>NC_134475.1:56821285-57372108 GCF_964194025.1 Convolutriloba macropyga | reverse complement strand
GTTGCGTTCAAGAAGAACAGCAAAGAGTCGAAAACAAAAGAAATTAGAGGAAAAAATGAACACATATCGATTGAGAACTAAGCTGAATTCAACGCAAAATTTTGTAAGATCAACGCTAAGAAACGCCCAAAATATGCGAAATGTGATGTTACAGGTTCTGTGGCACAGTGGAAGAAAAGACGACAAGTAAGCAGCAGTTCAGTGGTTCGAGTCCCGTACCGAGAAATTTCCGCGTTGTTTTTTGTAGAATCAACGCTAAATTTAACTCAAAATATGTATGATCAACGCTAAATTTTAACGCAAATTATGTAAGATCTACGCCAAAATCAACGCAAAATAAGTAAAATCTACACTAATTTCAACGCAAAATATGTACGATCTACGCTAAATTCAACGCATTCATCGCAAAATTTTGTAAGAAAATTGCGCTGAATTTTCCGACTTGTCAACGCTAGGTTCCGCTGATATTACATCAATTTAGCAAAAATCCTCGGCCCGGGGAGTCATATCGACAAACTCTGCTGTTGGCTGGTCATATGATCTGCTTTTGGCTGGATATTTGCTTCTTTTAGTTTCCTCGAAACCTTACATTGTCATAAAAACAATCAATTAACAAATCTCTAATAGTTGTAACAGTAAATTTACAGCAACCAAAATAATGCTGATGGTCTTCTTTACGCGTTTTCATTGCTTGATCAATTTTATATCTCTTGATCAACGTTCGTCATTTAGTGCTATAAAACTGGAAAATGCTGATAATTCGTTTAAGAGTGATTTGACCGATTTTGTTCGGTTACGTCTCAAAAAGAAAAAAGGCTTTTCATTTGATATGAACGAAATATTGTTGTCTCTGCGCTTGATAAACGTGAAATAAAAAGAAACAAAAATAATCACTTGTTATGTGCGCGGCAAAACATGCTGCCACATTCGCATTTGGAAGCATAAGATACAAAAAAAATATCTGAAATGTTATCGCCAAAAAAGTTGTCTTCAAACCAAATTTTTTAAAATCAAGCTGCTACCAAAAAAGTCAATGTAATTATGCGAGAGCTTGAAAAAAAACAACAAAAAAATGTTTGAGTGTACAAGAAGAACCAAAAGTCTGAGTAAATTTTTCTTTAAATAAAAAATACTTATTTCCACCTATCATATTGATAATTAATACCATAAGAGTTTTCCTCAAACGTGCTATTACTAAAAGTTGAAATTTTTAGTTTCTAATTCTATTCGCACTGTTGGTGGTTTTAATTTTGTTGCTTCAGTGTTTGTTAATAAATTCATTGCGAAATTGGTTTCTGGCTTGCGACTCAAAGGTAACTGATTTTAAAACGCTTTTTATTCTTCTCGGGAAAAACACCGTGGACAAAAATATTGGCAAATTCAACTGGATAATTCACAAAAAAAAATGAAATCACATTTGTTCGCATATCATCACCAAAAATGGGATTCAAATCACCTGTTTTCATCGAATGGTGGTTTTCAAGTGTCATTTCAACTGATTCTAAAAACACAATACTGGAGGCCGACACAATTGTATTCGTTTTAACTGCCGAACTTAATTCGAATATTTGACTCACTTTATCAACGAGACAAAATTGTCTCCATTTTTCTGAAGTTTTTCATAAAACCTTTCCTTAAATGTGTTTCTGGCTGAACGAAAGCAATAAATAGCATCAGAAGTAAGAAGTGACTTGAGCAGTCATGATTTTTTCTGTTTGTGACCACAGTTTAATGAGGGCATATTATTTGAAACCCCGGAAACAAGTGCAATTTTTAAGTAACAATTTACTACGCAAAAGCACAAGCTACGTAACGGGGGCTTCAAAATATACCAGTTGAACAACAGAAAGAAAAATCGAGCAATTTCTAAAAAACTAAAAAAATAAACAAAAACAGTTCAATCTATTTACGAAAGTGGAAAAATATAGTAAACCGAGTATTGAAGTACAGCTGGAGAAAAAAACAACAATGAAATCACAATTCTAACTACTTGGTTTATTTTACAATAACTGAGTTTTTTGCTACTGATAACGCAAATGAGAAAAATGTAATTGAGAAAACATTTCTTCAAACCTTCTGTGGTATCAAAGAAATTTCAAAACGAGTTTACGCAGAGATGAAAAATATGTAAACTAATAAAGCACGCACCATCAAACATTCAATGAAAAAGTCTCAAGAAAAAAATGGCTACTTGAAAATTGGACCAACGAAAGCAAATTCGGTTTCAAACAGGTGGCATTCATCTTTCTGAAAAAACCACTAAAATTAGAAACCTTAAAAAAAAACTAAAAACAAAAATAGAGGGCATACAACCAAAGATAGAAGGCTTATAAGACTAAGCTGCGGCAATGGTGCAAACACAAATTTGAGATTGAAAGAACAAAGTAATGAAATGTTCAACTAATTACTTCACCTTCTGAGGGATGTTATCTGTGTGATAACACTGAATTTATTAAAAGGATTCTGTAGCTTACATACATCTGACGTTAAATTACAAGCTGCTCTTTGGGTCAACTTAAAAAACAGGAGTAGGCCTGTGGTGTATTTTAGGTTTAAATACTCTGTAACAAACTATATATTTTTTTATTTTACAGTTAGGGAACCCTAAAAAACCTCATTTAGAAAAGAAGAAAGAACTATAAGCTACGTACAGAAAGCATCAAAAACAAGAGTATATTAATTATTAGAAAGCAATTCAGGCCTTTGTTTTATTGTTTTTTTGGCAAGAAACAGAAGAATAAGAGTTCAATATCGGAAAAATTTTTTGCTGATTAATCTGAGATAACAGTTATTTGTTAATTTTTTGGGATAAGAATGAATGCAGTCATAGCACCACACATCAACGAAAGCTCACAATTTTTATTACTCTTGTACTACAAAAATAGTGATTCGGGCTCTCAGCTGTGTTTTCCTACCTGTTCAAACCCAGTGCAATTCAAATCACGCCGCACAATTTACTGAAAGTCATTGAAATCTTTGAAGTGTTGTATATAGAAAAACTGCAACCCCAATACAATAAAAACTATTTGAAAAGGTTAATCAGTTATAGCTGTCTCAGTACAGGAAGCTTGCCGTAAATACTTTTTTGATTACTAGAGTGTCAATGATTATGTACACAAATATGACAAATGAACATCTAAATTATCTGAAATCGAGATATTTCCACAAATCAATTTTCCATAGTTGTTTTTAGGTTCGATTTGAAATCAAGTTGTATTTTTTTTCAAAAATTTTCTTTAATAATTCACCGAAAATAGACCAATCTCATATAATGCTCCTCATGGTTCTCAAGACTAATACAATTTGCCCAAGGGGAGAATTATTCGACAAAAAAATAGGTTAAAATTGGTGAAGAACTGCAAAATTCAAAAAAATTACTAAATGTTGCCATTTGTCCAAAATTTTACACGCAAAATGCTTGTATTTTTGCGCAAATTTTGTGTTTTTCTACTAGATGGAGACATTGAGAAAACTATAAGATATTTTTCGTAGTATACAATTAGAAAACTGCTATTTGTCTCAATTCATTGAGTTTTTATCGAATTTTAGCTGAAGTCGAGGCTAATTTGCATTACATTGTGGGCCAAAATTGTTGCAAAAACTTTTTTTAAAAGCAGCAATTGTAAAACATCTCTTTGTATTGAAAATCTAGACGCAGAGAAGTTTAGGTTGATACCACATATGTTTGTCTGAAATGCCCTAAAAAATCAAAAAGTGTCTGAACAAAAAGAGTGGGGCTGCCATAAAAATCTCACCGTTATTTCAAATAATGTGGGAACAATAAAGTTAAATAAAAACAAGGTAGATGACATCAAAAATTAGAAAGTGAATTTTCCTATAAAGTAAAAAAAAATTAGATAGATTTGGTTGAAGAAACGTGCATCAAAAAAGAGCCTCAAAGCCAAATTTTGTTAAAAGAATAAGTTAAACTTTGTGATGTTAAAAACACTACGAGATCGCTTTAATTCTGTAAAACTTAAAACAAAAATTTATTGTTAAAGCATTCCGGGTATGTGGTATTTTTACATGCAGTAACCACCGAGGTTGCAACTTTGCATATAAAGCTTACTAGTTGGCAAGATTCTTCAAGTTGACAGTGAACTCGTAAAAATCCGGGAACATAGTTTGATGTTGAAACGGATACAATGCAACATCAACTATTTTTCACTAAATAATACCATACTTAAGTGATGATGATGCATGACTTTACAACACCCTTCAAAGTTGCCAACAGATAATTGCCCTATTTTGACAGGTAGAATACACGCAAAAAATGTACAGCAGCAATCTCTCCAGGCTGCAATGTCAAAAGTAAACATCGCTATAATTTCGAGAATTGCATTTAAATTGCGTTTAACTTCTGTAAAAATGGCAATTATTACCAGTCAACATTTTTTTACCTCTCGCAATTGGCAAGCAAATCACACTGTTTTCTGTAAAACCCCAAATTCCCGGCCCTATTTATATAAGTTAATATCCTTGACTTTTTAGAGAATTGATGGCAGCCAGTGCCCGTAATCAATGGCCAATAGGAATCTGTTGTTCTTTTTTAGTGATAGGCCCTGCGATTGACCCAATTACGACCTCAGAGGCTTCAGCTAATTGGACATCGAATTCAACAGGTTATTCAATCTATTTTCTCTAGTATTCACAAAATCGTCATAATAAATATTATAGTGGGCTGGGCATACACTGGCTTGAGGAGGCCTTAATGATTAGAATCATGTAGACAAAAATGAAGAATGGTTTGCGGAGAGATAGTTTCCAATATATGATTTGTTTATTCCGTGCTTGAGAAAACAGCTTTTCCCAGGTTTAGACCTCGACTTATGAAAAGTTATTCGAATACACAATCGCTTATTAAACATTCGGCTTTTGAGATGCTTGTAGCTGAGTAGTTTTGCTAGTACAAATTCCCATCCTCTGCCAGGTAAAATGGAAGGTGGTGGTGGTGGTGGTGGTGGCGGTGGCGGTGGTGGTGGTGGTGGTGCTGGTGGTGGTCGTGGTGGTGGTGGTGGTGATGGTGGTGGTGGTGGTGGTGGTGGTGGTGGTGGTGGTGGTGGTGGTGGTGGTGGTGGTGGTGGTGGTGGTGGTGGTGGTGGTGGTGGTGGTGGTGGTGGTGGTGGTGGTGGTGGTGGTGGTGGTGGTGGTGGTGGTGGTGGTGGTGGTGGTGGTGGTGGTGGTGGTGGTGGTGGTGGTGGTGGTGGTGGTGGTGGTGGTGGTGGTGGTGGTTGGAAGGGGGTGGGGGTGGGGGTAGACGAAGGTTGCCCATGGTTCAGATCAATGACTACGTCTGGAACATTATCTACTCATGTTTCTTTCAAATGTTATGGTCTGATTCGAACCCGGGTCGAGGTGTCACCGCTAAAAATCGCTAAATGATGTAAGATTTGCGGTGAATTTGAGTAAAAGTGTATGATTTGCGTTCAATGCGATGAATGCGGTGAAAAAAACTTTTAAGCGGTCAATTTTTTTTTTCAGCGCTTAAGCGGTGAAAAAAATTTTTTTCACCGCTACAAGCAGGATGCGGTGAAAAAGAATTTTTCACCGCTACCAGCAGAATGGGGTGAAAAAAAATTTTTCACCGCTAATATCGCAAATCTTACAAATATTCATCGCGCTAATTTCAACGCTTATCTTATATTCACAGGAAATAGCATTTAAGTAAGTGACAGAGGGCTCAGTGGATCACCCATGAGGTAGAGGTTCGAACCCTTGTACGGCAGTTTCTTTTTTGTAAGAATTGCAGTGAATGCGGTGAAAAAAAAAATTTTCACTGCAAAATTCAACGCAATTCTTACAAAAATTCACCGCTTTCAGCGCATTCAACGCTAAAAGATGCGGGCGCTTTGCGGTGAAAAAAGTTTTTTTCACCGCTATTCACCGCTAATCTTACCTGATTTTTTGACAAAACCTCGACCCGGGAAGGCAAAATCTGGAAAACAGTCTGTCCAGAGATGGTTTCAGTCGCACCAAGGTCGCAATATCTTGGGTCACATGGTGGGACTAAGTGTAAAGTCTGGAGCATCCTCTGATTAGATTTCTCTTATAGGTCTAGATCCTCAGGCCTTGGACTTATAGTCAACAAAATTCTTATAAAAAATGGCGAAGCATTTTTATTGAGTTATAAAGGCATATTAAACAATGGCACTGATGCATTCCCAGTTAGATAAATATTGTTTTCATTAGCATGTGCGGTTAAAATAAGGCACAGAAAATTGTTTATTTTTCTGCTCTGAAAATTGCCTGTACAGCAGCCCAATGAGAATTTGGCTTACTCATTAAAGTTTTGGTGTAGCATTTGAAAACATCAATTATCAAAATAGAATTATATATATTAAGCTATGGTCTCTAAACCTTAAATGCAGTTTAATTTTGGACATCAAATGTGCCTGTAGATTAGAAGTCTATGTGAGAAAAGACACTTGAATTACTATCATACAGGTACAGGTACCAGAAAAATGTAACCAACATTACATTATTATGACAGAAAGTGTATGGGAAGATGAACAAAAAAAAGAAAAAGGTAATTTAAAGTAGATGGGGAGTTCAAATGTAATATACTCAAGCTCCTTGTTCGGGTTTAATAAGAACTTAAGATAAACCTAGAAGTTAGTAAAAACTTAAATATTGTATAGCAGATTAAAGTTTACAAGACCAACAGTGATCATTGACTGATTTAGAACAATTTGTTGTTTGTGTTTTCAGTAACAATTGTTTTAGAGAATATCTGCTATGTTTTGAATTGAGAAGTTTCTGTTTTGTTGTTCGATCAACCTCATTCCAAAGACTAGCCGCAAAGCTTCCGTAGGATTTTTTAATATATAGACTTTTGAAAGTGATTACTTTGGAGAACTTGAGAGTGCGGCAATTAATCTTAAGATCCAAAGTGGGAAACGAAAGGTCAGTGAAAGATAGCAGCTAATTTTTAATGAGTTTAACTAAATAGTTGATACACGAATAAGCAAGAAAATTTTCAAAGCAAAGTATATCGTATTTTCTTTTCAGGTCTGATGACTGGTCAAGCTTTTTTCTGAAAAAGGCAGTTTTGATACCCCAGTTTAATTGCCGATCAATTGAATATATCGCCTCTTTGGAAAGGCTTGTTAAAAGAAGAATATCTAGTTTACTGATTACCAGAGACCGATATAGTAACAGCCTTGTTTCTCTGGGTAAACTGCCACGAATTTGGGCTAAAGTTTTAATTCTTGTCGCCATTTTTTTGACTTCACTTGTATATCATACTTGAGGTGTTTGTCTAAGTGTACACCAAGATATTTGATGCTGTGACTTCAATTTTTTCGTTGCGTAAATCTAATGTCATCAATTTGGTTCTTTTTGCTAACGATGGTTTGGAAAAGTTATGAATTCGGTTTTCTTAGGATTAACCTGAAGGTGGTTGTATTAAAAAAAATGGACTAAGTTTTCTAGGCTGTGTTCAAGTTCTTGCTTTGCCATTTGAGGATATAAATTGGATGTGAAAACAAGTGTATCATCGGCATATTGAACTATTTTGGAGGTGATTCTTAAATCTCTCATTTCATTGACATAAATGAGAAACAAGACCGGACAAAGGATGGTTCCCTGCGAAACACCTTGTTTAACGCTGATCCAGTTTGAGCTGATGCCACTAAGTTTAACTCTTTGTAAGCGGTCTGTAAGAAAATCGTGTGTTAAAGCACAAGAGAAATTGTCAAAACCAATGGAGACTAGCTTACTTTGCAAGCGATGGTGGCAAATAGAATCAAATGCCTTTGAAAGGTCTAGTGCAGTCTCCATGTTTTGACGTACTCATTCGGTGAAATATAGCAGAGCATCTTTTGTAGATCTGGACTTTCTAAAACTGAACTGAATTTGGGATAAAACATTAGTATCATTGAGGTATTTACTGAGCTGACGGAACAGCAGTTTTTCAAATAGTTTCGATAATGTTTGGGTCACGGATATGGGGCGATAATTCATTGGGTCTTGGGGGTCGCCCCTTTTTGTGAACAGGTGTTATATCTGCTAACTTTAAGGCTTTGGGAAACTTACATTGCATTATAGCATTATTGAAAATCAAAGTTAGTACGGGTGCCACAATATGAGCGCTGTCAATCAATGCCCAAGGTGGGATGGGAGATGGCCCACGAGGTTTGTCCTTTCTAAGTCGCAGTAATTCATCGGTTACTTCGCGTACAGCAAACGAGCGAAAGCCAAAACAATTAAAATCTTGCTCATGTTCAGTCTCTCTGAAGTTTGGTGGAGCACTCCTGCTGCGGCCTATGTATTCGCCAAGCTTGGAAAACTTATAGTTGGGTAGTTCGGCTATTTGCATGGGACCAGTTAAAACGTCGCCAAATGAATTTCTAAGACTATTAATACTCACGCTAGGACGGGCCGAGTTTCTTTGTTCATTTATGAACTTCCATCTGACTTTGTCTGTAAACAATTGTCGTAGGAGATCATTATTCACTTTCGCTTCATTACTTGAAATATTTTTTCTAAGATTTCTTTGTTTTTCCCGGTAGTGTTTCCGGTTTGTTTCGTTTTGGTTTTCAGAAAATGTTCTGAAAGCATCTTGCTTTTCTTGCAGGGCATGTTTGCACTCGTCATTAAACCAGCCTTTTAACTGACTTTTTCGTGCATTCCTAACAAAGACTGCTTTTTTAGGAGCGTGAAGTCTTAAGACTCTTTCGAAAGTATTATTAAAATACTCCGGTTGTTTTTCTGGATCAGTAAGAGTCCATAGAAAACCCCAATTTTGTTGTGAGAGGGTTTTGCAGAATTCTTGTATAGAATAGTAACGCATATCAAATATAACCTTTCAGACGGCTTCTTTAGATGGTTTAATATTGCAATGGGATATTACCAACTGAGCCAAATGATCTGATTTGAATATTGTATCACATACGAATGAATCAGTAAAGGAAGTGTCGGTGGCAATGTAATCAATTATGGACGACCCATTTTCAGTAATTCTAGTTGGTAGCAAAGTGTTACAGACTTTAAGACCATAAGGATTGAGAACAGTGCTTAGATTGGTTCTTTCAGATTCTTCGAGATAATTTATTTTGAAATCTCCCTTGATGGTTGGGGATTTTCCCTCAGCAGCAACAATATCAATGGAACGGTTGAGTGTATTCAGAAATCTGTCCATCAGACTTTTAGATGGATTATATAAAACCGCAACAACAGCTTTAGTTCCACTTCCAGTGGATGAGTACTCAACCCACATGCTTTCAAAACTCGTTTGCTCAAAATGTGTACACAGATCAGGTCTCACTTTAGGAGACAGGATTTTTGGGACTGCTAAAAGAACACCACCGCCCTTAGTGTTGCGCTTCCGATCATTTCTGAAAGAGCTATGCAATGGATCGAGGTCCCAGAGTTTTTCATCATCCTCAGGTGTCAACCATATTTCAGTAATGTCAAAGATTGTGTTTGATGTCAAGTCTGGGATGAGTTTCATTAAGTGTGTTCTTTGTTTCCTAGCACTTTTTGCGTTGACGTGAAAAAATTTGAGTAAAGAAGGAGAACGACTAACCTGATGTTGAAGGTCCATGTAGCCGATTGCTGCTGGACCGGGGTTTGTCTCCACCTCCCCACATAGTATTAGGGTCTTTGCTATATGGTATATTACGTAAATAAGGAGTGTGAGAAAATATGCGACGTTTCTGGTGTGTTTTTTACATAATTTGATTACACTGTTGCTGTTAACTGTGTAATTAAGATTTGAAATTAAAAGATATAATAAGAAATCCCGAACAAGGAGAGAATAGGATAACATCAATAATTTTAGTTACAGATGAATGGCATTAGACTTAGGAAAGATCAGGGCCTGTTTGCGCCTCTGACATAAGTGTACGTTTGCTTGGTGTTACCGTAGTAGCCACCATTATTGAAATAGTGGTTTCCATTTTTATTAGCCCCGTAAGTTTTATTATATTTATAATTATAATGATAATTAGGCTCATAGTTGGGACGCGGCTTTAGCACTTTTCGTTTATGGGAATCCGCATTTAAATATTTAAATATTTAAATATTTTAAAATATTTAATGTATATTAAATATTTAAAAAAATGTCTTTATTTATGTTTTTTAGTTCCCACAAACTGTCCAGATACTGGATACGAATGGGGGGAATGGGAGTCAACTGTTATACAATCACTCTATAAGAGAGTGTATACACGATCCAGGAACTGTGAAGCAATCACTGCTGATGGTGACATTTGCTATGCTGAGAATGCATGTGATGGTGTTTCTGCTGACACTGTAGTACACGAGATTGTGGATGCAAACTCGGAACAGATTCTTTCGTATAAAATAAAAAAAAACATCAACACCGGCTCTCTCCGGGTTTGAATTGGCTCATGGAATATCCCATTTTGAGGTTTCGGACCAGCTCTGGTCATACATATGTATGATCATGAAGGTGACCCGGAACCTCAAAATTTTTATAAAACTTACTTGATTTTTAAGACGATGATGCATTGTCTCTCGCAAAATTGTGCCACATTAATGCAAGATTTTGCGAGATGACCATTCGAAGTCAACTGGGGACGCTCACTCGTGTATTAAAATTGTAAATTGAATTTTTAAAAAAATATTGAGGTTTTAGACAAAACTGAACTCTTAGCAGACTGAGTACGCAACACAGACCATTTGGATTAAATTTGAATTACAATCTTAATGCATGGGCGAGAGTATATTTCCTACTTGACTTTGAATGGTTATCTTGCAAGATCTTGCAGTAATCTGGCAGAATCTTGCGTCACAATGCACCGTCTCAAAAATCTATTAAGGTTTATAAAATCTTGGTTTTTCCTTAAGGAAATTCCACGTTTTTGTTTGGATTTATTTCGACATTCAATTTTAGCCGAAAATTTCCGGATCAGATCGGAGCTAACCCAATACTAAATTCCGATTAGTTGTTGTTATTGTAAACGCACTGAAAAATAATTTTTCATTCTTCTCGCCGATATGCAAATTTTGAAACGTGCTCGTACCGGAGTACGATGTTTCTGATCACCTTATTTCCTTGCAGGCAATAATTGTCTTCCATTTTTTCTAATTACCTTTGGAAACAAACACAAATGCATCTATACATCGGCATATTTCTGAAAATCTCGTAAAATCTCTGAAGATATAAAATTGCGTCTTTAGCAACCAATGTGCGGAGAGTTCGATCAGAACAAACTTGCATGATAACTATCTGGTCTCGACTAGGGTTTCTTGTAGAATTTACCTAACCTTACGGTCAATTTTGAAGAATCCAAACAAATGAGCAAAATGAGTACGTTTTTTTCTACAAGTCAAAATTTGATTCAGAAATGGATACGACTAAATGCGTGATGGGAATAATTTACCCAGATCAACAATATATCTTAGAGATTCTAAAATTGAGATAAGATAAAATTGACCTCATGGGGTTAGAGAGTTTTTCTGTGGGATAATAAGTAGTTTCGGAATAATTAGTCCAATGCAACCATTTACCTATAAATTGGGCAAAAATATCCTTTACATCTAATTAAAATTAACAATCTTTTGCAGAGAAAACACTGAAAACTAATCAAGCACAGAATCGTTTACTTAGCTATCATTATATCTGGGACGGCATATAATCAGGAGCTGGCCATTTTTATCAGGCACCTCATCCTGGGTTATCGTCGTTCAAAAATCTGAGGTAATTTTTGAAAAATTCTTGTAATTTTGTCATGCATTTTTGCAAACATAAGAGTTAATTTTCACAGTTTTCATTCTTATCATGTACACTTGTGGCTAGTATTCGCACACTGTAAAATGCGAAAACCTGCTACCTTTTTACCAAAATTTGAGGCTGTTGGACCTCTTCACGCTCGCTTACTTTCCTGATCTTAATACATGTGCTTAAAATACATGCATAAAACAGCGATGAGCCGAGTTTATGTACTCGAGCAAATTTGCTTTTTGCAATGTAATGTTAGTGTCGAGGTTTTTGTTTTCTTGTGCATTTGTTCAAAAAAAGATTTTTTTGGGCCGCTTTCTGACTTCTTACTTTTTTAGCGTCACATTTGCATCCACTTCGTTATCTCTCATTTATGTTTCTGTTGTTTTTGTGTTGAATGCACTTTACGTCCACTTCACTTTAATTTGCAAAATATATGAGCGCAAATTTAATAAGATTCGCGGCTTTTAGCAGCTGTATTTTTACGTTCTCCATTTGGGCACTTGAAATAATTGACCTCTTGCTGTTGAAAACGCAGAATGAAGTCGTTCAAAATAAATTTCATTTCCATATCTGTTTTTTTCTGCTGTTTCAATCTTTTTCTCGTTTCCTGTAATTTTCTCCAACTGTTAGTGCAAGAAATTCTAATCAGATATATTTAATTTTGCGAGTCTTTATTCCTGCAGAAGCTGATTAGGCAGTTAACTTCATTCAAAAAATCGATTATTATGATCTCTAGGGTTTGATTAAAAAATTGTAGCTTTGATTTCTATATTTTTGAAAAGTTTACAGTTTATGGCGATTTAAGTCCACAGAGAAAAACAATCTACGTTTATGGTTTGTTAGATTTTGCATCGAAACGAAAACGGCAGTTTTTAAAACACAGTTTTTTTCCTAATCAAATTCAGCTAGAATCTGTTCACATCCATACTAATAGTTTGCGACATGGGATAAGGCCGACTCGAAGTGCGCACAAGTATATGGACGACATCTATTCGATGATCTTTCAAAAATCAGCACTATGGCCAACTTTTTGGAACAGGAGGACGTGGCTGCAGTCTGGACTGGTATCTGGTGGGAACCAAAAGGCAAGAAATGGCGCAACACATTTTATGATGACGTCACGCAATTGGTAACTGACGTCATAGACCATGGTTATTCCGAGCCTGATCCACAAAGTAATATGGCTCTGATGTTGCACGGGATTGGAGATTTGGAAATTAGAGACAAGAGTTCATTTGCAGATGCGCTTTGCACTCAAGCATTCAATTACACTGGTGCGGACGACTGACACCATTGTGGAGGTCGCGTCAGCGAATTACAGCGCATAAAATGTACTAAATTATAGCGAAGTTTGGTGAAATTATTTATACGCTGAATTTTCGCTGAACGTTTAAACTGGACTGTGGCGGTCATTTTTTCGATTTATAGATAGAACTTTATGCAATATTATGTGGGGCTGCATGTAATTGCTGTTATTGGCCATTCAAAAACTGCTGCTTAACACTGCGAGCTGCAAATGGTAGAAACTTATTTATGATTGAGGGGTACCCGTACTTAACGCTAAGTCAATTTCAGTACTGCGCAAGTCTATTTACAAGTCTCATTTCATTACTGATTCAGAGCCATGATCATGTCACTTTTTTCACTTGGCAGTCTAAATCCAAGTCTGGGCTGAGACTTGGCAAGTCTAATCCAAGTCTCATTTAAGATTTGGCAATTCTATATCCAAATCCGATTTAAGACTTGGCGAGTCTAAATCCAAGTCTTGGCAAGTCAAAAATGGGTCCTAAAAACGTCAAAATTTCAGTACTGGATCACAATTGGACCGAACGGGGCCTCGGTTTAACATGGGCACCCTGACAATGCTTATTCCTTAAGGATTTTGCCCCTAGTGGTTTTGTTTGATATTTGCCAAATCTGAAGAATTAAGAAATGTCGATTTTCGGCTAAAATTTGGCTTAACACGGCAGAAAAGGGCTCATAAACACCCGAAAACTCATTAATATAGCCTATTCTGACCACCGGGGTGCTAATTGATAGTGTTGAGGGGTTTCAGGGTTTGGGGTGTCTTAAAAGCACCCCGGGCAAGTGACTAAAAATTAACTTCGAAAACGTGGCCTGTTACAAAATTTTTTAGAAATCAAAATTTTCACTCAAGAAATTTTTTGAAAAGTTGGTTTTGACTTGAGAATCAACTTCCATGTGTAATCCAAATCTTGGCTAAGACTTGTCAGACTTGTATGACTTGTATTTAGACTTGCCCAGTACAGGGAAACGAGATAAGACTTGGATTTAGACTTGAACAGTACTGATATAGACCTGGAGTTCGGCTTCAGAAATTTTTACGATAACATTGTTTCTCTTTATAACCTGTTTTATGTTTTTTTCTTTAAACTACACACGTTTACAACGTCATCACATGTGTCTTTTGGTACCAAAATGGACTCATATCTGATCCTTTCAATCGTTCTATAAATTGGGTTTGGATGATTATCATGCTAGATTTTGTAGCAAGCTCTAGCGCAAGTTTAGCTTACGTCTTTGAAAAACATTGCAAGATTAACATCGGAAGCCGTAATTGATCAATTATCTAAAATTTACACGAAATTTTGAATTCGAGGATCAAACAGTAGAAAATTTTAACTTTTGTTTCCAAAGCAATAAAAGCCATCAGAATAACCAATCAGCAAGAAATATGTTTTTTTTTACTATTTTCTCAAAAACTGTTCTTAAAAACATTTTCATTCGCTTTTTGATAGTTTGTGATGTTTCATTTCCAGATCTTCGGTTGTCGTTGATTCTATGGGAAAAAAAGAATCGACAGTGGAAGTTCATGGCAGTACTTTTCTTCGAGAAAATTTTTCGGCATCAAATTTACATCGCGAATACAAAATAAAATGATAATTTAAAAAAATCTTAATTGCTCTAGAGCTCTGTTATAACAAAAGAGGAAACTTTTCAAGGAAACAGATGTTATACTTGTAAATTTTAACAAAAATTTGCAAGATTGGCCTTGTTGGGTAAGATTTAGGAAATTTTTCAGCGTTTCTTGGAAGATCTTACAAGGTTAACATCCTTTTACAAAAGTTTTGCGAACTTTCGTGAGATTAACATCCGGTCTCGGCTAGGATTGAAGCAACTTTTCCCGCAATTAGGTTTAGTTTTGTAACTGTAGCCGCTTATGATGATTTAAGAGTTTAACCTTTTGGCAACAGCGCTGAATATTACTGTCCGTAAAGTTTCATGGGACAATTCTGTCTAATAACCAACTTTTGGACAACAAATTGTTACGCACCGTTTTTAAAATCAAAATTAGAGAAGTTCTAAGAATTTAAAAACAACTCTCATATGATAATAATGTTCTCTCTGATAACAACATTTATAATTGATCAAAGTTTATCGACTTCTTAATCTTCTCTGATAATTAGTTCAATTGATGAGTGTACTCCAAGAGTTGGTTATGGGAGGTCAATATAGATGGTATTGCTGTAAGAGAATGTAGATAAGGATTCAATTACATTGTTCTAGACAGTTTGTTAAGTTTTTTATATCAGTTTTAATTTGCGGGAACAACCAACTCGTTTTGGTTGCGATAAGGACAAAAGTCAATGTTTTTTCAAGTTTTACTTCTGACTTGATTGTTGCACGACATGCTCCAGGGGAAAGAGGAGGCCAACTAACACATCACATACGTTTGACCAGATCGTCGAAGGGGGTGTACCCCAAGTTGCCTAGAAAACCGTTTCGAAAAAGGTCAAGAAAAAATTGGGCTAATCAGCCAAAACGCGTGCGAGGGCGGAGACCGGGCGAATGTAGGTGCCGTAAGCCGTTTTCACCTTGACCACACGGTGTTGTCCATCTCGTCCAGGGTAGACTTCGAGAACACGTCCAAGGGGCCAAATTCCACGTGGAGTCATATCTTTCAGAATCCAAACGATGTCGCTGACTCTGAGTGGTGTTTCGTCACTATCGCTCCATTTGGATCTCTTTAACAGTGTTGGAAGATACTCCTTGACGAGTTGTTTCCAGAAATGATTGACCATTTGCTGCACATTCTTCCAAGACTTGAAAATGGCGGCTTCTTGGCTGTCGAACTTTCCAGGTGGGAGAGAGTTGAATGGTCTGTTGATCAGAAAATGGTTTGGCGTGAGAAGCATTTCATTTTCTGGAATGTCAGCGACAATCGTTAGTGGTCTGGAGTTCAATATAGCTTCGGTCTCGACCAAAATTGTCCGGAACACATCAAGCGACAGTCTTCTGGAGCCTAGAATGATCAATAGAGTGCGTTTCGCGGTCTGGATCAAGCAAGTGAAGATGAGGCCGTTGTGTTTTTCAATTTGTCCTTTGGCATCTTCTATATAAAAGGGTCCAAAAAAGTCGACTCCGCTGTTCGCGACAGGATACTGGGTAGAGTCTGTCGGGAAACGGCAGGCAGGCAGGGGAGCCATGACGGGTTGAATGTTTTGAGCGGCAAATCGTCTGCAGAGAAAACATCTGTACTTTATACTTAAAAAAGTTTT
The DNA here is from genome assembly GCF_964194025.1 of Convolutriloba macropyga. NCBI lineage: Eukaryota > Metazoa > Xenacoelomorpha > Acoela > Convolutidae > Convolutriloba > Convolutriloba macropyga. The sequence goes on along the minus strand of NC_134475.1, from coordinate 57,355,899 downwards.
TCTGGGTCCAATGATGTGGTTTCTTTGCTGCACAAAGGCTTTCTGTTCCTTGGTGAACGCAAATGTTGTGTGTATGCTCTATATAGAGTCTCGCTATCTTGTCTTTTGCGTGCAGTATAATCGGAAATTTCTCGACTTCGAGGTTATCTGGCGCAAATTGCAATCTTCCGCATGACCGAAGGATTCCATTGTTGTCCAACATTGGGTTGATTGAACAGATTTTGCACTTTGAATCTATCCTGGAACCACGTTCCAGGGCTTGGATTGTTGAGAAGAAGAAATTTTGCTGCGACATTTTGATCAGCCGATTTCTTGCAAAAATGACCTCTTCTGTTATAAACTGCTGATCTTTAGGCCTTTGCTTTTTGATCCGAAAGACCAAATTGAAGACTGTTGCTAAAGTCAGGAGCAACTTGTTCCAAGTTGAGAACCGTGTCGGCTCGATTATTTGCTCCGACAAATTGCGTGAAAATTCATGCGTCGCTAACACATGCTTTGAAGAGTTTTCTGGAGCGGTGAGCTGTCTTGTGGAAAGAAATGCTAGCGCTGTTAGCCACTTGGCTGGAATTTTGTCTGGATTGAGACCACGAGTTCCGTGGTCAGCTGGATTTTCTTTGGTGGTAACGTGTTTCCATTGGTAGGCACCAGTTGATGCAAGGATTTCTCTGAAACGATGACTCTCTCCTGATGGTTGAAAGAAGGCGCACTCCGATGACTGCGGCTTCCAACTCTAATTTGGGTATGCTGATTTGTTTAATTGGGGCAACTTTGCTTTTGCCTATTAAGTAACAAGTTTCAACATCAGTGCCTAAGTCAGGAACTGTTTTCAAGTATTCAACGGCTGCAACTGCTAAAGCTGAGGCGTCGACAATTATATGGATTTCATTTTCACTTTCTGGTGAATGGCAACTTTTATTCAGAGTTCTGTTCAATGTCACGTCTGGTGAAGAAAAGTATAAGTCCAAATTCTTTTGAAGTGGTTTAACTACTTGAGGGGCAATTTGTTCGTCCCATTTTTTCCCAAGTTTCCACAGTTATTGAAGAACTATTTTGAAACGGATCGTTGATGGCGACATTACCCCTATTGGGTCAAAGATCGATGAGACAAGACTAAAGATCTTACGTTGAGTGTATGCTGAGGCATCTTTTGGGAAATTAGTGAGAGGTTTCATAAGAAAGCAGTCTTTCTCAAGAATCTATTTAACACCAAGAACTCTAACAACATCTGTCTGGTTGTCTTTGTCTTCTGGAGGGATTTCGTTTAGAACTAGAGAGCCGTTTGAAACAAATTTTGTGAGTCGAAACGCACCTGTTTGAAGACAACGTTTTGTTTCAAGAACTGCCTTACAAGCGTCTTCTTCTGTTGCATGTGATTGGATGTAGTCATCCATGTAAAAGTGCTTTCTGACGGCTTTGAGGGCTTCTGGGAACTGTTGACTTTTCTCTTTGGCACAATGGTTAAGAACGTATATTGCGCACAAAGGCGAGCAATTTGCTCCAAAGATGAGTCTGGTAAATTGGTACTGTTGTATCTGATTGTCTGCTAACCAGAGAAATCGAAGAGCAGATTGATCAAACTGATGGATGGCGATTTGCATAAACATGCTTTCGGTGTCCGCAAGGACCGCCACGGGATGTTCTCGAAATCACATAAGGACACCTAAAAGGTTATTAACGAGATCTGGTCCTGTAAGAAGGTTTGAATTAAGCGATTGGCCGCGGAATTTTGATGCGGCATTTGCAACTCGGCGGACTTTTCCGGGCTTATTGATATTTTCCACAGGATGGTGTTGCAGGTACCAAATTCTGTCTGGTTGAGGATCTTGCATTTCCACCGGTTTGACACAGTTTTTCTCAAGGTCTGTAAAGAGACTCTTATTGTATTTTTCTTGCAATGAAGGTTTACGCTGAAGACGTGTGTTGAGGCTTTTGACTTGGTTCAGTGCAGAATAGAAGTTGTTTTTCAACTTTATTTCTGATTTCCAGGGCAGTTTGATTTCATATCTCTCACCATTGTGATTGATGGAGTTCTTCAAAATATCAAGAAACTGTTCTTCTTGCTTTGTGTAAACTTGTTCACGGTCCTTCTGAATGCCATCTGCTTCAATACTCCAGAACTGTTGAACAAGTTCGTCAAGTCCGGGTTCCTCTGTTCTGTTTCTTGACACATTGAAAATAAATTTCTTCTGCTGACTTGCGGGCTGTTGAGTGGTGGCTGAGATACAATTTTCATATTCACCAGCGAGGGTCCAACCAAGTTTAGTTTTCACACCAAACGGTTGATTTTGATTGCCAGGTATAACATGTGTAGGGTAGCTGAATGCGAATGCGTTAACACCGAGGAGGGCGCCGATTTTGCCATCGGCAATATTTGGGAAATGTATGTGGCGCAAACTGTTGAAGGCATCACAAATTGGATTAAGTTCAAAAATTTTTGCAGCTGCGACATTCAGAGACGGGGTGCTGAACGTCCGAGAGAGTTCAAACGATATTTCATTTGACTTATATGGAGTTATTGTGACTGGCTCAACAATTTTTGAGAGGGACATGCTGTTCTCTGTATTGAGAAATTGTAGTGGTACTGACTGTTGAGTTTCATGGGGAAGCTCAAGAAATTCAGCTATGGCGTCCAATACAAAGCTGAATTGGCTACCGGGATCTATGAGGGCGTAGGTATCGAATGCTTTATTCCCCTTGAGGAATGAAACAGGAATAAGCTGCAATTGCTCATACCAATTCTTCGGTGTTTCTGAGCATTGGTAAATGCTGAACGATTGGTTAATTGCATTTATTCAGAGTTCTGTTCAATGTCACGTCTGGTGAAGAAAAGTATAAGTCCAAATTCTTTTGAAGTGGTTTAACTACTTGAGGGGCAATTTGTTCGTCCCATTTTTTCCCAAGTTTCCACAGTTATTGAAGAACTATTTTGAAACGGATCGTTGATGGCGACATTACCACTATTGGGTCGAAGATCGATGAGACAAGACTAAAGATCTTACGTTGAGTGTATGCTGAGGCATCTTTTGGGAAATTAGTGAGAGGTTTCATAAGAAAGCAGTCTTTCTCAAGGATCTATGAGGGCGTAGGTATCGAATGCTTTATTCCCCTTGAGGAATGGAACAGGAATAAGCTGCAATTGCTCATACCAATTCTTCGGTGTTTCTGAGCATTGGTTAATGCTGAACGATTGGTTAATTACATTGCCGTTTAAATTACGTCGTTGCACGTTTTGCTGGCTTTGGTTGTTGAAAGTTTGGCCATAACGGCTGTTGGGGGCTTTGTTTGTTTGACTTTTCTGTTGAGAAGATGTATTTGGAGTTTGACTTGAAGCTTTGCTACTAGACGAAGCTGTTGGATTGTTACCAGAAAAAACTTCAGTAGAAAAAGCTGCTGTAGGGCGTTTGATTTGCTTGGCGGGATCATGAAGGGTTGTGTGGTGGAATCCACTGCAAACCTGACATCGTTTTTGCGATGGGCACGATTGTTTGTGGTGTTTGTTGCTCAAGCAATTTGTACACAAATTGTTTTGGCTAACAAGGTTGTATCGATCACTTGATGAGCAAAATTGGTCGTCAGGGCATGTGGCAATGCTGTGTTCTTGTTTGCACTTCTCACAAGATCGTTTTGTGTTAAAAGCTTTATTCGGAACGTTTTGTGAAGTGGACGGTTGTTTTTGCTGAGGCGCAAAGTTCCAACTTTTTCTACTGTTTTCCGCTGATGCGTTGTTGACTGAAACTGCGAGGTTGCTATTGTTTGGCTTGGTTTGCAGGTTGTTCGAGTTGACAAACTTTGAGGCTTGAGAACTGATGGTTCTTTGATTGCTTTCCCGACTCACTTTGTCGTAGATTTGAGCTTGAAGCTCTAACCATTGTTGAAAGTCCACCAGAGTCGGGTCTGAGCTGAGATCGGTAAGACAATGTTCTGTCCATTTCAGAACCAAATGATGTGGTGTTTTCTCTTTGACTTTCTTAATGAGTGTTATAGACTGGAGGTCTGCTGTAAAGCCAAGGTATTGGAAGGCTTGCACAAGTCTTTTCAAAAATGAGGAAAAGGCAATGAAGCTTTGCTTGTTTTGGAAATTCATTTGCCAGTTTTCGAGCTGGTTAATGAACGTATTCACAACTATCGTACGATCACCGAAATGTCGGATTATTTCATTCAGTGCTGTCTGATAATAAGATGGATCGCAGGAATAAGCATTGATCAAGTCCTTTGCTTTCCCGCTTACAGAATTCTGCAAGTAGGTTATACGATGCGTGTCTGTAATGGAAGGGTTGTTGTGAATCATCGTGTTGAAGTTATTGATGCACTCGTGAAAGTGGATAGGGTCACCATGGAAATTCTGAGGTTTCAAAGGTGGCAATTTGATTGAATGTTTGAAATCAACATTTCCTTTTTTCTGTGTTACATTAGGGTTCGAGTATACTGAGCTTATGTGTTGATTGACAGTGGGAAGTAAACTCTGGTTAATTAAAGGCCGGCTCAACTGATTTTGTCCGACAGGACTTAGCGGTTGATTAGTGCACATTGGGGCATGGATCGTGGAAGTTACTGGAGTTTGAAAGCTCGATGGAGCTTGTGAGCCATGAATAAACTGGGTGTTACACAACTGAATGGGATGTGTCACACATTGTTTAACTGGGAAAGTGCTGGCAATTCCATGTTGACTGTTAACAGGTTGTGGAAATTGCTCAGGAGCCGCAATTCCGTTTGATTGTGGAGCTACCTGGTTTGGCAGAAAATTAGGAGCTGCAGGATTTAGGACGGTATTTTGATGCTGTTGTTCCATCAGGGGCACAGTAATTGGTGGGAAACCTGCGGAATGAACCCCAGTTATAGGATTAATACAATGATTGGATTGTAGGCAACTGTTTTCTGCGACTATTTTATCAGTTCTACTTGGGAGATGCGAGGTTCTGTTTGCCACTGTGGGTAAGCAGGGGAGTTTTTGCAGATCACAGTTCAACAGTTGACTATCGAGGTATCCACTTGTTCCTATTTGAATTTGAGAAGGTCCAAAATCCTGTTGCAGATTGGGAAAATTATGTTATAGAGGATTTCTGTTGGCAGTTGAATTCTGATTATTGCTTTGATTTGGCAAGTTTAAATTAAAGGTTTTCTCCAATACCGAGTTTTGGGCAAATAGACCATCTGCCTGTAATTGAATAGTTGGATCAGCCAAATTGAAGGGGTTTGAAAGTGAGTGATTACCTGAAAGGTTCAAATTTTGGATTGGAGGCAAAAGGTTCTGCGACGTGTCAAAGTTGTCACTCAAGTTGATTTGAGCTGTTTCAATATCGCAGACATCTCTATTTACCACGTTGGAGGCAATTTCAAGTTTCCCTGATCTTGTTGGAGATGTGAATTCTTGGCTGGTGTCTTTGTCAAAGCAGGGAAAAGGATTCGGAGCGTTTGTTTGGTTTTCAAGGTTATTTTTCGATTTTAGAAGACTTTCATGAACTTCCTTTTTAGGATTTCTTTGGTGGGCTTCAAGCACATGCTGAGTCTGAAGTCCTGGTTCATTAGATGTTTGTAGAAACAATGATGGTTGTCTTGGCCGTGGTAGTAGTGGGGGCGGCTGATTGAAGATGTTACTGCTGGTCTGCTTTTCTTCTATATCGCGCTGATGATGGATTCGTTCCTTGTCGTCACTGAGCGCAGGTGTTGATTGCCGAGACAGGTTTCTTTTGCTGGAGATCATGCTGACATCATCTCTACTGCGACTGGAAGACTGATCGAGCTGGCCATCGTCGTCCAACAGATCGACTCGCAGTTCCAGTTCATTGAGGCGAGTTATTAGTGCCGTTTGCCTCTTCGATATAGATGATGCGGTGCTTTGATGTGGCTGCTGTCTCATCACTTCATCTGAGAGTTTCTTGAGCTCTGTTTCCTGGCCTTTGATTTTGTTGATCATCAAAGACAATGATTGGAAACTCTTTTTCTGCTCCACAGTTGTCTCAAGGAGATCGAGCAGTTTTTTCCTTGACATTTCTGTCGCTTTGAACATATTGATGGCAAACTGACATTTAGGGCTGTTCTGCTTCGACATATTGGTGGCTGCTGCTCTGTTTCAGCTGATTGCTGGTGATGTTGGTGAGTAAGCTCGTTACTGAAGGTGAAAAACGGCTTTGAAAACCGGAGCGACGCAAATTTTTTGATGTAAAAAAGTTGCCTAATGTTTGAATGCTAATGATCCTAGTTTTTTCTTGTTGAAAAGACCAGCGACGCAACTTTTCTCAAAAGGTGATGTCTTAGAATGTTTTTTGTGTGCTAAATCTAGCCTTTTGCGCTAAAAACCTAAAAGCTTTTCCGAACGTTCGCGCGTTTTAACCGTTTTTCGTTCAACAGACCTAAATAATTGCTTGTTTTTTCTTGATTTTACACAAGTTTCGTTTAAATAGCCGACTTTAACTGTTTGAACTAGTGTGTGTGGCTACTGTGGTTGATAGGAAAACTGTGCTTTGCTACAATTATGCAGTTGAACCAATACTAGACCAGAACTCAAATAATTGTTACATTAAACTCCTTTTTCTTGAAAACTTCAATAAGCTCTTCTGTTTCTCTCAAATACGAATAAATTACCAAACAGAAAGCTTAAAAAGCAACCCAAAAAATTTTTTCTTAGCTCCCTAACCCTAACCAAACACTATGATTAATGAATACCCCTCACAGTTTTTGCGAATTAACTTTGAAACCTGTTCTTTTTCTAGGAGTTTATTGTTGTTTTGACGGCTAAAGATAAAAAATTAGCAAAAATGCGATGCGTTTAGGCAACAAGGGCTACAGAAGGGCTACTGAATGCTAGAAATTTGCAGAGACGAGTCATATTGTGGGAAACTTTAGAATTCTTTCGGAAATTGTCTTTTCCGAGTTTTGCCAAATTTTTCTTTTTCTTCAAAACTGTGTGACTTTATCTGCTCTTTTTCACTCTGTCTTTGTTATTTACAAAATGCATTGACTGTATTAAACTCTCAAAGCTCTCTCCGAAAATTAGCGTCTGAGATCTGCCTTTCAAAAAAAATTGAAAGTAGGAAAAAAGACATCAAAATTTCTGGTGACTACTGGAACCAATTTTCTTTGAAAACTCCTCTTCTGCTGATGGTAACGTCTGAAACCAATAGGGATAAAGGGACTTCGCAGACGGCAACGTCTGAGACCGAGGACTTCTGCAAAAGTTTTGGAAGTTTTTTCCAAAAAAAAAATAAAATGGTATTTATTTTTGTCAAATGAAAGTTTTGATATTTGGTGTGGCGCCTAAAGACTTTCTATTTACTTCCCTATACAGGTAAAACAATCAAACAGACTGACAATGACTTGTCTTAGGGGTTTGTTTAGTTGTTCATTTGACAATTCAAATGAATATGTAGTCAGAAAATTAACTTGTGTTTTTTGAATTTTCTGATTTCAAAAAATTTTTTCTGACATTTCCCATTTACATAATACTGATTGGATAAATCGATGGAAATGGCTTTTTTTCTGAATGCAAACCAATTCAACAGAGTGTTTCAATGGTTTAATCCGCAATTGAAACGAATATGGATTCAGAAAACTAAATTGTGTTTTTTGAATTTTCTGTATTCAAAAATTTTTTTTCTGACATTTCTTTTTGATATGGTACTGATTCGATATATCGATGCAAATAGCTTTCTGCTTGATTACAAACCAATTCAAAGGAGTGGTTTAATGCTTTTTTCCGCAATTCAAACGGATATGTAGTCAGAAAACTAAATTGAGTTTTTTGAATTTTCTGAATTCAAATTTTTTTTTTCTGACATTTCTCATTTATATGATACTGATTGGATATATCGATGCAAATAGCTTTCTGTTGATTACAAACCAATTCAAAAGAGTTTTTTAATAGTTTTTTTTGCAATTGAAACGGATATGTAGTCAGAAAACTAAATTGGGTTTTTTGAAATTTCTGAATTCAAAATTTTTTTTCTGACATTTCTCATTTATATGATACTGATTCGATATATCGATGCAAATAGCTTTCTGCTTGATTACAAACTAATTCAAGAGAGTGGTTTAATGGTTTTTCCCGCAATTCAAACAGATATGTAGTCAGAAAACTAAATTGTGTTTTTTGAATTTTCCGAATTAAAAAAAAAACTGTTCTGATTTTTGTGTTTTTTTTCGCAGATTTTTCTTTAAAAGTGAGAAACTTGCCTTTACTCGCTTTGAAAATAATAAAACTAGTCAAGGTCTATCGAACCGAGGTGTTATAGTAACAAAAAAAAGTTCTTTGGCGGACAAATATCAATTTTTTGGAGGCTTTTTGTCGAAAAAAAAATAGAGATTTTGGATGGCTCTAACCGGGGAACAGGACATCAGAGGTAACGTCTGAGACCTCAGGCGGACTTCTGCTGGTGACGTCTGAAACCAGTAAAAAAATAGAACCTCTCGTCGGGGTGACGTCTGAAACCCAATTTCCAAAAAAAATCGTCTTTGCTGGGTAACGTCTGTAACCCAATCTTGGCTTCGTCGCTGAAAAAAACTGCTTGTCTTTTCTTTTCTGTGTCTTTTCTGTGTCTTTTCGGTGTCTTTTCTGTGTCTTTTCGGTGTCTTTTCTGTGTCTGTTTTGTGTTATATGAAACTTTTTGCCAGTAACAGGGGAGACCTTTGTCCTCAAAATTGTTTTGGGGAAAGAAGGTTTTGTTCTTTGAACGAGGGGTAAACCATAAAATGTAAGAGAATGTAGATAAGGATTCAATTACATTGTTCTAGACAGTTTGTTAAGTTTTTTATATCAGTTTTAAGTTGCGGGAACAACCAACTCGTTTTGGTTGCGATAAGGACAAAAGTCAATGTTTTTTCAAGTTTTACTTCTGACTTGATTGTTGCACGACAATTGCAAAGTCAATTGGCACATTTAAGAGGTCTATTGACCAGGATTGGAAAGTTTGTTCGGTTTTGCAATCTTAATACACAGCAGAGAGCGTGGCAAAAAGATCTTTGCACACTTTTTTGTGTTTGCTGTGTAAACGTAAATGATCTTATCCCAGGTTGAGGTCCAGACCCAAATTGACTTCTGATCAGACCCAGTCGAGCGCACACCCGTGTGTTCCCAGACCGAAATTACAGGGTCTTTTCCGAATTTCGAGCGCACTACGGTCTGATCATGGTCTGGAGATGGTCTGATCAGAGGTCATTTTGGTCTGGAAAGTCTGATCATAACCTCTTCGAGCGTACTTGGGTCTGATCATAAAGAGTTCAAGCGCAATTGGATCTGATCATAAAGAGTTCGAGCGCAATTGGGTCTGATCAGAAGCACATTCGAGCGCAACTGAGTCTGATCATAAACGGTTCGAGCGCAGTTGGGTCTGATCAGAAATGTTTTCGAACGCAATTGGGTCTGATCAGGGACTATTTCAAGCGCCATATTTTTTTTTCATTTTTTTGTTTCTTTTTCTCTACTGAGAGATGTTGGCTCTGCCAAGAGGCAACAATAAAGCAGCGCTCTGATCAGAGACTAATCTAAAGTCCGATAGCTCTGATCAGAAAAAAAGGAGTCCAGCCGATAGCAAATGCCGGTCCCCTTCAGAGGAAATTTTGATTAACTGGAGACCACGGTGTTTCTTATGGAAAGCTGTCTAAACTCATCCATTGAGTCAGAAATATACACTGAACGGTATAGTAAATAAAGTTTGTTCTCAACAGTTGGGTTTCGTAATCTTTAGCAATACTTTTATGATTGGTTTTTCCTTACATGAATTAAATATTGCAAACATCAGGTTTCATGAAATGAATATATTATAGCTAATTAAGAGATTTGTTCATAATTAAAATCTGTCTCTGATCAGACTATTTCGCGCGCACTTGAGTCTGATCAGAACTGGTTTCGAGCGCGCTTCAGTCTGATCATAAATGACTTCAAGCGCAGTTGGGTCTGATCATAAATGCTTCGAGCGCAACTGGGTCTGATCATAACCTCTTCGAGCGCACTTGAGTCTGAACATGGTCTGATTAAGGTCTGGGCAATGGTCTGATTTTGGGTCTGGACCGTGGTCTGGAGATGGTCTGATCAGAACTCCTTCAGTCTGGAAAGTCTGATCAGAACACTTTGAGTCTGGAAAGTCTGATCAGAGATAATTTCGGTCTGGAAAGTCTGATCAGAGATAATTTCGGTCTGGAAAGTCTGATCAGAGATAATTTTGGTCTGGAAAGTCTGATCAGAAGCAATTTTGGGTCTGGACCTCAACCTGGGATGTCTCAATTCGGGGAAATCTGAACCCTATCAGTTAATTACAAGCGCAGTCTTGGTAAGTAAAGTCTGATATTATGTCATTGTCAACAATATGCAACATTATGTACTGCAATCCACGGAAGTGATGTAATAAACGCTCTCAATCTAACGATAAATATCGAATAGCTGCTCCAGTGAAAACAATTTTTCGCTCTTTTAATTTGCAATGGCTATAATACCAAGACAGCTTTTTCACGTAAATGTTCTAATTGATCGTCTTTTAATCAAAACAGCAGTTTAATTTTTAGCTAAGTGTCATTAAACTGCAGAAGCAACCCAAACGATGCAAACCCAACAGAATAGTTATGTAATTTTTTTTCAAGATTCGCATGTCATCTAAGTTGCTCCCAAATATTACAGAAAGTTTTTAAAAATATATTTGTCAAAAATGTCAACATCTCATAAATATCAGATGAGTTCATGCTAATGTACGTTATCTAAAAGATTATGATTAAGTTCGACATCAAAGGTTCCCTGAGGGTGATTGGTACTTACTCAAAATGACCTTGTGTTTTCTAAACAACACGTCTTCAGAATAACGTCACTGATTTAGTCACTGTTCCGCATTCGATAAAACCAATTGTTGACGTGATTGGTGATTTGTGGCCGCACATAAATCCAATAGGTGTGTTAGAAGTAGTTCACAAATTTCTGGAGGTCTAGCGCAAATGTTGGACGCTTTGTTATTGTAATTATAAAATTGTGTGGATGTTACAGGTGTACATTTTGATATGATTGTCAGTTTACCCTACTTTTCTAAATATTACCCAGGTTGAGGTCCCAGACGGAAAGTCGATATGTCCAGACCCAGATGAACGCACGACGGGGGTGTCGTGCGTTCAAATTTACTTGGTCTGGAAACAAGGAAAAACGCACGAAAGTCTGGACATGAACGCACGAATAGTCTGGTGAACGCACGAAAGTCTGATCATGAACGCACAAATAGTCTGGTGATGAAAATAGTCTGGGTATTCTTAAAAATGAAAGTGTTTGGGAATCAGGAAAAAAAAACGCTATCATCTGGAGCATAAAAAAGTTAAGAAAGACCGATCTAAAAAAATGATGAAATTGACCCCTTGGTCACAAACAGCTGACTTTCGACATTCTTCAGTGAAAGCAAAAAAACAACACCTTTGGTCACAGATAACAATGCAAAAATATACATGATCGTAACGCAAATTAGCTAAGCTTTATTTTTAGCCATAGAACGCTTTCTAACTCTAAATATGCTCGAAGATAATAACAAAAACAATTTTGAAAATTCGAATTTTTTTCGAAATTTCGACCTCAAGTACGTAGTACTCTTTGACCAATTTCTCAAAAAATTTTACGTATTTTTAGATTAAAATTGGTTTAGTTAGAAAACTGCAATATTAAGCTGCACGATGCGTACTTGAAATCATAGTTTCGACGTACAAACACAACTTTAAAACAGGACTGATTGTGAAAAAAGGCGTTTTTTTTCACTTTTTTTCCAATTCTTTGCTTTTTTTTAACCTTTACCTTCAAAAACGATAGTTTTTTATACATATCTAGAAAGATGAGTTTCTAAGCAGAATAACAAGCATACATATGCCACAAAAATGTTCTGTAATGGTAAAATACGTTGATAAACTTTAAAATTCACCTAAAAAAAATGAAAACTTTAAAAAACTTCCTCCAATTTTCATGCGTAAAACATACATTAAAGACCCTTTCTTTTCGCGCAACCTTTCTTTCCACCCCTGATTTTTTGAAAACCATAACGGATTTTAAGCGTGGAGTCCCTTAAAAACAATAAATTTAATGTTTTTTCTGTTAGTACAGTGAAAAAATTATAATATTTTGAGACCCAATGCAAATTTTTTCACCGAAGAATCTTTTGCAAAGCAAACAGGCTAATTTTTCCTTTTGATTTGTCTTAAACACACAATTGGAACTCTTCGTATCATATTTGCATTAATTTGAACAACACATTGACCCGGACACAAAACCTGACCGCACTCGATGAGGCTTAACTTTTTCGATCACCGAACATTGTTTTAGACACCAAATCATCAATTTTAGTCCAATTGTGCTCATTTTTGGTGGGTATGCTCCACTTTAGCCACAATTGGTGATAAAATTAAAAATTTGACTGACCGAACTAATTTGGACAAGTTTTTACCTAGTTCCAAAAAAGTGTCTGAACTTTTTCTATCACAGAACATTGTTTTGGTGACCAAATCGTCAATTTTAGTCCAATTGTGCTCATTTTTGGTAGGTATGCTCCACTTTAGCAACAATTGGTGATAAATGTAAAAAATCGGACTGACCGATATAATTTGGACAAGTTTCCACCTAGTTCCAAAAAAGTATCCTAACTTTTTCTATCACCGAACATTGTTTTGGTAACCAAATCGTCAATTTTAGTCCAATTGTGCTCATTTTTGGTGTGCAGGCTCCAATTGAGCCATAATTGGGGATGAAATAAAAAAATGGACTGAGCAGACCATTTTGGACAAGTTCTCAATTATTTCTGAAAAAGTATCCGCGCTCGATGAGGCTTAACTTTTTCGATCACCGAACATTGTTTTGGACACCAAATCATCAATTTTAGTTCAATTAGGCTCATTTTTGTTGGGTATGCTCCACTTGAGCAACAATTGGTGATAAACTGAAAAAAACGGTCTGACCGAACTAATTTGGACAAGTTTTTACCTAGTTCCAAAAAAGTATCTCAACTTTTTCTATCACCGAACATTGTTTCGGTGACCAAATCGTCAAATTTAGTCCTATTGTGCTCATTTTTGGTGGGTATGCTCCACATTAGCAACATTTGGTGATAAAATCATAAAATTGGACTGATCGAACTAATTTGGACAAGTTTTTACCTAGTTCCCAAAAAGTATCCGAACTTCTTCTATCACCGAACATTGTTTTGGTGACCAAATCGTCAATTTTAGTCCAATTGTGCTCATTTTGGATGTGCAGGCTCCACTTTAGCAACAATTGGTGATAAAATTAAAAAATCGGGCTGAACGAACTAATTTGGACAAGTTTTCACCTAGTTCCAAAAAAAGTGTCTGAACTTTTTCTATCACCGAACATTGTTTTGGTGATTTGGTGACCAAATCGTCAATTTTAGTCCAATTGTGCTCATTTTTGGGGTGCAGGCTCCACTTTACCAACAATTGGTGATAAAATTAAAAAATCGGGCTGAACGAACTAATTTGGACAAGTTTTTACCTAGTTCCAAAAAAGTATCTGAACTTTTTCTATCACCGAACATTGTTTTGGTGACCAAATCGTCAATTTTAGTCCAATTGTGCTCATTTTTGGGATGCAGGCTCCAATTTAGCCATAATTAGGGATGAAAAAAATGGACTGAGCAAACCATAAAGGACAAGTTTTCAATTACTTCCAAAAAAGTGTCCGCGCTCGATGAGGCTTAACTTTTTCGATCACCGAACATTGTTTTGGACACGAAATCGTCAATTTTAGTCCAATTGCGCTCATTTTTTGTGGATATGCTCCACTTTAGCCAGAATTGGTGATAAACGTAAAAATTCAGACTGACCAAACTAATTTGGACAAGTTTTAACCTAGTTCCAAAAAAGTATTTGAACTTTTTCTATCACCGAACATTGTTTTGGTGACCAAATCGTCATTTTTAGTCCAATTGTGCTCATTTTTGGGATGCAGGCTCCAATTTAGCCATAATTAGGGATGAAATAAAAAAAAATGGACTGAGCAAACCATTTTGGACAAGTTTTCAATTACTTCCAAAAAAGTATCCGCGCTCAATGAGGCTTAACTTTTTCGATCACCGAACATTGTTTTGGAAACGAAATCGTCAATTTTAGTCCAATTGTGCTACTTTTTGGTGGGTATGCTCCACTTTAGCCACAATTGGTGATAAAATTAAAAATTTGAACTGACCGAACTAATTTGGACAAGTTTTTACCTAGTTCCAAAAAAGTGTCTGAACTTTTTCTATCACCGAACATTGTTTTGGTGACCAAATCGTCAATTTCAGTCCAATTATGCTCATTTTTTGTGTGCAAGCTCCAATTTAGCCATAATTGGGGATGAAATAAAAAAAAGGACTGAGCAAACCATTTTGGACAAGTTTTCAATTAATTCCAAAAAAGTATCCGCGCTCGATGAGGCTTAACTTTTTCGATCACCGAACATTCTTTTGGACACCAAATCATCAATTTTAGTTCAATTGTGCTCATTTTTGGTGGGTATGCTCCACTTTAGCCACAATTGGTAATAAAATTAAAAATTCGGACTGACCGAACTAATTTGGACAAGTTTTTACCTAGTTCCAAAAAAGTATCTGAACTTTTTCTATCACCGAACCTTGTTTTGGTGACCAAATCGTCAATTTTAGTCCAATTGTGCTCATTTTTGATGGGTATGCTCCACGTTAGCCACAATTGGTGATAAATTGAAAAATTTGGACTGACCGAAGTAATTTGGACAAATTTTTACCTAGTTCTTTACCTTAGTTTTTATGTATGTATGTATGTATGTATGTATGTATGTATGTATGTTTGTATGTATGTATGTATGTATGTATGTGTGTATGTATGTATGTATGTATGTATGTATGTGTGTATGTATGTATGTATGTATGTATGTATGTATATGTGTAAGTATGTAAATATGTATGTATGTATGTATGTTTGTATGTATGTATGTATGTATGTATGTATTTATGAATGTATTTGTGAACATGCTGATCATGCAGACTATACTGCTCATGCTGATCATACTGTTCATGGTACTCATCGTTCTGTAAAAAATTATTGATATTTGCGCTACATTTGTCTCCTTCCAACACTTTCGATCTTCACTTGCAGCCAACTTATTTTTTTTGAAAAACTGAACGAATAATTTGAAACAAATTACAGCAAGAACTCAAAAACCTAGGTTGGGTTATGGAATTTTTGGTCCACCATCTAGAAAATTGTTTTTAAAAGGAAATTTTCAATAGGTTCACTTGTTTGGTGTCATTTCAAAATTTTTCAGTTCCAATTGCATCCCACTGAAGACAAGAACGAACTAAAATTTGATGAACGCACACGAAAGGCTGGACATGATCGCACAAAAATCTGATGAACGCATTAAAGTCTGGACATGAAGGCACGAAAGCCTGGTGAACGCACGAGTGTCTGATGAACGCACGAAAGTCTGGCGAACGCACGAAAGTTTGGTGAACGCACGAAAGTCTGGACATGAACGCACGAAAGTCTGGTGAACGCACGAAAGTCTGGACATAAACGCACGAAAGTCTGGTGAACGCACGAAAGTCTGGTGAACGCACGAAAGTCTGTCGAACGCACGAAATTCTGGACATGAACGCACGAAAGTCTGGACATGAACGCACGCAAGTCTTGTGAACGCACGAAAGTCTGGACATGAACGCACGAAAGTCTGGTGACCGCACGAAAGTCTGGACATGAACGCACGAAGGTCTGGTAAACGCACGAAAGTCTGAACATAGGCACTTTCCGTCTGGGACGGTCTGGACATAGGCACTTTCCGACTGGGACGGTCTGGACCTATCGACTTTCCGTCTGGGACCTCAACCTGGGTAAAGTATGACAGGATTAGAGATTTAATCGTGTGTTAACACTAGTGGTACTAGGTAATTGTTCCGACCCCTCTTGAGGAGGGAGAAACTATATACTCAAATTGGTTTTTTATGAGACAATTTTGGCCAACCGATATATTCATCGAAGAGAAATGTGAGTGGTATCATTAAAAAGCTCGTCCAGCATAGAATTCCAAACTAAAAAGACTTTTTTTAATTTCGTTTTTTTCTTTCCAGGAATTATCGAGGACTGAAGTTTTGTGTGAACACGGCATATTTGGCATTGTTTTGTTCACGTTTAGCGTAATTTGTCTTCAAATTAAGATCTTTCTTTTTAAAATATTAATTCAAAATTAAATTTTAATAGACGATGAAAAGCGATAAAAGAGTAGTTGTGGCCAGAGAGGCAAATTTGATATAAAAATTTTCAATTCTATTCGAGCGCTCTTTTTTTAGAAAACTTGTTAATAATTTTTTGTTTTCTTGGGTTACCTAGAGACTAGTCACTTACCATATCTAGGCTTCGATAATGACGAACCGGATTTACAGTCAAATGGGGTCCTTTTGCATAGTCTTTTTGACTTAAAGTGCAATGGGTTTTGCAATGAGCATTATGTGAACCTATCTAGAGCTTTCAGTGAACAGCTAATGGCTGTTAAGACTTCATAAATGATTTTCCGAAAATTTTTTTAACATAGACCGATCATAAACTTATTCTCGAGAATTTTAAGCCACCCTCAATAATGGCAGGATTCCTTATTTTCTGCTGCAACCAGAATTAATCTGGTTAAGGGTTTTTTCTTCTAACTTTTTGTTATATGACTTCAATGCCGCAACATTTCAAAATTTTTTAAAAAGTTTTTTGGATTTTCTTCTTATTGGTCCTTCTTATTGGTTCTTCTTGGTCCTCCTTTGTTGCATTATCCTGATATTGATCTCTCCCATTGGCTTAGATAATACGTTCAGTGGATCTTGGATGTAGTTTTCAGAGTAATGCTTATAATTAAATAGCTTTGATACTTTCTTCTCGCATTTTTTTAAAGAATTTTTGGTTATTGCCTGTATTTGTTGTAGTCCTAGTCATAAAATTAGTGCGATGTCTTGTTGACTACCTACGAATATTAAATATCTTTGCTCTCCAATCGAAGCAGGGGCTCCCATTGAGCATATTTATTGATTTCCGTTGAAGGCTATTTAGTTTATTGACTTTTAAGATTTTAAAAAGAATTTTTCGAATTTTTTCTCATGAAGAGTAACCAATCTTAAATTCCTTTTCGTGAACTGTAAGTCAGTCTCAGTAATGAGCGGACCCCTTTTTTTGCTATATCTACCAAAAACAGTCTAGTTAGTGATTTTATCTAACTATTGATGTTATTACTTCGATGAAAGTGTTTTCAAAATTTTCTTTAATGTCACGATAATTTTCGTAATTTTAGTTCCTTTTCAAATCTTAACACGTTATCTTAAAATTGATTGTTGCATTGGCTTAAAGACGACGTCCAATAGATCATAAGTAAGGTTTTGAGAGAAAAATTTATGGTTTAAACGGCTTCGACACATTCTTCTCGCACATCTCTACTTCGATGCACGGGTTTTCAATATTTTTGAAATTTTTGGAGATATTTTCGTTATTTTAGATGACTTTGAAATCCTAACACATTTCTAATTTGATATTTGCAAGGGAAATAGCCTAGAGATGACGTTCATTGGATCATAAAAAAGTTTTAAGATAAAATTACGGTTTAAACGGCTTCGACGATTTCTTCCCGCACTTGTCTACTTAATTTTTGGATTTTGTCTGTCTTTGTTGCTGTTTTCATAGAAAATTACATATTGTTATGTCTTTTTGTTGACATAAGAAAAATAAACCTCCGTGTTGTCGCATCGAGGCACAACTTAGCGTATTTATTAGTTTCCGTTGAAAGCTATTGAATTTAATGGCATTGATAGTACGGGTTTTCTCAAAAAATTCTTGATTAATGTATTTGTTCATGTTTGTTGATTTATTGGAGTCAAATTGTCAGAAAGAAAAACCCATCGCCTTTGAATTAGTTAATTGAAAGTCAACGCGTTTTTTTTTTAAAAAATTCACTTTTTAATGACTTCGACACTTTCCACGCTCAATGTTTTTTTTTTGAATTTGCTGTTTTTGCATTTTTTGTTTTTTTTTCTTTGGGTAGCCATAAAATGCTGACAGGTCTCATAAATTTGTATGTGAGGGTTGAATGAATGATGCTACATGAAGCAGTCATTTTTTAGCGAATAGTCTTTAATTTTGTGATATTATAAGTTTTATGGTTTTTAAGGATTTTTCAGTTTTTTTCAGGTTTATTGTTTTTTTTTTCGTCAATTTAACACATTGTCATCATCGAAAATTCCCAAACAATTCCTTGTGTTTTAAAATTTAACGTGTTTTCTGATAAAATGACGTAACAAATGTTTTGTTTGTTGGACAATATGCGTTTTCATAGAAGTTATGTGAGTGGTAAATTTTTGTTTCTTTTTGTCTTCCTTTGCACAATCACGTAATAACAGATCCCAATGAAATTGAAATGTGGCCAAAATGAACTTATTTATTCATTCAGTACAAATTTAGCTGAATTAGTTGATTTGGAATTTGAAAAAAAATAGATAGTATTCAGATAATAGCTAATGATTTTAATGGCTTCACTAATTTTTGTTTTCGCAATGTTTGTAATCTGTTGTTTGTAATTTTTTGAGGTTGTCTGCATCTTTAGTCCGTCCCTATGGCTTACTCTAACCAGAGACAGGTCCTATTGATTCCATTAAGACTTTTTAAAAAATTTATCAAGAATTATTTCGTTAAAAGCTAATTATTTTTATTACTTTTGAAATTATTTGGATTTAAAAAACTTTCGATTGATTTTTGAATTTTGCCTCATCCTTTCTTCTTTTTATCGACATGTTACATAGTCTCATTGAGGAAAAAATGTCATCTTATGTGCAGTTATGAAAAAGTAAATTTGTTTTGTTAGGGTTTTGTCTGATTGTAATTTGACGTTGTTACTAGGTGCTTTTAAATGAGATATTGAGTTTTTGCCGTGAAATGTTTAATTTTTCTCTATTTTTTCTTCTTTTTTCTCGTAGTCTTTTTAACGGCAGATTTGATGTCGCATGTCCTTTATTTATTTCAATTATAATTATTAGTTTGGTTGTGTAACGATTTTTTAAAACTCAAAAAACTGTTTTTGATTATCTGATTGTCAAAAATGTAAGTCAAAAAACAGGTCAGTCAAAAATGCAGATGAGTGCGGGTCTGAACATCATGTGCAAACGCAATTTAACGAGGCTCTTTGTTTTCTTCAAATGTCCTTTATGATTATTTATATGTGCCTCTATGTTTCACAAAACGCTAACCTGGGACTATCAGTTGTCTCTTGTTTCCAGCCATAAGTCACAATTTACCACACTAATTAATTCATTTCTACGTCACCCATTTCCACTGTTACAGTATCTAATTGCCAAAAAAACCAAACTGTTGATTAATTTCAGAAATTCCTCTTTCAATGGTATTGGTGAATTCTGAAGATAATAAGCAGTTTTACAATTACCTATAGCACTATTCACAAAATCAGGTCTTTGAACTATGGCTCAATTAAAAATTAATGAAATTCGGCAATATTTTTTAGGCTAATCAAATACTGAAAATGATGGAAATTTATCTCTGAACCCTCGTAACAAAATGTCAGCCCTTATCACAATTTAAATACCTTGTTTCCTCGTTTTTCGTTACTGAAATTCATATTTGAAAATATATATGAACCATGGAAAGTGGGGACACGTTTTGATCTCTAGATTCCACAACACTCCTAGTTTATTGAAAGTTGTTTTTGCGGACCTTGGCTGCGTAATGATGGCAAGTGTTTGTGAAAACACGAAATTGTTTGGTCAATTGCTTAAGTTAGGATTTGTTTTGGTCTCTATTTAATATTGGAAACACAATAGGCATAACATTTTGAGCAACTTTTATGTGGTGTTTGATGTAATTTAAATTTGTTTGCATCCAGCAGTCCCGTATGAGAAAAAACTAAAATTCTTTTCGTTCGGTGCTAAAATTTGAGAACTTGACTTTGTAACCAAAAATTATTGTGGAAAATTATTGTGGAATTATTGAGTTGAATGTCCTATTTTTCATTTTTAAAAATCTTAAATATTTAATTGGGAACAATCCGACTAATTTTTTTTGCTTGAATTGGGTAGTTGTAGATTAACTTACAGTAACCTAGCACTCCTAATGTTCAAGTTATCAACTTTTTCTTAGAGAAAATAGCACTTTTTGATTTTTGTTTCCCATTTGCTTTGATAAATCCGATGCTCACTGCCGGTAATCGAATCAGTTTTGTTAAAGATTACATTTTCAACGGATCGAGAACGTGGAATAGATGATAATGGAAGATCCGTGCTCACCATCAGCCGGTTCCACGACACAAAATTCTATCAAGTTGCCATCTTTGGAAATTGCTTGTTTAGACTATTTATGACCACTGCACAATTTTGAAATTTTCCCGGGCAAAAAAAATATAAACAAAAGCTATGTATACAGCTAAGAAAATTCACCAATTAATTCGTGACGGAGTTTTTGTGAAATAGAGAAAATCATATGGTTTGATTTTATTCAGCATCATTGGGGGTATAATAGTGAATAGATTATTGGGAAAAAAAAACAAGTTTCACACACATTTATTAAAAACAGCATTGTAACAACTGCAATTTATTCAAAAACATTCCGACCAAAAAAACAGTTATTACCAAAGTCACAAGCAGTCCCAAAGCTGCAGTTGTTTCCAAAATACGTATTGTAGCCAAATCTGCAAACGGCACCGAATTTAGTCATGCTTTCAAAACGAGTGCTGGAACCGAATTTACACAATTTCTCAAACTGGCAAAAAAATCCAAACCGGGTATTATGTTCAAATCGGGTTCGGGCTCCAAAACGGCAAACCTCGGCAAAAAGGGTGCAGTTTCCGAATGAATTGTCGCATCCAAATTTGCAGTTTTTGCCAAACTTGGTCTTTGGGGAGAATCGACAACCGGAACCGAACTGGGAGTTAGCTCCGAACTCACAATTGGAACCGAAGCAACAGCGACTGCCAAAAATGGTATTTGGACCGAATTTGCAGTTGGTTCCGAAGTTAGAATCTTCCTGGAATCTTGTCTGACCAGGGTATTGTCTATTTGAAGAGCTCTGTAGGGCCGGATTTGTTTCCTCTGTCTTAAAAAAACTAATTTTGGTCATATTATTTAGATCTTTTCCTTTTGCCCCCCCCCATCCCCCAGCTTAGCGGGTGCATATTATTTGCATCCCCATACGAACGTGCCACATTTTAACATAATTTACTATGCAATGACGTGCCTTATATCTGGGGGTGCATAACGTACTGGGGAGGGGGCAGCAAGGGAAAAGATCCCATTGTTTCTGTTATCACTATTATCATAGTGAAATGCTCCAGTTATTTGAGAACACGTGTCCAAAATTTCATCTCAAAAATTAATGAGACTTACAATAAGTTAAAAAAAAAATCCCTATAACACCCCCAATCTCTTTCATAAAATTCAACCCCAAAACCCCCCGATGTTTGAAATGAAAATCACCCCAGTTGACAACTTTCACATAAGGTAAATAGTATTTCCTTAATATTGTTGTGATATGTCGGGAGCTTAAGGGTCAAGGTCATGCTCATCAAAAATCACACGGGAAATCGTGAGGTCATTCTAAGAACCAGACTTCTGATTTCAATCAAGAAATTTGCTTTATTTGAACGACTATGAAAATGTAGCTACAGGCTGTAATTGTTTCGGCTTCTTGTTCTGCCTTTTCAGTATGCCCGAATTTCAGATAAAATGATCTTTTTTACGGAACTGGAGCAGGAAACATTTTCCTGAGATCCAATGAAATTGTATCGATAGCCTCTGCTTTGATATGGTTTGTTGGTCTGGGGGTTTTCTGGAGTAGTTGGTTCCTGTGTCTTATCAGAACTGTTCTGTATCAGACATCTATACGCAGCATTAATCTCTTGAAACTTCTCTTTTGCAATATCTAAATCAACACAAACTGCACTATCAAGGCAACCAAATATCAGATCATATTAAAAAAGGTCACGTTGCTCTGGAGTCGTCTTAGACGAGTTCAAATCTAGATTGCAGAGGTCAAACGTCACGAAAGGGGTTCCAAACCTTTCAACAATCTCCTCTTTTCGCAAGAGGAGGTTCTGCTGAATACAAACTAAGCGAGCAATTTATTGACTGGTCTTGATAAGAAGCATAATAAAATTTGACAAATCTTGATACGATCTCCGTAAGATTCTTGGTAAGAAAACGTCAAGATATGTATGGATATGCAAAATTGCAAAATCTTTGAAAGAAATTCAAATAAGATTGAAAGAAATAAAACCTTGAGAAGACAAACAAGTAAGAATGTTCAGCATCTTATCAAGATTTGTCAAGTTTAAGGGTTTGAAAAAATTGCACTCATATTTTTGGTCAAAGGTGTTGCATTGAGACCGGTTGGTTAATCCTGCAAATTCTCCTTAATTACTTCTATCATTCATTCTATCAATCTTGATATTTTCGGCATAAGTTTTCCATGTTGATCTTGTATACTGCTGGTCCGTACATTAGATACTTAAACGACGGGGTTAATCGCGGACCACATGTATAACTTGAGAGTTCAACCCCTAGTTCTACTCTTGGTATATAGTTAAGTATTAAAGAAAGTTAAATGCAAATATGAATTAATAAGTTATGTTAAACAGCATCAAATATGAACCGAGCATTAAGGGATAGAATAGTTAAAGTTATAAAGATTGAAATAGCACAAGTTAGCACAGGTTGAAATATTCTAAGTTAACTTGTAACTTAAATAGAATTTAAGAGATGTTAATTTATGACTTAGAGAAGTTAAGCTGAACTTACCTAATTTCCAAATTTGTGCTAAGTTAATATTTTATTACTTAGAGAGTTCTTAGTTAAGAACAAGTCACAAAATATTCTAAGTTAGAAAAATATCTCAAGTAAGCTGAGATTGAGCAAGGGAGCAATACGGGAGTATGATTTTAAATCAGAAGTTATCAGGGACCAAAAAGTGTTGAAGTGAAGAGAGAGTGCGTGGTGGTTGAGCGTGCGAGCTCCTTTTATACTTGCGGACACGTGGTTATCTAGTATCCTATTGGATAGATATAACAGTGTCGACAGAGTTACCAAGGTTAAGTTGGTGTTTTCTACGTGGCGTGACAATATCACGTCATGGTGGTTTTAGTTTGAGTTAGTGATCTTAAAATAGTAGCTTACTCAAAACTATTTAATAATTTGTTCACACGTTAAAATGGACTTTGTCCAAATCAAGTTTGTGGTTCACGCACTATAACGTAAATTCTCAAAATAGCATTAAGATTATCAAATAGTGTTACTGAGTGTAGCACACTTCAGTACATCCCATCCCGGTCCATAGGTATTAAATCAAAACATCAAATTTTACATAATCGAATAAATTATTTAGCTTAATTTTATAATAATTAAGCATTTAAAGTTTATGAGGTAGATTACTTGGTTAAAGTTCTAAAGTTCATCGTAGCTTCTTGTTTCTGAGTTCTCTCTTGAAGAAGGGTTGACGATGTTCTAAGATACAAGGCTGTTCAAAATAATAGATCCAATTTTTTTTGGGTGGCCGTTGTGGTAGACCGTTTGTAGTTTTCTATAAAATTTGTACTGTTGTGCTGTTAATACATCAGAAGTGGACTAATAAGGTAATACAAGTCAGCACAACACCATAAAGGCTAGTGTTGCTGAAATGACTCCCCAAATAAAAAATTCCTTTTCGTAATTCATCTTTATCTGAGTATTGTTGAAGAGTAAATCAATTGAAGTAAGCTTTAGCTTTGTAGCTATTGTTTAAGGAATTAATATTTAGACTTGGTTGATCATTATGAATTAGCTTCATGAAATAATTATTCTTGCTTTTTGTCATTAATTCAAAATAAATAACAATTTCTTTTTGTTCAAAGTCTTCAAGAAATAAAATGACTTCGCATTGGAATTCAGAATAAAATAATTCGGAGATTCTGAAAACTTTATCGTTAAAAATAATCTGTTTAGAAAAATTAACCCATGCCAATTCAACATGATCAGAGAGTTGACAATAATCTTTAAACCATTCGATATCAACGCCTCCTTCAAAATATGTGCTCATTTTGAATAATAAGGTTCAATCAACTTTTATGTTAATAGTAATGGTGAGAATGGAAGACAAATTTATCCTTGAATGGAACTGACAGGAAGATTCAAACAGTACTTAAACTGTAAATGGCGGATGGCGATAAATGAAAACCTGTTAACGAATGGTTGTAACATTCCTGGATCCGTGATCACCAAAATATTGAAGACTAACTTACTAATTGAAATAAGCGAGCGGTCGAAAGTTTAGATTATTGATGTTAAGAATTTCTTCTGTATGAATAAGCTTAGAATTTCAAACAAATCGTACTCAGGAATTTGATGAAAACAAACTACAATTTTATTGGAATTGTTATCTTGCAAGAATAAGATAATCTCTTGTAACTCATATGTCCATTGAACTGACAATGCGATATAGAATTTATTTCCAACTAGAAATGCTTTCAAAGTTTTAATAATTTGCGATTGAATAAATTCAGCGAGATCACAATATGTTTTGAAGTACTTAACGTCTACTGAAAAATTGTCAGACATTAAATAAATTATGGAGTTCGATGGAACAATTGAATGATGTTATAAGCAAGATAAATCGGTAAGGATAAAGAATAGATTTTATTAGAGAAGCGAGAACAAATCAAATCTGCAATCTAAAGATAAGAATGGACTCCTTGTTCACCTTAAATTGCGCTGAGTGTAATCATTGAAAATAATTTCGATGAAGATAGAAGAAATGCGGATTACTTTACTTGATGAAAGTAATAGAATCAAAGAGAGTAAGGTAATCAAAATGACTAATAATTAGGCGTTTCAACTAACGAATAATTTTCCTCACCGCGGGAGAAAGAAGAAGAAGGAAGTACTGAACATCAACAACCACAAATTTATCTATTCCATTCCGTGCGTGCTCAACTTGGTGAGCGGAGGATGTGGAGTTGATGCTTCAGATTTGCGATCTCCAGTTGGAGCTCAGTAATCCGTTGTTCGAGCTGTTGAGAGCGTTGTCTTTCTGTCAGAAAGTTATGCTGTACCTGATAAGTGAAGGTATCAAGCTGAGGAGTAAGGTTTGCTGTAATATTATCAAACGGGACTTGTATTGTTTGTCCTTGTAGGTTGTGATTAGTTAGTAGTTAAGAAATTTTGTTTGACAAATAACCAATGAGATTGAATCTATTGATGTTGGGTTGCAACTGGTAGATTAAATTCGTATCGTAGTTCGGGTATCCACCAAAACCGGGGGTTTTAGCTTGTATTTCAGCTTCGTGTTGTTTTTGTAGACGGTCTTGCAGGGGGTAGTTGTGTAATGATGAAGATTAAGAAAGTTTGGTCGTGACAATTGAGTAGTTGTAGTGTTTGCTAAGACGTTGGGTACCGTACTGTTTGTCTTGGGTATATTTTACTTCTAACGGTGTCGCTGGGCTGAATGTCTCTCTAATGAAATGTTTACGTGCTTGTTTCTTTGCAATTGTATCTGCGGTTTTAGTTCTCTTTTTGGATGATGTAATCGTCGTTGATGAATTTGCACTAGTTGCTTGAGTTTGTTCTGCTGAAATCTTGATAGCTGAGAGAAAAGTTGTAGATGTGGTAACATGAGTTGTGGTTTGTACTAGTCGGTCAAGTTGTTTAACTACAGATTGATTAACTACAGATTGAGATCGTTAGGAAATGAAGAAATTCCTGAAATATCAAGTATTCTCTACTCTTATTCTATTCTAAGAGTAGAGTATTAAGGGATAGAATAGTTAAAGTTATAAAGATTGAAATGGCACAAGTTAGCACAGGTTGAAATATTCGAAGTTAACTTGTAACTTAAATAGAATTTAAGAGATGATAATTTATGACTTAGAGAAGTTAAACTGAACTTACCTAATTTCCAAATTTGTGCTAAGTTAATATTTTATGACTTAGAGAGTTCTTAGTTAAGAACAAGTCACAAAATATTCTAAGTTAGAAAAATATCTCAAGTAAGCTGAGATTGAGCAAGGGAGCAATACGGGAGTATGATTTTAAATCAGAAGTTATCAGGGACCAAAAAGTGTTGAAGTGAAGAGAGAGTGCGTGGTGGTTGAGCGTGCGAGCTCTTTTTATACTTGCGGACACGTGGTTATCTAGTATTCTATTGGATAGAGATAACAGTGTCGACAGAGTTACCAAGGTTAAGTTGGTGTTTTTTACGTGGCGTGACAATATCACGTCATGGTAGTTTTAGTTTGAGTTAGTGATCTTAAAATAGTAGCTTATTCAAAATTACTTAATAATTTGTTCACACGTTAAAATGGACTTTGTCCAAATCAAGTTTGTGGTTCACGCACTATAACGTAAATTCTCAAAATAGCACTAAGATTATCAAATAGTGTTACTGATTGTAGCACACTTCAGTACATCCCATCCCGGTCCATAGGTATTAAATCAAAACATCAAATTTTACATAATCGAATAAATTATTTAGCTTAATTTTATAATAATTAAGCATTTAAAGTTTATGAGGTAGATTACTTGGTTAAAGTTCTAAAGTTCATCGTAGCTTCTTGTTTCTGAGTTCTCTCTTGAAGAAAGGTTGACGATGTCCTAAGATACAAGGCTGTACAAAATAATAGATCCAATTTTTTCGGGTGGCCGTTGTGGTAGACCGTTTGTAGTTTTCTATAAAATTTGTACTGTTGTGCTGTTAATATATCAGAAGTGGACTAATAAGGTAATAAAAGTCAGCACAACACCATAAAGGCTAGTGTTGCTGAAATGACTCCCCAAATAAAAAATTCGGTTTCGTAATTCATCTTTATTTGAGTATTGTTGAAGAGTAAATCAATTGAAGTAAGCTTTGTAGCTATAGTTTAAGGAATTAATATTTAGACTTGGTTTATCATTTTGAATTAGCTTCATGAAATAATTATTCTTGCTTTGTCATTAATTCAAAATAAATAACAATTTCTTTTTGTTCAAAGTCTTCAAGAAATAAAATGACTTCGCATTGGAATTCAGAATAAATTAATTCGGAGATTCTGAAAACTTTATCGTTAAAAATAATCTGTTTAGAAAAATTAACCCATGCGGATTCAACATGATCAGAGAGTTGACGATAATCTTTAAACCATTCGATATCAACGCCTCCTTCAAAATATGTGCTCATTCATAAGGTTCAATCAATTTTTGTGTTAATAGTAATGGTGAGAATGGAACACAAATTTATCCTTGAATAGAACTGACAGGAAGATTCAAACAGTACTTAAACTATAAATGGCGGATGGCGATGAATGAAAACCTGTTAACGAAAGGTTGTAACATTTCTGGATCCGTGATCACCAAAATATTGAAGACTAACTTACTAATTGAAATAAGTGAACGGTCGAAAGTTTAGATTATTGATGTTAAGAATTTCTTCTGTATGAATAAGCTTTAGAATTTCAAACAAATCGTACTCAGGAATTTGATGAAAACAAACTACAATTTTATTGGAATTGTTATCTTGCAAGAATAAGATAATCTCTTGTAACTCATATGTCCATTGAACTGACGATGGGATATAGAATTTATTTCCATTTAGAAATGCTTTCAAAGTTTTAATAACTTGCGATTGAATAAATTCAGCGAGATCACAATATGTTTTGAAGTACTTAACGTCTACTGAAAAATTGTCAGACATTAAATAAATTATGGAGTTCGATGGAACAATTGAATGATGTTATAAGCAAGATAAATCGGTAAGGATAAAGAATAGATTTTATTAGAGAAGCGAGAACAAATCAAATCTGCAATCTAAAGATAAGAATGGACTCCTTGTTCACTTTAAATTGCGCTGAGTGTAATCATTGAAAATAATTTCAATGAAGATAGAAGAAATGCGGATTACTTTACTTGATGAAAGTAATAGAATCAAAGAGAGTAAGGTAATCAAAATGACTAATAATTAGGCGTTTCAACTAACGAATAATTTTCCTCACCGCGGGAGAAAGAAGAAGAAGGAAGTACTGAACATCAACAACCACAAATTTATCTATTCCATTCCGTGCGTGCTCAACTTGGTGAGCGGAGGATGTGGAGTTGATGCTTCAGATTTGCGATCTCCAGTTGGAGCTCAGTAATCCGTTGTTCGAGCTGTTGAGAGCGTTGTCTTTCTGTCAGAAAGTTTTGCTGTACCTGATAAGTGAAGGTATCAAGCTGAGGAGTAAGGTTTGCTGTAATATTATCAAACGGGACTTGTATTGTTTGTCCTTGTAGGTTGTGATTAGTTAGTAGTTAAGAAATTTTGTTTGACAAATAACCAATGAGATTGAATCTATTGATGTTGGGTTGCAACTGGTTGATTAAATTCGTATCGTAGTTCGGGTATCCACCAAAACCGGGGGTTTTAGCTTGTATTTCAGCTTCGTGTTGTTTTTGTAGACGGTCTTGCAGGGGGTAGTTGTGTAATGATGAAGATTAAGAAAGTTTGGTCGTGACGATTGAGTAGTTGTAGTGTTTGCTAAGACTTTGGGTACCGTACTGTTTGTCTTTGGTATATTTACTTCTAGCGGTGTCACTGTCCTGAATGTCTCTCTAAAGTATTGTTTACGTGGTTGGTTCTTTGCAATTGTATCTGCGGTTTTAGTTCTCTTTTTGGATGATGTAATCGTCGTTGATGAATTTGCACTTATTGCTTGAGTTTGTACTGCTGAAATCTTGATAGCTGAGAGAAAAGTTGTAGATGGGGTAACATGAGTTGTGGTTTGCACTAGTCGGTCAAGTTGTTTAACTACAGATTGAGGTTTTGAAGTTGATTGTGTATTGTATTCGGGCCAACCACTCGATGGTTCCTTCTGAAAGACTGGTATCAGTTCGTTAGGAATTGAAGAAAGTTCCTGAAATATCAAGTATTCTCTACTCTTATTCTATTCTAAGAGTATAGTTTTGAAGTAATTTTGCAAGTATTCTCTTTTTCTTATTTTTTTGTATTCTCTTTCAAAGTAAATCAGTTGTAAATATGAAGTCAGTCTGTATTATATTATCATCATATAGTTTAATGATATTAAAGTAATAGAGGAATTAATCCTATGCTGGAGACGTAGGAACGTTGTGATCGATTCAATTTTCGTCTTTATTATTCTCATCATTTAGGTTTGGATAACCACTTTTATTCTCAAATCTTATAGCTTGTAAGCCTGTATTCTCTGTATAAGGTGGAATTTGAATAACTCGTTCTCTAGTAATAGCATTATCAGATTTTGGAACTTGCATTGTTGGTTCTCTATTTTCATCAGTGTTATTATTATCAGAATTAGTTGCTTGATAGATAGAAGTCAGAAATGGAACTGACATCAAATCAAATGTGGCAGCAAAGAGTGCTTTACCAAAATGAATAAATGCACCTATAATTTTGTTAATTTGCAATGCTCGAATTAAGCATAAGACTATGTCGATGAGTAGCTTAATGAATAAGAAAGCGGCAAAGAATATCCCGCATCGCTCGATTATATATTGTATTTTACCAAAGGTTTCAACAAATTGATTATTAAAGAAGTCCGGTGAAAAGTATGAATCTAGATAAATAGTTCTAGAGTTATAATAATTCGTGCCTGAAATATTTGAAATTGATTCTCTGCTATCTAACAATGACTTAGTAAAGTGTTTGAGAACTCCTTTTATATTGGAGTTGCAATTTATTGAATTCCAGAAAGCCATCATTTCTTTATATGTGTAGATAGAAGCCTGAATGCTTGCAGTAATTATATTTGCAATTTGCTGAATGACTATGTGTGGTTTAAAGAGTGCAGGTCCTCTTACTTTTGATATTTGTGGGGTTAGTTCAACCCATGAATTGTCATCGTCAACATCTAGTTGAAATAAGTTTGAATGTTTATCAGAGCACAATTGTTCTTTGGCTTCAGTAAAAGTTTGTCTAGAAATCGGATCAACGAAATGTATTTCATCTTCATAGAGAATTGATATTCGGTTATAGCACTTATTAAGAATCTGTAAGGGTGAATGAAACTCAGGACAATTATATAGCCAGGCGACATTGCCGTTTGTTTTGATAAACATAGATCTGTTTCCTGTTAAGGTGTATCCAGCTAAACGCGGATTTTCATGAGAAATCATTGAAGTGTTGAGAATAGTTGAGCGCTCTAATTCACAGTCATTTCTTAATAGCTCTAGAGTAGAAGCTTGAAGTTGCCGAAGATTATTAAAGTGCAAATAGTCAATTTTTGTTCCAAGATGGGATTCGAAATCAATATTTTCATAAATTTAAAAATGCTTTGTATCAACTGTTTTGTTGTCACTGGAATAATATTTATTTTTAAGCGTGATAGCACCGGTATCAGAGTTATATTTGTGAATGAGGTCTCCAGTGTTCATATCGAAACCGTCACGAAGACTAATAAATAGAGAATCATATGGCGTAGGATATACTATTTGTGGATGACTACATAAAGACTGTGGTTTATTATAAACTTGGAACATAAAGCTTTGTAAGTCGAAATCTAACTGAGCTGAAGTAAGTTTAGGATCCTTTACTATGTAGTATTTGTCATTAGCTTTAATCATTTGAGCGTCAAAAGTGCGAATCATAGTGAAAAGACAATTATTGGGTTCATCCAAAGTGTATGCAAATGGATCAGTAGTTGTAGAATCGCAGCCTCCTGCTGATAAAGGACAAGGTAGACGTATATTTTGCCAGTTATTAACTGTGCCATCTCTAAGGTTTACATTCAGGCTAAAATTTTGCATATATGTTTCATAAGTGTAATATGTAATCCAACCTCGGGAGTTACATTCATTGTTTCCAGTTCCAACATCGCCTGAGTTAAAGTTTGAGAACAAAGATTTGTCAAAATCGAATTCTACTGAATTAGAAGAAGGGGAAAGCTTTATCTTTTTTCTTTCTTTGCAAGTTTGAATTTCTGAGCATCAAGCTTAACTGAAGTAGTAATAGTATTATGTCTGGCATCTATGCCGCTAGAGTCAAAAGAATCGCAAAACCAACGCAATTGCTGTTGGGTTGCTTTGCACATAGTTGCTTCTAGCTTAACTTTTTAATTTTTTGGTAGAGAGTGACTCGTGCTTGATAGGTGCTAATTTTATCAGGGCTAATTTCGCAGGGTGCTACTTTGTTGAGAGAAAACATCTGGTTTGAGATAATTTTTGAGCAGTCAAAGTGGTTAACATGAAGGTTAGGAGCTGTGTTTTCATAGATACTCATCTTTTCAATTGGTCTGACGTCAGTGAAAGACGCTAAGAGTAATAATGCAAGAAATATAATAAAGACCAAATATTTTGCATAGCAAGCAGTTATAACACAGAGAAGGGCAAGAGGTATTATAGCAATAAGTTTTAGAAACTGAACAGAACGAATTTGGTTTCCTATGTAGGTTATAAAATATTCCACTTTTGAAAGAAGCGCTTTCTTATCAGTAAGTTTTTCTTTAAAGAACTGGTCTTTATTCAATGATATTGGCAAATGGACGTTGCTTTTTGACCAAATTGATAGCTTTTCAGGACGCTCTAGTAATTTAAGGTACGGAATTTCTTCAGGTAGACAATTATTTCTATTTACGACACATTTTTTGAAGTGTGGGTGGGAATCGTTATATTCAAAGAGCATTTCTAAATTTGCAATAAGTTGAACAATTTCAGACTCAATGTCAGTTTTTACAGGTAGGAACAGAGTTAAGCAAAGTAATATGAAAAGAAACATTTTGTAACTTAGGTTTATTATTTCGTCTATTGCTGGTGACTTTTTTATTTCTCCGTCTTCCATTTATTTCTCCGTCTTCCATTTAATAAACGAATAAGTTTGAATGTTTATCAGAGCACAATTGTTCTTTGGCTTCAGTAAAAGTTTGTCTAGAAATCGGATCAACGAAATGTATTTCATCTTCATAGAGAATTGATATTCGGTTATAGCACTTATTAAGAATCTGTAAGGGTGAATGAAACTCAGGACAATTATATAGCCAGGCGACATTGCCGTTTGTTTTGATAAACATAGATCTGTTTCCTGTTAAGGTGTATCCAGCTAAACGCGGATTTTCATGAGAAATCATTGAAGTGTTGAGAATAGTTGAGCGCTCTAATTCACAGTCATTTCTTAATAGCTCTAGAGTAGAAGCTTGAAGTTGCCGAAGATTATTAAAGTGCAAATAGTCAATTTTTGTTCCAAGATGGGATTCGAAATCAATATTTTCATAAATTTAAAAATGCTTTGTATCAACTGTTTTGTTGTCACTGGAATAATATTTATTTTTAAGCGTGATAGCACCGGTATCAGAGTTATATTTGTGAATGAGGTCTCCAGTGTTCATATCGAAACCGTCACGAAGACTAATAAATAGAGAATCATATGGCGTAGGATATACTATTTGTGGATGACTACATAAAGACTGTGGTTTATTATAAACTTGGAACATAAAGCTTTGTAAGTCGAAATCTAACTGAGCTGAAGTAAGTTTAGGATCCTTTACTATGTAGTATTTGTCATTAGCTTTAATCATTTGAGCGTCAAAAGTGCGAATCATAGTGAAAAGACAATTATTGGGTTCATCCAAAGTGTATGCAAATGGATCAGTAGTTGTAGAATCGCAGCCTCCTGCTGATAAAGGACAAGGTAGACGTATATTTTGCCAGTTATTAATTGTGCCATCTCTAAGGTTTACATTCAGGCTAAAATTTTGCATATATGTTTCATAAGTGTAATATGTAATCCAACCTCTGGAGTTACATTCATTGTTTCCAGTTCCAACATCGCCTGAGTTAAAGTTTGAGAACAAAGATTTGTCAAAATCGAATTCTACTGAATTAGAAGAAGGGGAAAGCTTTATCTTTTTTCTTTCTTTGCAAGTTTGAATTTCTGAGCATCAAGCTTAACTGAAGTAGTAATAGTATTATGTCTGGCATCTATGCCGCTAGAGTCAAAAGAATCGCAAAACCAACGCAATTGCTGTTGGGTTGCTTTGCACATAGTTGCTTCTAGCTTAACTTTTTAATTTTTTGGTAGAGAGTGACTCGTGCTTGATAGGTGCTAATTTTATCAGGGCTAATTTCGCAGGGTGCTACTTTGTTGAGAGAAAACATCTGGTTTGAGATAATTTTTGAGCAGTCAAAGTGGTTAACATGAAGGTTAGGAGCTGTGTTTTCATAGATACTCATCTTTTCAATTGGTCTGACGTCAGTGAAAGACGCTAAGAGTAATAATGCAAGAAATATAATAAAGACCAAATATTTTGCATAGCAAGCAGTTATAACACAGAGAAGGGCAAGAGGTATTATAGCAATAAGTTTTAGAAACTGAACAGAACGAATTTGGTTTCCTATGTAGGTTATAAAATATTCCACTTTTGAAAGAAGCGCTTTCTTATCAGTAAGTTTTTCTTTAAAGAACTGGTCTTTATTCAATGATATTGGCAAATGGACGTTGCTTTTTGACCAAATTGATAGCTTTTCAGGACGCTCTAGTAATTTAAGGTACGGAATTTCTTCAGGTAGACAATTATTTCTATTTACGACACATTTTTTGAAGTGTGGGTGGGAATCGTTATATTCAAAGAGCATTTCTAAATTTGCAATAAGTTGAACAATTTCAGACTCAATGTCAGTTTTTACAGGTAGGAACAGAGTTAAGCAAAGTAATATGAAAAGAAACATTTTGTAACTTAGGTTTATTACTTCGTCTATTGCTGGTGACTTTTTTATTTCTCCGTCTTCCATTTAATAAACGAAGACAGTATAAGGTGAGTCTAACAAATTCAAGTTAATATTATCCGTGAAAGTAATCTGTTATTTTAGGTCGTGAACGTGAGCGGGATTATAGGGTACCCAAAATATGACAAAATTTGCGTTGTTTTTTGATGTTACGAAAAATGCAACTGTTCTCTGTTGGTTAGACACAAAACACTTGTCAAGTGTTACAGTTTTATTTCCGAATTTCAATGCTTTCTGTAGGAGGAATATTCTAATATACGATAACGGGTCGAATGCAAGGGCAGTATGGACTTGTGTTTCAAGGGAAAGTGGTAACATAGATTAAGGGTCTACAGCAAAGGGAGCTTCGATGATATCAAGTTCTATTTCGTCTCTGTTGTTCAATTGGAAATGAAAGCGTTCAATATGTTCTGGTTTGTTAGGGGTCCAACAAACAATTTTTTCTAAGTCTACAAATTTGTCTTTAACGAAGAAAATAACAATGTTTTCTTTTTATGAAATATACGATTGATCAATTTTGGCTGACTTGTTATTCTAATTCAGGATTTTATGCGGGATGTTATAAGGACTGTAAGAAGTTGAGAAAGTTGTTCTTGAAGCTATAACCCAATAATCGTTTAGCGGAATATTCATTGATCAGTTGGTGGCACTAAAACCAAACAAGGGAATTTGAAATATCTAAATCAACTGAACTTGAAGAATGAATTTGGGTTAATAAACTGTTAAGATGTTGAGGGTTATATTTTCCCCAGAAGAGAGCAATGGGGTCTTCGTTTGAATTAGTAGCAAAGAACACTACAGTTCTTATTTCGTTAGAAAATTGACAACTAGTTAATGTGTTAAGTTCACTATTGAATTTCAGCTTTTGATTTGCCTTAATAGAAAACTTTCACAAGTGTATGAGGGTTGATAGAAAGAGAAATAAGAAAACCGTTTTCGTCGAATGAGACTTTGGCCATAAATAAGGTTTTATCAGCTTTAAGGGGGTTCTAATTGTGTTATGCGATGTGTTAACTGGTGATGAATGTTTTCGATATGAGTAGTGTTTAGAATTTAGAAACTTTCTGAATTGTCAGTCTTGTCCTATGTTCGATCTGAAGGGTTATGGACCCTTCTATAGTTACTGACTGAGAATTGAATTAAGGACTAATATTGAACTGAGATACCTGATATATGTGTTGTGGAGATGTTTTGTGACAAGTATTTGCTGGTCACAAATTGAAATGCCAGAAAACTTTGCTAAGTTTTCTAAGTTTATTAGATGAAAGAGGCAAAATGTGAAAGATATAATTTGGGACAGAGAAAGAGAGAGAGAGAGAGAGAGAGAGAGAGAGAGAGAGAGAGAGATAGCGATGGTTTAGTTAGAGCTGAGCAAAAGAAGTAATTGATTTCAGAAGGTAACTGAGAAAAGTGATTTTGAATTTGGGTAAGGCTCTTAAATAGTGGTTTTCAGGATTAAGTTACCAAAATATGTGTGCTCATTTCTGATTGGCCAATTCCTAGCCGTGACTAGTGCCATATAGCATGGTGTTAAACTGTGATATGATTGAAATGTTGCGGCTAAGTTCTCTATTTTTATCACAGAATTGCGTTTATTAGCAGATTTTTGGGCAAAAATTATGTGTTTTTTTACCATTCCTGTAAAATGAAAACAAACAGTGTATCAAGTGTTGTCTGTCAATAGTAGCTAAGTCAAAAGGTGGCATAATATTAATTTGAATATATCTTATATTGTCATTTATTTCATGAAGTTAGTTATTTAGTCTATAACCAATCTTAATACATGGGCGAATCGTGAAAGTTGAATTTATTCATAACTAAGATAGCGAGGTTGATGATTTTTGGGCTGAAGGTAGTTTGTGCATCAGAACGTCGTGTGATATTGAAATAATCAACAAAAAGTTTGCTAATTTTTGGGGGCTACCTTTTTTGTCTATAGCCAATCTTAATACATGGGGGAAAATTAATAATTGCTGTTATTCTAAGACTAAGGCTTCAGATCTACCAATCGCTTAACTGAACATCGTAAGGGTGACTAGTAAGTGTATGAGACAGTGAAAAACAAGTTGTTTGTAGTTTAACTCATTTTATCTTGGTTTTTCTACGCAAAAATTATAATTTAATCAATTTCATGTCCTTGATATGAAATTGTGACAACTTTTGGGACGAAAATGAAAATTCTACTCTGAATACATTAATAACTATTACTTTGTATGTTCTACAACGAACTTTCACTTGTCTATCGCGTAAAACCTCTAAAGGGGAACATTTTAAAGATTGTAAGGTAACGATATAGAAAAGTTTCATTTTTTCCTTTAAAACTTTTGCTAACTCTCTTTCTTTTCAAAAGTCAGTTGGTATTTCAGGGTATATCTACTAATCACAGATTTTACTTTCGAAACATTAAAGTTTGAATAGAATCGTTATTGCTAATAAAAAGCGCGAACAGAAATAAATTCAATAACTTAAACTTTTTTGGGATTTATACTACGGTACTTCTAATTTGTGTGTTGTAACTTTTTGTGAACTATTAGAGTAAGCATGCATTTGAGAGACTATGTGGTCTGAGTGGATAAATTCATCAAAAAAGAGCTCTTTCTAACAGTTGTGTAAGATTTGCACTTAGATGACATAATTCTTACTTAGGAAATTTAAAAGTGCGGTTAGTTATTTGTCCATAAGTTTTCTAATGTTTAATTTAAACATTGCTTGGGTCTTTAAGCTAGAAAGGATAGCTCTTATCTGTTGACTATTTGGGCTGCCTTAAGGTGTGTTTCCTGACTAAATGCGATTTAGGCTTGGTTAAATAGTTTGCAAGTGGCAAATTTCTCTACTTAGGGTATTTAACATAGATTAGGTGTTTGCTCATGGGGGACTTGTTTCTATTTAGCTTTGCTTTGGGTAACATGTGTTTTCAGCGTTAGTTTGCAATAAAAAGGTATTTTGAACATGTATAGAGATTAAGTGTGTGTGTAACAGCTTGCAGTGGTGATTAATTGCGTACTTTATGTACTATTTGTGTTGAGTGGGCTATTTGCTTTTTGCCTTAAACGCGTCTTCGACTCAGTTGATCTCTCTTACATAGTAAATTCTAAGCTTTATTTCTTTCTTGACCCTTATTTTCATTTTCAATCTTTAATTTATTTTAAACTTTGCATTTCTTTTTCAATTTCCGTTTATATATTCTTTTTGTTCTCCTTCGTTCTCAAGAATTATGAATTGGGATACTAGGAATTATCTTAGAGATAATACTGAAAACAGCGAGGATCTGGATAATGCCAGATGGAAATGTAGTTCGAGTGGAGTGGTGTTGGAACCTGTTTCGGGAGCTCTAGAGCGAATTCGACGCTCTCAGTATCTCCATCTTATTTATGAAGATACTTCTGGTTTAGGGCCAGTGGAATTTATTTTTTTCTTTTCTCAAAGTTATAGATATATGTTTCTCGTGTTATCTGACGACGAGGTGTGGGGAATACTGAGGGCACGTGGGAGCTACAGTCCATGGGAAATTAGGTGTACTCAGTGTGATTCTAAGCACACTATAGAAGTCATCGAGTTCTTCTTCGGAAAAAAAGTGAGTGTTAATTTTACTCAAATTAACTAGCTGTTAATTTAGGTCTTTACCGGGGTTGCAAGAATTTAACTGTAAAAGTAGGGTCCGGAGATTATGACTGAGTAGTTTTGCTTTAGTAATAAAAATTTGTTATTTTAGTTTTGTGAAAAACTATATGCTAAGAGGGGGGAAGAAGACATGACAAAGTTGTGCAACAAGCACGAGAAATGGGAGAAGCAACTAAGGACCCTGAGAGATGCGTGGTGGGATTCGAAGACAGGGCCCACTCTACAGGAGCTGTATTTGAAAATGATACAGCTCAATTACAAGGAGTGTCTGGTCTTTGAGACGGAGAGCTTAGTTGCCAGAACCGTGAGAGGTGTAATCATGCAGCATCTAAGCAATTGAAAAGGGGAGAGAAACAAAAATTCTTAAATATCGCTCAATAATATTTTTTGTTATCTTCTGCGCATGTACTATTGGTTGGCGCCTTTACTATTTTTGTATATTTTAACTTTATTATTTTTATTGTTTTTTGTGCGCGGTTGCGCTTTTTAATATAAAAGGTATGATTTAAAAGAGATTTTGGGTCTCTATTTCTTTTTGAGTTTGTGTAGCAAGTCAGAGGGAATAGGTTCACCAAAGAATGTAGGTGCTTTTGTATTACGCTGAGGTCTGCTCAATACTTCATTTGCGTCTGGTAAATTAGAAACATTAGGTGAAGCTGTCGGTGTAGAATTATGAGGTCATTATGTCGGGCTATTATGCGTTGCTTGGAGGAATAATTTGCGTGTAGCTTTGAATTTACTAGTATTATCAGGTGGGGTAGAAAAATTTTCTTTCTGTAGGCTATTAGGTGAATACATATTTTGCATAGGGTAGGGGGTTGAAATGCGTGGGGGTAGAAAATTAGAAGAGCTAGTGCCTTGAATGTGTGTAGTAATATCTACTCGTGTTTGTAGCGATTCTAAGCCTGAATCTTTTGTTGGGGTAGCCTCAACGTTAAATGTTGGCTGTAGCGTAGTACTAGGATTAACAGTGTACTGTGTTTCTACTAAGGGCCACTGCGAAATAGCAATATTTTCTGCGCCTCTATGAGCATTAGATTTGGCTATATTATGCTTATTATATTGAGTATAATAATCATCAATGTCGTCTGGAACTACGTAGTTCTCAACTAACTCTTGTATTTTCTCTTTTTTCGGGTAATAAGGTACTATATGATTTCTATGCACTGTTTTCTTTTCATTTGTGTTATCATGCTGTATTTCATATGTAGTATTAGTTAGCATTCGTTGTACAGTGTAAGGGCCTGAGCGTAGCTCTTGTAGCTTTTTAGACTTTATTAGTCCTTTAGAGTGATTTTCTAATAGTACTTTTCTACCTTCAGTTATAGGCTTTCCGAGTTTAAATTTATTTCTATACTTGTGCGCTTTATTCGTAGTTTGTCTACATTTAGTGTAGGTATTCGAGTATGTAGTTTTAAATGTATTCTCTCATTTTAACATTTCGTTAGATAATCTGTTTAGTAACAATTTCTCTATCTTTTTGTTATTACAAGTTTTTTTACTATGTGAGTGTGGCGGTAGATTACAACGATACTCTGATGTGCATTTCTTTTGATTATCTCGTAGTGGTCCTAACTTTAGTGATAAGGGTATTTGCGGTTTCGCTCCGAATAGTATTTCATAAGGAGTATATCCCGTACTGTAGTTTACTGCAGTATTGTTTGAAAATGCAAATTTACTAGTGTACTCGGACCAATTAGGTCCACTTTTACTAATAAAATGTCTTAGGTAATTAGTCAAATGTTTATTTTGTACTTCTACTTTGCCGTTAGTCCACGGTGAATAGGCAGTTCGGGGGCATAGTGTAATTCCCATTTCGTTTGTGTAGTGAACGAAATCATTACTAATAAAAGCATTGCCGTTATCATGTACTATTTGTTGCAGTATACCAAATGTAGTTATAAATTTCTCTAGTTGACATACTGTTTCGAGAGCTTCAGCATTCTTGCTAGGGTATACTTGTATAAATCTAGAGAAAGCGTCTACTTTTACAAGACAAAATCTATTTCCTTTACTAAGTGGTCGTAGTGGACCTTTATGATCAATATGAATTGTATGTAGGGGTATAGCTTCCAATTGTCCCCATGGTTCTAAGGGTGCTTCGTTCAAGTCTTTGCGTGCTGACTTATTAGTTTGGCAATTTAAGCAATCTAACATTAACATTTCAATCCATTTAAACAAACCGGGCCAATAGAAATATCGCTTAACTCTTTTGTAAGGTGTGCTTTCTGCTCTATGACCACTAAGTTCATGCGTATGTGCAACTTCGAATATTTTTATAAATAGTGAAAGTGGTGCACATATCCTAACGTCAAAAGAGCCGTCTTCACAAGGTTCGGAATAACAGAGTAAATCATATTGACTCTCTAGAAACAACAAGTTGAAATTACTTCTATAAGTTTGTAGTGCTTTAGATTGTTTAATAAGGTAGTCCTTTTCTGGAGCTTTGCCTACTTTTAACCAATCTCTAACTTTATCTATCACGGAGTCGTTTACTTTTTCTTCAAGAATATTATCAGTGTCAAGATTAGCGTTTTTTGCAAAATCTGTAACTTTAGCTGGTAAAGCTAATGTACCTGTGCGGACAACCTTTTGTGAGATGTTTTGAAAAGCTTCTGGTTCAATAAGTTTCTTAAATTTTGTCCGTCTGATATAGTCGGCTTATTCAGCTATTTCAGCTATTTCTTCTATCTCGGAATAGTAGTGATTATTACTTATTTCAGCTATTTCTTCTATCTCGGAATAGTAGTGATTATCATTCTCGCTAGTTAGTTCTGAAGTTAATTTCTTTATTTGATTTATTTGTGTGCCGTAGTGAAAACAATCAGAGAAACTGTGTATAGCATTACAGTGTTCATTTATGTAGTCTGGTGCATCATCTACGCTAAAGTCATCTTCATCATTTATATTAATAAGTTTCTTTCTTTCGCCTTTGACTTGAGCAATAATTGGATAACAGTCGTTAGCTGTTGCGTCCTTATCGTCTTGATGCAATACAGAATAGTTAACTTTTGTTCCGTTAATATGAAACTTTATATCTTTAGGTATTACTTTGTGTTCTAGTCGATAAAGTTTAGCATCTGCTAAAGAAACTTTTCGGCTAAGAATATCAGGGAACGCTAAGTTTTTGCCTTCAGTGTATATAATTTGCAAGTTTTGGAACTTAGTTATTACAACTTGATACTTAAAGAAACGATGTGACATTTGTCCTCGTCGTGACCAAAGAAATAGAATTGGCCTGTGATCACAATATAGGTAAATTGGAAAAGGGGATCCCATAACATAAAAGTCATATGTTTGTAATCCAGATGTTATTCCGCATAGCTCTCTATGTTGAGGGGACATCTTTTGTTCAGCTTTATCAAATACTCTCGAGTTTGCTGAAGTCATACGTTTTCTATCAGGAAAATCTTGTATAAGAACACAACCTGTTCCTAAATTAGATAAATCAGCTTGTATATGAAAGGGATAGTCATTAGAAGGAAATGCGTTAGAAATGTCGTGACAGAATCTTTGTTTAGGGTGTGTGAATACCTTTTCCTGTTCTGGTAACCACTTGAATAGTGTTGTATCTTTAGTTAAGTCATATAGAGGTTTTGCATCTATGTGAAAGTTCAAAATATAGGTGTGAGAGAAACCCATCATTCCTAAAACTCTTAAAACTTCTGTTTTCGATTCTGGCGTATTTAAGTTTCTAAT
Organism: Convolutriloba macropyga; assembly: GCF_964194025.1. NCBI lineage: Eukaryota > Metazoa > Xenacoelomorpha > Acoela > Convolutidae > Convolutriloba > Convolutriloba macropyga. The sequence goes on along the minus strand of NC_134475.1, from coordinate 57,314,908 downwards.
ATCATCTATGCGCGAAACAATAGGCGATAGTCCGTCTTTAGATATAACTTGTCCTAGAAATCTCACTTTTCGTAAGAAAAACATTGTTTTATCGGGGGCTGCTTTAAGGTTTGCCTTTCGAAGCAAAGAGTGATACTCTTTTACTATTGTGAACGTTTCTTGTTTATCTTTAGCTTGTAATAAAGTATCGTCTATGTATGTTATGGCTTGTTTTCGTTTTATAAGAGGTCCAAATGCATAACGCATTAGTTTGCTAAAGAAACTCGGTAATGGTTTAAGACCATAAAATCCTACTTGATAGGTGTACTGTCTGCCTCCTACAATAAAACTTGTAACCTTCTGTGTATCTTAAGTTAGTGGTACTTGATTATGAGCCGATGATAAATCACAACTTGTAAATATAGTTCCGGTTATTCTTGTCTTTAGAACGTTTAGTGGTTCGAGTGGCCAATTAGAATTACTTGTATCAGTTATGGAGTTTAGGTATCTAGCATCAATGACTAGTTTTACATAATCCTTCTTAGGTAATATGATAACGGGATTGACAAACCAACTATTCATATCATCGTTCTCATTGAGCTCTCTGATTATCCCTGCTTGATTTAATTCATCCATTAGTTTTTCTAATTTATCTCTGAGATGAATTGGCATTTTGCTTGGTCGTTGCTTTTTAAAGGTTGCGTCTTTCTTTAGGGGTAAATGGAATTATGCTTAGTTCTGCCAATATCATACTTATGTTGTGAATAGACATCATTATCCTGAAATATCATTTCTATCAACTCAAACAATTCATCATCAGTCAAATCACTTTGCGTGAAATCAAAACTATCTAAGAACCTTTCTAGATACTCTTTGTCTTGAACTGTATTTCTATTTTGCTTAATTACAAAATCACTAACTGCTTTATTTATGATTCGGTTGCTTTGTAGTTTATCTCTAAACTTAGGAAACTGGTCGTTGAGTTAAGGTCTACATAACTCTTTGGCTTCGGTAGAGAAGTCTGTGGCTAGTTCTCTCTCATCTTCTTTGCATCTTTCTATTAACTCATTCTCAATAATTTCGAGCACCTCTTCCTGTTCTGGTGTATTGGTTTCTACTTTTTGTAGTTTATCAATATCATCTTTGCTTGTATACACATAGATAATTATTCCTGAATTCTTAAATGTTTGTTCAATTAGAGTAGATATCTCTCTCCAATCCATTCCGTCTAAACCACAAGCCATTTTTGGCATCGCTATACAGCGTAAATTTAGTCCTAGTGCATGATCTCTCATAGCAAGTAGCGTTGTTTTGATTTTATCAATTGTTGGCTTTTCATAATGATTAGCCTTAGTGATGAGATTATATACTAAGTTTTTATCTGCACTGAAAGTTATTATGTCACCTATATCACCGTTTCTACTTTTACAGTAATCCTTTAGTAAGGGTATTCTTTTGGAGATTGTGTTAGCAAAACCTTTTCTCATTTCTGCATCTGAGGATATTGTGTGCGCTTTAGGCATATTAGAGTCAAATAAAGATTGGGTACGAACATCTACATATCTAATGCAAGAATTGGTTTGAATTTGCTGTCCTTCTTGTAAATTGTTTACTACTGTGTTCAGTATGAAGCAACTGTTATAGTCCTCACTCTCGTTTAGTATTGTACTTGTAAATTTGGCACAGTTTATGATATTGTACCTTTGTATAGGTTTGTCGGTTATATCACACATAGCATAACCTATTATTCCTCTATTTATCTGTATTGGGTGATTCTTTTGATTCTCCATGAATATGGGTAGAAATTCTTCAGGTTGTGGACAAAGTGTGTTCACAAAGACTAGGTCAGTTTTGGCAACATTAATGTGAGGCATGAAATATGTTCCTGGTGGAAATAAGGCTTGACTGGGGTGCTTTTGCTTGTACAGTTGGGTACTTTTCTCTTGCAGAAAGATTGGTTGAGCTATGTTTAAAGCAGTCATTTTAGTTATGTTTGGATAATCTTTCTCATTGTTGAGTGAGCCGTAGCAAATTAAATTTCTTTCAGTTTTTAATTCTACTGCGGGTATATCAAAGTGAAGTGCTTTTAGAAACAAATGGCAAAAATCAATACCTATTATGTTCTGTCTCTGTTCATTAGTGACAAACACTTTATGAGGTACTGTATATTTTCCGTCAGTTTCGAAACTAGATTGGATAGTTGTGTAGCCAAGCTTTCTGATTGATGAACCAGTATATGTTTTTCAATCGCAATTTGTATTTTGTAGATGCAAATTTTGTCCAAGGTTTACTAGTGCAATGTATGTAGGATGATTGATGATAGTGCAAGTTGATCAATCATGAACTCTACTTCTGAACCACTATTATTTTCAATGTCTCCGGTGGCAAAGTGATATAAATTGAGGTTAATTCTTGACTTAGTACTACTCTCTTTAGTAGCGTTCGGAGACTTCAAAAGTTTAAAGGAAAGAAGTCTGTTATGGCATTTACATAGTCATCGTCAACTTCAACGAAACTTTTTTGATTGGTTGTTGCTGAATATTGTTAGGTTTTGATTGTCTTTGTTGTAGATTGTAATTTCTACTTGGTGTATAGAAGCTAGCACTTGGTTGTGGCTGTTGCTGTTGTTGTGGTGATGGTGATTGTTGTTCAAGATTTGGTTCATTATTTCTATATGTGTTTTGCTGAGGGAAGGTTTGTTCGTATGGTTGAGTGAATCTATTGCCATAACTGCTAAAAGATGTATCTTGTTGTTGATAGTTAGGCTTGTTGAACCTTGGATTATAGTTTGAGTAGCCACCACTTGGTTGATAGCCTTGGTTTCCAGGACCATTGAAACTTGTATTGCCTCGTTTGTTCTTTCTATAGTCATTAGAGAATGTTATATTTGGCCTTCTTAGTTCAACTAGTTCCTTTCTCAATTTGTTAACACTATCATCTATCTGTTTCTTTGTGCATCTAGAGATGGAATGACCATTGCTTCTGCAATAATCACAAAATCTAGTACTGCTAGGTCTGCCTTTTATTTTGAGGTCTCTTGGCCTAGAAGTATCTATAGCGTTTACTTCGTTGCTTTTGAAAAAACTGGTTAAATCATTAATTTTGCTCTCTAGTGTTTTAAGTTTATCTAGTCCTGTAGCTCCATTAGGTTTTGTTGTTACAGAAAATGTTAAGTCCTTTACGACTAAGTGATCAACAAACTGTGTCCAAGTTATTGAAGGATTCTCAATAAGTTTCTCGTGCGCTTTGCGTTTTAAATCTTGTGGTCTTAGTCCTCTTATAGCAAAATCTATGTATTTCTGACTTCGTTGTCTTTGTTGGATTTCTTTCTCCCTTCTTATATTGTCATCACCTTCAATATTTGTTGGTATCTTTTCTGGCCAACCTTTATCAACTCCACTTTTTTATTCTATGTAGATAGTTCTTTATTTATTCTACTTCTTGCCTGAATGTGTTCTCAACCTCAATTCTAAATCTAAATTGGTCTCCACCGTCTGTGAATCTTTTTTATAAATTCATCTTTTAAAGTATTCCAATTTGTAGCATCTTTGACTTAACTTTCAAACCTTTCTAGTGCTGTATCAGTTAAAAGTGAGCCGAATAAGGATTGTTGCCTCTCATCATAGCTAGTTTGTGCAGCGGGTGCTGTAGGCCTAGTTCCTAGTGAAAAGGGTATTTTGTTTTCTACAGAGTTCCAAAAAGAAGTGGCATCCTGATTAGGATCATTGCCCGAAAAAGATACAAGTGAAAGATTTGGATGTGTTATGGGAGTTTCAGGTGGGGGAGTAACGGCAGGTGGAGGAGTACTACCACCAGGACTTGTCATTGTTTAAAGTTATTGTATTAAAACTATACTGAAGTTATTGTATTAAAACTATTAAGAACAGAGGAATAGTTTAAATCAAATTCAAATAAGGATTTAAGTAAGGATTTAAAGTTATTGTATTAAAACTAGACTGAAGTTATTGTATTAAAACTATTAAGAACAGAGGAATAGTTTAAATCAAATTCAAATAAGGATTTAAGTAAGAAGCCCTTTGAATAGTTAAATTACACAAGTTAATTTAGTGGCCTCTCTATAATAAGTGAACAAATTAAATTTAGGCAGGCTTCTCTGATAGTTTAAATGAACAAGTTAAATTGAGATTGCCTTTTCTGTATTAAATGAACAAGTTAAATTTATGTAGTCTCTCTGTATTAATTGAACAAGTTAAATTGAAGTAGCTTCTGGGACCACCATCATACTGCTGGTCCGTACATTAGATATTTAAACGACGGGGTTAATCGCGGGACCACATGTGTGACTTGAGAGTTCAACCCCTAGTTCTACTCTTGGTATATAGTTAAGTATTAAAGAAAGTTAAATGCAAATATGAATTAATAAGTTATGTTAAACAGCATCAAATATGAACCGAGCATTAAGGGATAGAATAGTTAAAGTTATAAAGATTGAAATAGCACAAATTAGCACAGGTTGAAATATTCTAAGTTAACTTGTAACTTAAATAGAATTTAAGAGATGTTAATTTATGACTTAGAGAAGTTAAGCTGAACTTACCTAATTTCCAAATTTGTGCTAAGTTAATATTTTATCACTTAGAGAGTTCTTAGTTAAGAACAAGTCACAAAATATTCTAAGTTAGAAAAATATCTCAAGTAAGCTGAGATTGAGCAAGGGAGCAATACGGGAGTATGATTTTAAATCAGAAGTTATCAGGGACCAAAAAGTGTTGAAGTGAAGAGAGAGTGCGTGGTGGTTGAGCGTGCGAGCTCCTTTTATACTTGCGGACACGTGGTTATCTAGTATCCTATTGGATAGAGATAACAGTGTCGACAGAGTTACCAAGGTTAAGTTGGTGTTTTCTACGTGGCGTGACAATATCACGTCATGGTAGTTTTAGTTTGAGTTAGTGATCTTAAAATAGTAGCTTATTCAAAACTACTTAATAATTTGTTCACACGTTAAAATGGACTTTGTCCAAATCAAGTTTGTGGTTCACGCACTATAACGTAAACTCTCAAAATAGCACTAAGATTATCAAATAGTGTTACTGAGTGTAGCACACTTCAGTACACTTGCTAGAAATTTATACAGATTTCATCAATATTTCTCAAGAAAACTTCCATTGTCAAGTTTTTGATAAAGCATTTCATGTTGAGTTAAGACAAATATTTTTTTTGCAAGACTTGTAAAAGTAATTCAAGTTTTGTTCCTCTAACCAAGCATTCGCATGATAGATTAACTAGAAGAGAAGAGAACTAATTAAACAATGCAAAGGCAGCTAGCAGAATCTGAACATAAATCTTAACGAATTTTTAAGTGGCGAGCCGGTGGGAGATTGATGGCCCGCAATTTGCAATTTACATCGCACGGAGCATGGGAGACATGGACGTCAACAGCAGTCCACTATCTCGCCTTTAGTAATATTAGGCTATTCAAACTGTGGGCTAATTAAAATGTTATAAGTATAACTAAGATAGGAGGCGAGTCTCTACTAGTAACCAAAGAGGGGGGGGGGGGGGGGGGGGGGGGAGGGGGCAGATTGCTGTAAAGATTCAGGGTCGAAGTAAATTCTTCTAATAAGAGACTATCGCACAAGTACAGAACTATGAAACAGGAGCTCCAAAACTTGGAAAATTTTTCTAACGCAAAATATCTGAAGTGCTAGCCAAATCGATGATAAGATTGCTCATTATTTGTACAAAAGTCCGGAAAATGAATGCTCAAGCTGAGGTTCCTTATCAAGGCAACCACATATCAGATCATACTTAAATAGAGGTCACGTTGAACTGGAGTCGTCTGAGAAGAGTTAAAATCTAGATAGCGGAGGTCAAATGTCAGGAAATCGGTTCCGATACCTTCAGCAATCTCCCCTTTTCGCAAAAGAGGATGTGCTTAAAAGAAATTAAGCCAGCAACTTCTTGACCGATCAGCGTGTAGAATAAACTGGGGGATAGTCCTTTACCAGGTACGAAAGATGGGGGGAGAGAGGCTGATGGCTCTAAAGATTACGGGTCGAATTAAATTCCTCTAAAAAGAGGCTATTGCACAAACACGTAATTATGGAACGGAAGCTCCAAAACCTGGAGGCTTTTTCTAACCTAAAGTATGTAAAGTGCAGGCCAAATCTAGGATATGATTGCAAAACCTCTTAAGCTTCGGTCTTCTTGTTATTAAATATTTCAATAAAGTTGCTCAAAACTGTGCGAGAGAATTTGATAAGGAAATATTTATAGTTTGGGTTCGGATCAACGCTGAATGATAACAAATACAGCTGACTTCACTTAGTTGTTCAGCAGCAGTGATATTGTTTTTATTGTTACAAAACGTTGTAAAAAACAACAAATTTAAACAAATATATTAAAACCACGAAGTTTTTTTTTAGAAAACCACTAAAATGAAAGCCATTAAAATCAATAGCTTTCAATGGAATTAAATAAACACACTAAGTTCTTCTTCGATGGGAAAGAAATGATAATTTTCATTCATAGGTCATTGATAAATCAACACAATAAGTCTTATGGCAATGAAAAATTCATTGAGACCACGAAATTTTTGAGAAAACCCATGAAATAAACGTCATAAAATTCAATAGCTTTCCGTGGAGGCTATTAAATACGCTAATATAAGCATAGATGGGACAGCAAGGATGTTTGTTGTTCAAAAGTCGTCTACAAGACATTACAACCTGTCATTGACTATGAAAACTGCAACAAATACAGTCAAAATCCAAAAAGTTCAGTGGAAAAAAGCGAGAGGAAAGTGTCGAAGTCATTTCAACCAGAAGTTTTTCTCTATAAATTTATTGAACGATCCATTGAAAGTCTTCTCTAAGCCATTGGGAACTATCAATATTAGGATAATGTAATAAGATTTCAAAAGGAACCAAATTTACAAAAAAATTAAAAATTTTCTAAAAAATTGTGAAAACTCGTGCATCGAAGTCATAAGACCAATAGTGAAAAGATAAAACCGCTAACTAGCTAAATTTTTGTTGAAATAAAAAAGACAGGGGTTCTGTCATTACTATGACTGTCTTACAGTTCACGAAAATAGGTTTAAGTTTGATTAAACTTCAATAAAAACTATTCAAAAAATTTCTTTTAAAGACTTAACAGCCATCAAATTCAGTAGTTTTCAACGGAAGTCAATAAAGACGCTCAATTAAGCCAGGATGTGAATAGAAAGGTTTGTTTCATGCATAGGTAATCAATAAGACATCACAATATGTCTTATGTTTATGAAAAAACAACAAAAGGAGGGAAAAATCAAAAATACTCGAAGAAAATTGCGAGAAGAAGTGTCGAAGCCACTTAAACCGTAAGTTTTTCTCTGAAAACTTAGCTCTGATCCATTGAACGTACTTTCTAAGTCAATGGGAGCCTTTAATAATAGGATAACAGCATAAAATTTCAAAAGGAACCAAAAGGGGAGTTGGCAGATTGCTGTAAAGATTCAGGGTCGAAGTAAAATCTTCTAATAAGAGATTATCGCACAAGTACAGAACTATGGAACAGGAGCTCCAAAACTTGGAAAATTTTTCTAACGCAAAATATCTGAAGTGCAAACCAAATCGATGATAAGATTGCTCAATTTTTGTACAAAAGTCCGGAAAATGAATGCTCAAGCTGAGGTTCCTTATCAAGGGAAGTCAATAAAGACGTTCAATTATGCCAGGATAAGAATAGAAGGATTTGTTTTATGCATAGGTAATCAATAAGACATCACAATATGTCTTATGTTTATGAAAAAAACAACAATTAGAGGGAAAGTTTAAAACTTCTCGAAGAAAAGTGCGAGAAGAAAGTGTCGAAGCCATTTAAACCATAAGTTTTTCTCCAAAAACTTTAGCTCTGATCCATTGAACGTACTTTCTAAGTCAATGGGAGCCTTTAATAATAGGATAACAGCATAAAATTTCAAAAGGAACCAATAATAAGAAATGTCAAAAATTTTAAAAAAAATTGAAATCTTTTGGCATTGATGTCATATAACCAATAGTTAGAAGATAAAACCCTTAACAAGATTAATTTTGTTTGCAGTAGAATGGAAAGGGGTCCTGTTATTACTGAGACTGACTTACAGATCACAAAAATAAGTTTATGATTAGTTAATATAAAAAAGTTCGAAAATTTTTGTTTTCAAAGTCTTAACAGCCATTAGCTCTCCACTCAAAGCACTAGATAGGTTCACTTAATGCTCATTTTGAAACCCATTCCGCCTTTAGTCAGCAAGTTTATGCCAAAATGTTCCAAAAATTTAGTAAAACCTCAAACTGAATCAAAATTTCATTTAAAATTACGAAAACTGAGATACGAATCCAAAAAAATGAGCGATTCCGTGGAAACAAATTTTTTGTTCATTGGGATTCGTTTGATTGTAAATGAGGTTTGTCATCAACGGAACCTCGATATTAGAAGTGACTAGTCTCTAGGTGACTTGAAAAAAAAACAAAAAAAAAATATGTAAAATTTTTAAAAAAACAGCTCTCAAATAGAATTCGATTTTTTTTTAATAGTAAACTTCCCTATGAGACCTGAACTAGTCTTTTTGTTGCCTTTCGTCTATTAGGAACTGAAAATTCGTTTATTTTGTGGCGTTAAATGTAATTTTGAATTAAAATTATTATAGAAAAGAGTTAATTCATCAAAAATTACGGTAAAAGTGAATAAAAGTGAACCGAATATCCGTATTCACAAGAAACTTTAAACCTCGATAACTCCTCGAAAAAAAAAACAAAATTAAAAAAATCTTTTTTATTTCGAATTCTACGCTGGATGAGTTTTTTAATGATACCACTCACATTTCTCTACGATGAATATATCGATCGGCCAAAATTGTCTGAACAAAAAAAACCCTATTTGAGTATGTAGTTCCTCCCACCACAAGTGGGGTCGGAACAATAATGTTATCAATTACTCACTTGGATTGTCACAGATAATAGACGCTTTGTCTGGGTGGTATATTTTGGCTAGTTGTCTGAATTTAGTTTTGATCTCGGCTGAGCTGGCATTGTGTTTCAGTCCCAACACACGCAAACTGCTCGATCTACTCGTTGGCAGACTCCTCATTGTCATGTGCAGTCGCGATCATCAACTAATAGCAAGTTTTAGGAAACTAAAGGCCCCCTTTTTACAAAATCAATTATTGGGCGCTCTATAGGTTTTAGCGGGGCTAAGCTGTTTAATAGCTACGATCCTACCCAAGCTAAGATACCAGATCAGAATGTGTCCAGATCTTAATGCGTTTTCAAGTCTTTCGTGCGTTTTCCAGAACTTCGTTTGCGCCAACGTTTGCGCCCCAAACTGATCTTCTCGTGGTCAGCCCCAGACAAATTTTGTCCCCCAAAAATTTGAGCATAATGTCACTTTTTTACGTTAAAATACTACGATCTGGAAGCTTTCCCTAGATTACAAGTATTTCTGTCACACGACCTGAATATCACAAAGCTTCCTTATCTTTAAATGTGAACACACCTAAGACAGTTTGCACGAACACACTATTAGGAAAAATTTTGCTGCAAAATTTTTGTCTTTTAAAATCTCGACTCATGAAGAAGCAAAGCCCAGGTACAGGTCTGGACTTTTGAAAAGACCGTTCTCGATCATAAAATGGCATGGAAAGACCTTACTGGACACAAATAGTCCTAGCTCGACTTTGGAGCTCATCTCGTCTGAGTCCAGGTCCAAGATTTCTGGACCTAGATCTAAGGCTCGAAATTGCTCACCCAAAACTTTCCCGTATTACAAGGTTCACCGCAGAAAACGTAATCAACGGGTATAACCCATGCAAAATTTTAATGGTTAGCATATTTGGATAGTTTCAGTTTGTGACATCCAGCTTAGTGGGTGCAATTTATTTGCACCCCCATACACTTATGCCACATTTTTATATAATGATTTATCATGTAATGACACGCTTTCTAAAACTGGGGGAGCATACGGTACTGGTGGGCACAAACTGAAAAGATCCAGACAATTAATGAAGAAAGGAACTGCGCCATTTAAAGTATCATAGTTACATATTTTTTGATCAAAAGGACCCCAAAATAAAACAAAAAACTTGTCGGTAATAAAACGACGGTTGTTAGAGACAAAAAATGGTTCAATTAATTCGAGCAATTTTACCAATAGTTCTAATTTTTACTTGGCTATAAAAAATATTCCACATTTGTATAAAAAGTGTCTGTGTTCTATTTTCTCGAATATGAACCATGTGCAAACATATATCGATTTACTCCCGCATGTCGATTTGCTTCAATTGTCGAGAAACACGCTATCTTAACACAAGCTTGAAAATTACTTGATCCATCTTAACTCAACTGAAATTTTTCCATTTCACCATGTTTTTTCTAAAACGAGTCTTTTTTTTCTTTCCAATAACATCAATTAAGTAAAAAGAGAAATTTTTGCACTTTTTTCAGCTAAAAGCTGCTGTACTGTTTGAGCAAAAAATTCAAAAGTTAATACGTCTGATTTCATCAAAACCCACCCGTAATTCAATGCCTAAAATGTTTTAAATTTTAAAAAAAACTCAGTCATGATTTTAGGTTTAAAGATAAAGTGGGCCTAACGCCAAGTCAATATCAGTACCGGCCACATCTAAATACGAATCTTTCGCGTGTCTAAGTCACGATTTGCACGTCTAAGAGCAAGTCTTGACTAAGTCGTGCACCTCTAACTGTAACTTTTTGTCTAAGATTTGCCAGTATACTTTGCTAAGACGTGTATTTCTTAATACATGTGTTGGCTATGACTTGCATTTAAACGTGCGTTAGAAGGAGACTTGGAATATAAAACCAAACGTCAAGAATAGTCAGAAAAACTTCCAAAAAAGACAGTTCTTCTCATAAAGTTTTTCATCAACAGGTTTACATATTTTAAAGTTGATCTGAAAACTTGTCAAATCTGAGCTAATTTGGAGCAAAATTTTGATCTATTATTTTTCAGCCCCCAGTATTTTTTATGACCCCCAATTACAATTTATATATTGTTAAATAGCACGTTAATGAGTAAGAAAACAGCACGTGCGCCTGGGGATCACAAAAGATTTATGCTCATTGAGCTGTGGGGGACGAAAAATAATAGATCCTAAATTTTTCCAAAACGGCTAAAAACGTCTCAAAACGGCCCAGAAACACCTCAATTACGATCAAATTGAACACTTAAATTGAACTTTGGCAAAATAGACCCCTGCGTGTTTATTTACTGCATGGCATGCACCTCGCATCATGTTATAGCAGCTCAAGAGAATGGCCAAAAAAAGTATGAAAATAGCGGTACATTACGAAAACTGATGGAGTTCGAAATTTTTGCTCGAAAACTTCGAGAAGTCAGTTCTGACTTGGGAATCAACTTGCAGGTGCTGCAGAAGTCTTGGCAAAGAATTGTCAGACTTGTCTTGGCAACGAATTGTCAGACTTGCTGCCTTGTTTTAGACATACAGAGTACACATAATTTCATGTAGAGTAGCCAAGCACTGATCTTGACAGTTCAGTCCGGCAAATTTAAAAAAATGACCTGATAACGAAAATCTTGTTGTAAATACTTTAATCTTTTGGATTGAAAGTTCATATAAAATCCGACGACGGTTCCTATGTATTTTCAGTACTTTTTTGTTTTAAGTTAATCGCTAATAAAAATAGCTTTTTACAAGTTTTGAAAAAAAATCCGTCAAAGTTTTCTGTTGGGCAGTTCAAATTGGTAAAATCAGCAATCTACGATAGCGTTAACCTAGTGAACTGATATGGTTGGCTTCTGTCAGCTCGTGCTTTTGGGATTATACAAGCTCGTGACCAGACTCAAGCCTTTTTGGTCAATATAGCGCTCCTAAAAATTATAGCCCTCATTTTGTAGTAAAATTTGAGATCTATTCTGTTATGCCCCCTCACAGTTTAATGGGCTTATTTATTTTACATCCCTAAGGCACACATGCAAATTTTCTGCATACAAACGTGCTACATAACACTATATAAATTGCAAAACTTAACGGGCGGTTGCAAAAAAAACTCGAGAGTCAAAAACAGAATATATCCTAATCGTAGCAAGGCGGGCTGTATGCTACTAGTACACTACTTAGGGGGCTGTAATGGAAGAGACCGTTTTTGGATATATTATGTTTTGCCCCCCCCCCCACCACCAGTAATTTTTACGCCCCCAGTTACAAATCATATGTTGTTATTTAGCAAGTCACAATGTGAAAACTAGCTCGTGCGCCGGGGGGGGGGGGGGGCGTAAAAAAATAAGCTCACAAAGATGGGGGGCCAAAACAAAATAGAAGGCTAAAACAGTTGGATCTTTTTCGTCTGTGCCCCCCCCCCCCAGCTTAGTGGGTGCATCTTATTTGCGCCCTCCAAACGCACGTGCCATATTTTTAAATCATGATTTACTATGTAATAGAAGGTTCTCTGTAAATGGGGGACGCATAATGTAGTGGGTGCACGAACGTAAAAGATCCAAATTTTTACATTAAATTATTAATTGTTTCTTACTATAGCACGTTATTGGCCGAAAGGTTAAAAGAGTTGAATAAGTTCCTGGTAATTTTTTTTTAAAATAAGTAGTCGATTTAGATCAAGTTTATTGTAAAACTCCCGGACTGAACGTCATTTCTTAATCAGCACTGAAAACGTCTTATTGCAAATCTTGAATCAGTCCTGTATTAGAGCTCTGATCATGTCACTTTTTAGACTTGGCAGATCTTGGATCAAGTTTTAAGACTTGGCGAGTTTTGACCAAAACTTGGCAAGTCTTGAGTCAAGTCTTGGTGTGTTCGGGAAATTAGCCGTTAAATTCTCCGATATAGGTCCAGAAAACGCATAAAATAGCCGACATTTTGTCCATAATAGGTCCAAAAAACGCAAAAAATGGCCTACAAGTTGTCTAAAACAGGTCCGGAGAACGCAGAAAATAGTCGACAATTCGTCCAAAATATGTCCGGAAAACCAACAGTAACTCAAAAAAGCTACAACCAAAGCCATTAGCTGCAATTTTTTTCTAAACTTTTTGTCAACACTTTTTTCTAAACTCAGATTGAAAACGCTATTATAGCACTGAAAAGGCTGCAGGTTGATATTGGTGGGCTTTGATACGGAGGTTTTCTTGACTAAAAGCGCCACTTGAGCCCTTAAAATGGCCGCATTTTCGCTTCTGTGGGATTGATTGTGCTGATGAGTCTTCATGACTTTTCTTAGTAAAGCCCAGCTATCTGAGGGGGCGAGGCGGTGAATAGAGAAACTTTGGATCACTTCCGTTTGTGCCCCCCGCGATTCTGGAATTTTTATCGTGTGAGATCTGATAAGATGCTGATGAAAAATTTGTATCGTGTAAGATCCTGTCTGGTCTTGCACGATAAAAATTCTGCCCTACGTGAACTTTAATTGTGTATGAGCTGATAAGATATTTATCAGATCTTATAAGATAATAATTCAATTTTGCTGAATTTTTATCTTATAAGATCTAATAAGCATCTTATCATATCTTACACAATAATAGTTCACGTAGGGCAGAACTTTTATTGTGAAAGATCTGACAAAAGTGACTTTTTGGGCTGGAGGAAAGGCAAACGGAAATGCGGAAATGATGAGATGATCCTGAGAATAAATCAAAAATTTTTACTCCCCAGATTCAGCGTATTGTCATAAGGAAAGCCAACTTACCTGAAAGCCAAACTGCGGTTGTCAGTAACTTTGGTCTTCCGCCTAAATTTTAAAAATTGAGGGGTTTTGTCAATATACTCAAATAGCTCAGCCTCAGCTGATGAAAACTTTGTTTAAGTAGTGTTGAATAGAACAATAGTTAACAATTTTCAAATTTATGACACGTGCTGTTGCGAACTCAATATTCGTGCGGCTGATACAATGCCGCTGTGTTGTTCACGGAAGCCAATCCCTGTCACTCCTCTCCCCACACCGCCTTCTCTTCCAATCCCAATACCCCCAACCCTATAGAAATTGAGTTATCTTTCGCTATGCCCACTCAAGATTATAAAACGGATATTTTCAGTCTGTACCCCGTAATTACGACATGCACATCTTTTATTGACGATGTTGATTTGTTTCACCACGCTTTTTTGAACTCAAGAGTTGCAAAATTTCAGAATGGTTGACAGAAGAGAACGTCGTGAGAGCACAATTGAAAGCAGCAAAATCATTGATGTCAGTCACTAAAGAAGGAAGTGAGTTCCACAACACAGCACCTTGATAAGAAAGGGATCTTTTCCGTTTGTGCCCTACAGCTTAGTGGGTACATACTATTTGCACCCCCTCCCCCAAAGCACATGCCATATTTTTAAATAATGACTTACCATGTAAATGGGGCGTGCTCTGTAACGGGGGCAGAAAAACAAACTGTGATCACAAACGGAAACAATCCAACGAGAGAGACACTCCGCCCAGATATGTTCTGTATCTTAGCCAGAGAAACTTTTTCCTGAAGGGATTACAGGAAACTTTTTTGTTAGCAGTTTCAATAGCTGTTCTGCAGATTTCCGATTATGAAAAACACAAAGTTCTGGTTTAACGAAATTTGAGATTTCTTTGAAAATGTCGAGAAATTTTAATGAAAGTTTTGGCATTTATTTCTGAAGTAATCGTAGCTAAGCTATTAACTATATACTTCACTTTGTTGCTTAAGAGCTGCTTGAACCCACTTGCCATTTGTATAGGACGGGAGAAATATGAAAGCAGTTCTCCAGTGTAATTCAATAACGCTCTCATGCTGTAACTTGAAAGTTTCTGGCTTTTTGATGCCATGTTTGTCATATGAAAATTATGACACATCCGAGAAAATACATATCTATATCGAGCAACTTGCTTGGTATACCCCAAGAAATTTTCAACTTTAACACAATTTCTGATAAACGCTCCATGGAACTTTTTCTTTCTTTTTCACAATCAGCATTAAAAGACCTGGGTAATCGTTTGAATAATCTTCTGCTTTCAATCGACAAACCCTCCGCGTATGCAGATGGACGAATTATTCAATTTATTAAACAATTTGTTGACGATATTTTCTGGGCAATTTCACTGAAGTATATGATTTGATTGATATATTTTATCATATCTAAAATAAATGAATTAACTAATGATTGATATACATATCTATCCCGCATCTACTTTTCCCTTTGTTCGCTGACGCAAAGTGGGTCACTATTCATAGCAAAGTTAATTTTGAAAGTGACGCAAAAACGGTCAGTTTATCAACTTCTGCAAAACTAAAAGCATTAAATTTTCAAAAAACGTAGTCAAGTTCATTTCCATTGACATAGTCCCCGGTACCAAAATTAGACCTATTAAAACTGTATTTGTCGACACTCTACATGAGGGTGACAGACTCGTGGCAGATGATGTTCACATTAACACCTCAAAATCAACAAAAAATTTATACAGCTTGAATTGTAAAAGGTAATGAGAAACTAAAAGAACGTAATCATCAATAAAAATCGCAAATTATGCACTAGGGCGGCTATATACTCCAACGATGCACATGTCTACTTTCTCCTATGTAAAATTCGCAACTTAAAACTCCAAAACTTCTTACTTTGTTTTCTCCAGCAGTCGCATATCGATTGAGTACTAACAGAAATTTTCAATTCCATCACCCAGACATTTACGATTGATATAAAAGGAATTGTAGTGCAGATGTTTAGCTAAATCACAGTTAGGAGAGAATTTTTCCCAGAGCCAGGTTTCAGTTAATGCGAGAGAAAAAGTAGTCAATTCATTGACTTCAACCATGTTCTCGCATCTTCATTCAAGAAACACCGATGCAAAATTATATCTTTGGGCCATGTGTTGCGGTCTGAGGTAATTGAACTTTTAGTTTTGGGAACAACAATTGGAGGGGTTTCATAATTTGCTTTTTTGAGGAAAGATCACAGCATCCAAGTGTTTTCTTTTTGTGGCAATTCTTCAAAACATTTATTTCAACGTTTGTGGTACAAAGCAAATAATGTCTTCTCTCTTCTCGCTCGATTGGCCCAACGCCTTTTATGCTGAGATCAGCACATTATCATGATCTCCAACGTCCCGGTCAAGGGAGGAAATGACCATTGCCAATCCCTTTACTTCCATTTAATAATATTTTACAGAGCTCATGCTCATTTACTAATGAGAGTAAATACTAATGAGATTGCCTCTCATGCAATTGATCATCAGTTAAGTTTTAATTTGTTTGAGTAAAAAGGGCACATTGTTAACATAGAAAAATAGATCCCTTAACCGTTGAAATAAGCGACGATGTGGAAAACGGCAATCGAGGACGTATAATTATGACAAGGTTTTTTACTAATTTACCCGAATATTCAAAAATAGGCATCACAGATTATGATTTCCAAAATAAAATGAAAATAAAACTAGTTTTTCCTATTACCACTGACGTTCATCACTATCATCACTAAAACATGCTTCGCAAAGGAGACGTACGTTTTCGATTAAATTTACTCGGAAAATTTTTAAGTTTCTCGGTGTCGTGTTCTCCCGATTTTCAATGATACCCATGAAACAACAGAAATGGCGCTTAATAAAAAGTCATGGTGTTTTTCTATGAGCTCGAAGATATCATAAATGATTCTAGAAGCAAATCTTAAAAATAATTTTAGGTCATAACACAAAACATCATAAAAGATATAAGATCTCCGTATGACATCAAAAAAGATTTCAAAAATATGCAACTGACACTTGAATTATGTTATAAAACACCGCAGCAATAATATAAGCCAAATTCAAAAAGAATTTCAGTTAAAAAGCTATTAAAACAGTTTTGGTTCGAGAAT
The DNA here is from genome assembly GCF_964194025.1 of Convolutriloba macropyga. Lineage (NCBI taxonomy): Eukaryota > Metazoa > Xenacoelomorpha > Acoela > Convolutidae > Convolutriloba > Convolutriloba macropyga. The sequence goes on along the minus strand of NC_134475.1, from coordinate 57,298,155 downwards.
GAAAACTAAGAAATCATAATCAAATATCATCCTGGTGATACAGAAAAGTTTTTTTATAAATCTGCTTGAGTTTATTATCCACAAAATACTCGAACGAGATTAGCTTAAAGGCTATTAGAAGAATTACTTATATACGTTCTTCTTTTACCTAGAGTTACTTGGATGAATTTCGACTTTTTTTAGCTTTTCTCTTTGTTAATAGAAAAAATTAGGCCTAATCCTCGGCTCCTCGATTTTGAAAAATTAGTTTTAGTAACTTTTGAAGCTTTTAAATTTTTTGTATGATAATTGCAAGACTACTATAAATTCACACAAATCATATATGAAAATTTGTGTTTCTATTTAATCATATTAGGTCTTCTGTCATAATCTTCTGTCGCCAAAGTAAGAAAGCTAGGAAAACTTATTCCAAACTTATTCCTAACTTATTCCTAACTTATTCCTAACTTATAAATAAGTTTTCCTAACTTTCTTACTTTGGCGATAGAATATTATGACAGAAGACTTATTAGGATTAAATAAGAACCCAAATATTTCTACAAGTGTCGAATAGTTGATTGATTTTTTTTCGGTACCAGTAACACATCGTAATAATTGAAGTCTTATGTTAACAAGATTGATTATTGTCTGATCCTTGTAGGAGTACTAAAATATCACTAAAATATTACTAAAATATCACAATTATGGCGATGTATATTGCATGACCTAGTATCTAATCAAAGAAAATTTTATGATTGGTGACCCCGGGGAGCGCCAAAAGTAAACGGCACCTCACCCGTATATAGTTCATTGTTTTAAAATTAGGAAGTTTTTCAGGAAAACTTTCAACGTGATTTCTGGATTCGGAGAAACCAAAGGAGGGAACCTCATTTCAATTGATTTTAAATATTGGTTGTAATCATTTTTGATCATTTTAGCACTTCAACACTAAAGCTGCTTTTTCCGCCAAATGTTCTTCATGTGTCCGAGCTGAGCTATCTTTTGAAATATTCGAAACTTTTTACCGGGAATCTAATAGTTACACTAGTGGTGATCGGATTCAAATCTTGCAAGAATCTTGCAAGATGATTCATAACTTGCGAGATTCTTGCAAGAATCTTACAAGATATCAATCAAGGCCAAAGAATATCGGGGTACAAATAATTTAGGAAACATCTATGCAGCAAATTATTGTTTATTAAACAAATTATAAAACCGATTTCAATGAAAAAAAATTAAGCTCGGATTTAAAATCTTGCAAGAATCTTGCAATTTTTTGAATTCCGGAAAAGTTTTTTGTGTTGTTTGGCAGCTGAAATCAACTTAAACTAAAAGAAACGACAATTCTTGATCAGCAGAACTAAATCCCAACTGTCTTTTTTCGTAAAAAAATTTTTGAATATGAAATATTGCAAGAATCTTGCAAGTTCCATGCAAGATTTTGAATACCAATACAAATTTCGGAAAAATATGTAGAGGTATCTCGAGCCACCAAAACGAAACTAACAGTTGAATTTTTTTTACTGATCCGATCGGTGATTCAACTCAGGGTCTCTTTTGTTGTCGTAGAAATAGCAAACAAATAATATCCCATATTATCCCACATGTAGGTAGAGTGTAGCACAAAATGGATTTTTGCTATAGCTTGCCTGGGAAAAATTTAGGTTTTCATACGGAAATTTGCGAATTTTGCTAATAACAAATCTTAAAATCAGGTCTTTTTCTTAGGGTCAAAAACTTCTTCAAATTAGACCAAACTCGGCATGGAGTGTCCAATGTGTACGAGAGTCTAAAATAAAAAAAAATTTTTTATATAGCTTGCCTGGGAAAAAAGTTAGTTTTTCATACGGAAATTTGCGAATTTTGCGAATAACTAATTTTAAAAATAGATCTTTTTCTTAGGGTCAAAAACGTCTTCAAATTGGACCAAACTCGGTAAGGAGTGTCTCTTGTGTATCCAGAGTCTAAAACAAAAGGACTTTTTGATATAGCTTGGCAAGCAGGATTCAAAAACTTGCAAGAATCTTGCAAGTCGGATTCAAAATCTTGCAAGAATTTTGCAAGTTGGATTCAAAACTTGCAAGAATCTTGCAGGAAGTATGTTATCTATTTTAAGATAGCTTGCAAGATTCTTGTAAGTTTTTAAATTTTTTAATCACTAGGATGATTAAATAGTTCACATAAATCTATAGGATTACTTAGTTCCCATATTTAACATTGTAGTTAACGTACTTTCTTATGTTTCCTAAAAATTGGCGGTTTGTAACCTGTTGTATTATGTGCAAGCGTTTAACTGTCTTGCTGTTATTTCAGGACGTTGCAGCTTCACCGATTCGTTCAGAAGCCTTTTTCCCAATTAGAAGCGTGCAGCTTTAACGGAGCACGTGAAAAGTGAAGATCCGTAGAAACCTCCGTGTGTACGTGAGCAGACTTATTTAACAGATGCATGGTCGTAGGCAGCAGTTAAGCAGAACAACAAGCGATTCCTTCCTGAAAATCTTTTTTAGATTAATCGATTATGTGGTTTGTTTTGTTTCTCTTAAAAACAATTTTTATTTAAATTTAATTGATTTTAATTGATTGTTTTTACAGCAGAAAGAAAGATTTAAAGCGAGTAAAATTGCTTTCGAAATGCAAAGTGGTAAATTAAATCAATTTAAATCGACTGTTATATGGCAAAAAAAACTTTTTAAAATTCTTTTTCCCAGCATACACTTGGATACGGGAACATTATTTGCGGCTATCACCGGCTATCGCCATTTTGTCATGAAACCATTTGGGACAGTTTCCCCTCTCCGACCAGTCAGTTTGCTTCAGTAAATTGGCCTAGTTAAAAACCCGGGTCAAGGCCAAAGTTAATTTTGTAATATCTTGCAAAAAAATTGATCTTGCAACTTTTTTGCGTGAATTGTGCCCATGAATTTAATCTAGAAGTCAGGGTACCTATGCTAAAAATCGTGCTATTCCTGAAAAACTTTGAAGTCATTAGAGAAAAGGTTAATCTTGAGGATCATGTAAGATTCTTGTAATATTTAACAACGTCTTGTAAGAATGTAACAAGATAATGATACTTTCAATAAGCCATTATTTTCCCCTTTTGTGTTTGCTATACTGTAACACAGAAACGTCATCTTTACAATTTCCGTCATTTTCGGAATCAATTTGCTACTTTTGACATTTGTTAGTGAGTTAAAACGATTTAGAAAACGCTCAATTAATCTGAAGTACTTAGTACAATTTCCTTCCATAACACTCTTACAAATCCTACCATGAAATCACTTCTGAAAATATCCGCTTTCAAGCGCAATGTAATTTTATAGCCGCTATTGGGGATGTTCAAATTAGACTTGAGTTAAATCCGAAGGAAGTGCATTAAGCCAGGTCTTAAATTTCCTTAAATTTCCTTCTAATTGGGAATGCAAAGCGCTCTTAAATGCTTGTTCAAAATCTTACAGCCAAATATTAATCCGCACCTCAATTAATTGTTAGCTTGAATTATTACATAACTAACTATTAGTCATTTTACGTCACTTTGGTATTTTTATAATTTGGTTAAATTAAACGCGTTTTTTAATTCCTTTAATTCATTCATTCACTTTCTAAGTTTCTATTTTTGCTAGTAGTATATTGAATTTTATTTGAAAAAAGAGAATTAACTTTTCCCCTAATAATGAAGAACTCAATAATATTTTAAATGAATGAAATTCGTACTCGAAAAAAAAAAATCAATTGATACCCTAGCAATATTGTGGTATATTTAAGCTCCCAAAATGAGTTTTAAACGAGCAAAGAATAAATTACGTAATCTTAGTTATCATGAGCAACCAAATGACGCAACAGTGGAATCTTCCGAACACAAGAGGAACACTTCAAAGTCAGTCGGTGGCTCTTCTGTGATTGGTCAGTTTGGAGTTCCGAGCGGCTTAGAAGATGAGTTTGAGGACCCTGATGAACTGGAAGAGCGGCGACACAGTTTCACTTTCATGAATATTCATTCTCCAAGAATTCCACCTGCTAGTGGTAAGGGGTCTTTCCCATTATAGCCCCCCACGAAATATTAGCCCCCCCCCCACGAAATTATAGCTATAGGTTTTCTGACCACTGAGGTGGAGGGTTATAATGGGAAAGACCCGTGGTAGGCTCATATCGGTTGAACGCCTCCAACAAATTGAGGGGCTCAGGTTTTTATCCGGTACCCCTGTCTTAGTTGAAATGGGTTCATATTATTGTACCATTAGGCACGTGCTTTAAACTGTAACTTTGAAACACCAAGTCATAATATTGATTATAGAGATGTAATTCAATGGGTAGGAAATGGATGACTTTTTCATGGTAGCAAAAGAAGATTTGTGAAGCAAAGCTCACAAAAGTTTCAACTGTTGCCAAGCAGTAACAGCGGGCAATGGGTAGCCCAGGCATATCGTGCCGAAAGAATATAACTCAGGGGTCTTCTTTGAAACACCACCAACACTGGCGTCAGTGAAGCAAGCTGATTAGTTTGATTCTCTGACGTCCGGCCACAGCACCGCCAACACCTCACGTTTAATAATAACTACCGGAGGAACACCGCACAGTTTTTTCTTTTGACCCCCCTAAACCAAGCTCAAACGCGCAACCTCAAGGCTAAGGCAAGGGCATTCAACGCATTCAATATGAACTGAAAGCGGAACACGGCACAAGGTGCTCAGGATTTTTTCCGGTACCACTGCCTTTGTTAAAATGGGTTCATATTAATTGCAACCATAAACCGCTCGTGCCATTGATCAACTCAAGAGATCAAGACCCCCCACCGGACAAAAAAGATCCCAAGCACAGTCATCATTTCAACCAAACAAAACACGAAGCAGAGTACAAACCGCCTGACAGCAATGCCGAACAAAACCATGCAACTAGCCGTTTTGGAAAACAAAAATGAGGGTACAAGGAGAGAAAATTGCGAAGAATCTGCAAACCACGAGGGAATTGATTGACAGTGGAAACATAAATGCATAGGAAAATCATCATGAAAAGGCAGCAGAAACATTTTCTGAGTTCGAGGAAACAATTTACGAGTTGACTTCACAGTTTTACAAAGATCAACACGAGGTTTATATCGGCAAAATCACTGACAGTTGGAACAACATCGACGACATGAAAATTGAAATTGAGAATTACCCTTCTCAAGAAAACACCACAACAAAATTCAACACACAAGACAACGAGACAACATTAGAACACAATTTGACATCGGATAACTCAACGACCAACAAGAAAAACTGCAATAGAGCAACTGGACAACAGAAAACATCAATTAATAGAAACTTACACAGCGAATAACCGTAAACCAGCAATTCTGCTCAACGTGACAACCTCAACAGCTTTTGGTATCATATAATAGCTTACTCAAGCTGCCTAAACAACCAGTGGACAAAGTAGCTCGAATGGGGGACACACAAACATTCAATCAACCAACAGTACAACCAAAGCAATTATCAACTACGATTTCACAATCTGTTTCATTCTTTACTCCTTATGTTGAAACTCTTCTATGGACGGATCTTCAGAATTTCAACGGTGATCCGAGCAAATAGGCAGATTGTTACAGCCGTTTCATCTTCATGAAAGAAGACACTCAACTCAGTGATGGACAGAAGATCACCTATTTGAAAAGAAGTTTGATTGGAAGAACCAAAACAACAAAGAAGGCATTTGCTTTCAACGGAAACCTGTACAAAGATGCAATAAATTAGTTGAAACAGCGATTTGGGAACCCAAATGTCATCATCAGCAATTCGTTCGAAAAACTAATTAACTACAGGCCGCCAAAAACATCTATTCCTTAGACAAATGTAATGAGAACCATGCAACCAACCTTGCAATCATGCAACCGCCCGTTTTGGAAGCAAAAATCACGGTGATGGATGAGAAAATTGCGAAGAACCTGCAAACCATGAGCGAATTGATTGACGTCGGAAACATAATTGCAGCAAAAATGTTCATAAACGGCAGCGAAAACATTTTCTGAGTTCGAAGAAACAAGTTAGGAGTTGATTTCACAGCTTGACGAAATCAACACGAGGAGTTCATCGACTAAATCACTTACACGTGGAACAACAGCGACGACATGAAAATTAAAATTCGGAATTACTCTTTTCAAGAAAACACCACAACAAACTTCAGCACACAAGAGAAACAATGAGACAACAATAGTAATCAATTCGACAGCGGATAATTCAACAACCAACAGCAACATAAAAACTAGAGAAATTGGAAACCAGCAACATTAACAGAAGCTTCTCCACTTTCATAAACAGCATGACAAGGGCGCTGAAAGATCTCAACAGTACGACAATCTTCAAGCATGCAACCTAAAAACTTCCTAACAGCGAAGAAATCAAATGGAATTAGTTTGTTTTACGACAACGAATTCAGCAACCAAGACTTGAAGACCTCAACCAATGGATTAAAGAAATAGATCAAGGACCTGAACGCTCAACGCATCCAAGACGAAGCGGCACTAGCCTTAACCCACCCAGTGTCACACATCAACAAACTTTCAACCCAAATGGAAATCGACAGTTTCATCAACAACCAAACCAACCCGTTCCATCAGAGAACAACAGCAGCAACAACAACCAACAAGAACACAAGTTGCTTTAGCAAAAACAACAGGAACCAATACAACCAGCGGAGCACAATACAAATGTTTCAATCAACCAGAGGAATCAATAGCAACAACCAGCCTCTGGCTTGCGCGTTTAACGACTGTAATCATCAGTTATTCCATTGCCTAACGTTTAAAGCAAAGACATCAGATGAAATAATGCAAAGAGTTTATCTGTTGAACCTTTGAAGAAACCGTTTGGGAGCGAACCATGGAGCCAACAACTGTCCTTCAGACTCTGAATGTAGGGAGCAAGGATTCGGACAACGACACAACCATATATATTAGACGGTGCCAACAGTAGACATGACCAAACACTTAAAAGAAACTCTCAAATGAACAATTTGGGAGATAATGGCAACTCATTTGCAGTCATCAGCAGCAGAGATACAACCACAACAAAGGAGACGGAAGCAGCGACTAAAACAACAAATCTTCTATATGTCATGCCACATTTTCACATAACAAGGAGATTATAAATCGAACATACGCGTTCATCGAACCAGGAAGCAGCTTGACATTAATTCTCTAAAAGACAGCTGATGAACTACGCCTTCAGAAAGAAAGTTGTCAGCAGCTTATCTTGGAATGATCTAACAGAACAGACACAAAAAATTGTTACACAACGTCAACAGAAATTTGTAATTCGGAAAACGACGAGCGCTGCAACCTCAAACACTTTTTTTTGTGGAAAAAGTCAATTTGGCAAAAATGATTGAGCACTCGGGAGACATTGCCAGGAAGTATGATAATCTTAGAAGTGTCAGAATTCCAACTCTGGATCATCTCCAAATCACAGTATTGATTTAATAAGACAACCTTAACATTATCTCACCAATCACAGTTGAACAAGGGCCATCGTCAACAACATGCGCAAGTCTTTTCAAAATTGTTTGGACTGTTTCTGAACCTCATACAGTATTGGATGACAGCAAAACACAACATTCAATGCATCATACTGCTTTGATCTGCATTAGTTACCTTGAAGAAGTTTCTCACTGGTGGAAAGCAGAGAAAATACAGTTGGAATCCAAAAGCAAATCGAATGATCCAGAGATTTCGTTAGCCAACAAGATACCTAATACAATATACGTGAGACAAACAGATGGACGAGATAAAACAGGAGCTCTCCAAAAAATGTACATACCAAAAAATGTACATACCACACTATGGTCTTGTCAGGCCAAACAAACCTAACAAGGTACGGAGAATCTGCAACGCCAAAGCACCACAAAGCGGATCAAGCCTCAATGACAGACTTTTGACTGGACCTGACCTCCTCGGTAGTATGCTTGGAATTTTGCTACAACTCCGAAAGGTAGTCATTGCAATCCAGGGAGACATCAAAGCGATGTTTATGCAAATTCGCGAACAACAACAAGACCTACATTATCTGCAATTCATGTGGAGACAACCCAACAACCCTGAATTAGGGGTGTACGAATACCAACGGCATATCTTTGGAGCCAGGGAATCACCCAAATTGTGCTTTGCTAAGACGACATCGAACATCACCCAACTGCTCTGGAGACCATTCAGCAGGCTTTCCACATAGACGACATGGTTGCATCTTTCAGCAACGTCATCAGAGCTTCCACTGCAGCCAAGAATGGCAAGAATACACTCAAAAAGGGAAAATTCAGTATCACAAATTGGTTCAGCAACAGCCCTGACTTTTTTGAGAAGATGCGAAGCGATCTATGCAAACCAGTCGAGGAGCTCTTCTGTAAAAGTTTTCCTCAAAGAGTACTTGGAATTCACTGGAGCTTGCACGAAGACAAAATAAGGTTCAGAGCGAGAGACAGAAAGAACCCGGACAAGAAATCATAGACACAACGCAATATTCTTTCTTTTGTGTCATTTTTTTATAATCCTCTGGGAATCATATCACCTTTCCGCGTCTGAACAAAGCTTCTAGTGCAAGAACTATGGAGACATGGACGCGAATGGGTAAAAGCCATCATTATAGACAACGGAAAGGCAATCAAGAATTGGGTACAGGAAACGAAACTTTTAGGAACGGTAGGGCTAAACAGGTTGGTAGGTGGTACATCACTTGGGGACACCATGGAACTTCATGTATTCTGCGACGCATCATTGGAAGCAACAGCAGTTGCTTCCGTTTTCAAATGCAAAAATAATCAACTTATTTCACCACAATAGAGAAATGAAGCAACAGGATAACAGTATTTTGTATAGGTAGATGCACATCAAACAGCTTAGGTAAAACCAAAAAACAGAGGTGTAAAAGTATTACAAATTATTTGGTATTTCGACGAACTGTAATTTAAGGAAAACAGGTCAAAGGGGGTTGATAGGTACAAGATATTGGTAGTTTTAGGTAAAGTAGGGAACACGGGGAGCACCAGTTTGTCAACCAGCAACTTTCAGGGAACAACCCAGCAACAACCACCTTGCAGAAATCTTTCAATTTTTGACATTTGCCAATCAGCCAATACAAAGCCGATTCACAACAACCATAAGTGTACGCAATCAATCGCAATCAGTAAACAAAGCAATTCAAATTTGCAGCATACAACTTTAATAAAACACAACAAGCAGCACGTTGATAACCAGTACACAGCAACAATCTACAGACGACACCGACGGAAGAGAGAAACAGAAAATTCACGACAAAAGCAAACACTTCATCAAGAACTACTTCAGCAGGAAGAGCTGCATTTTTTGAACAAGCAGTCAAAACATTGTTCAACAGCAGACATCATCGATGTCAGGTTAGACATACTTGTAGATATGGACGGGTACATAGCTTCAAGATAAGCGTTTTGATGAAGTCACGACTCAAACAACCTTTACAACCGAATCAACAGCAGTTGAAGCAAGAATATCCAATTTGACTACATCAAAAGCATCAAACGATCAAAAAGAACTCAACAAAACGACGTAAAGCGACTTCAAACAGACTTCAACATCAACAGATCGACAACAATTTTTCTGATTTTTGATGCACAAAAATGGGGGCAAGAAGGGTGTACCAGGACGCACGTGCTAAAAACTGTAACTTTGGAACCCCAAGTCATCAAGTTGATTATAGAGGTGTAATTCAATGGTCAGGAAATGGATAGCTTTTTCACGGTAGCAAAAAAAGTCCGTGAAGCAAATCTCCTTACCAAGGAGCAATAGTGAGCACCGGGTAGCCCAGGCTTATCGTGCCAAAGAAAACTTGACTCAAGGGTCTTTTTTGAACACCCAAAATACTGGCAACACTGAAGCAAGTTGATTAGTTTGATTCTCTGACGTCCGGCCGCAGCACCACCAACACCGCACATTCAAAACTAGCTACCGGAGGAACACTGCACAATTTTTTCTGGTGACCCAACCTAACCAAGCTCGAACGCGCAGCCTCAAGGCTAAGGCAAGGACATTCAACGCATTCAATATTAACTGAAAGCAGAACACCGCACAAGGTGCTCAGTATTTTTTCCGGTACCCCTGCCTTTGTTGAAATGGGTTTATATTAATTGCAACTATAAATCGCTCGTGCCATGTTTTTTCTTGATGATTTACTATGTCCCCGGGGGAATAAACGGAACAGATCAAACTTCTATACGTTCCAGTTCAGTTACAACGGTCAAGTTATTTAATTAATCTGCCCGTATCTAATTTTCAGATTAATTTAGTAGTAATTCAGAAAGTTTTTCTGAAACAATTCAGCACTGATTCAAGCTCTGTTCACATTGTCACATTTTGCTTTGATAATCTGATTCAGTCGCTAATTTAGACCCTGATTCAGACATTTAATCAGACACTAATTGTTTTTATTCAGACTCCGAGTCAGACTCTAAACTTTTTTGATTCAGATTCTGAATCACATTTCGATTTTTGACTGAATCTGCTAAAATTGAGAGCTAACTTTGCCAAACTATGCTCTACAATCGCTTTCCTTCTCAAGCCCTTAAGAAAAACAAATTCTTACATCACCTGTCGAAGTTTTCGAAATTTGTAGAATTTCTTGTCGGCAATTTTCTCAATTAAGGCTGAAAACTGGCTTTTTGAGATTGTATGCGTGCGGTTTTAACCTCCCCTTCGGCGCGCATGAATCTACGATATGCTCGGCTTTAAAACATTTTCCGAATGTGGCCCCAGTACATCATGTACCCCCCCCCCCCCCACAGTTACAGTTACAGATCAGGTGTCTAAAATATATCACATGCGTCTGGGGGGTGCAAATAATATGCATCCGTAAAGCTGGGTCACAAACGCGTCAGAAGCAATATATAAACTGAAAGGGCCTTTTTCTGGAAAAGCTGTTTTTTTTGAAGAAAAACCAAAAGTTCGTGCAAATATTAATTAATTAATTAAGTAATAAAAGTTTTCAGCCCTGAAAAAATTTCCACTATATTTGGTATATACCTTAAATCCCGGATTGTGATGTCTTATTAATCCCTTAAGGCTAAAATGTGATGTTCCGAAAGTCATGTGGTCAAATATGCGTCTGTATGATAACCAGATCTTTTCTGATTATTGTACCATGAATTGGACATAATTTAGGCAGAATTTTAACTATGAAACGGGAAAAATACCGAAGCATAAATCTATCATTTAATGAAATATGCTCATAAATTAGTTTGTTCTCAAAACCACGTTTCTTCTCTTTCAAAAGGTCCCTTAAAACATTTGAGGTCCTGGAACCATTTTATGTATGCCTAGCGCTTAAAGTACTGTTTGTTAAAAAATGTTTTGAAATTTTCGATATTTTTTCGATAATTTCGCGTATTTAGAAGAAAACATAGAATCAATTGCAATAACTTCTTTTTTTGTTTATTTCTTTCTTGTCGTTTTTGGCATTGATGACAATTTAATGGTTTTGTCGCACGTGCTATTTCTTACATAGTAACGTGCTATATAACAACATAAAATTTGTAACTGGGGGGTCATAAAAAAGACTGGGGGGCCAAAACAGAATAGATCCGAATTTTTTTGTGGCTTTAGCTGATATTGATAAATTCATTCAAACATAGTTAAATATAACGGCGCAGAACCTATCTGAGATCACTTCAGGTTACAATCGAATGTCGATTCCGTGACATAGTTGATGTTGTCAGTTTATTTAATTGCGAAAGAAAGAGATTTAGTATTCAAGGAGAAACGTAATGTAGCCAAGTTTGTCAGCTTAAATCAAGTTTTTATGGAAATTAAGCTCTACGTGTCAAAATCTTTCTTTTGTCTTGTCATACGTGAGCTGATCACTACTTAGGGGAATTGGTTTTCGAGACGCAAATCACCCGAATTTTAGGTTGGTGAATCGCGGTGCGATTCAGAGACTAACTTGTGCTAATTAAATCTACGAATCGCTTAGCGCACTGACACTGCAAAAGCGGGCGAAGTGTGTTTCGTTTTATCTTCGCAGTGCGCAAGTAAGAAGTTCGTCCACATCAATTTTTTTCACGTCTTCAGTTTCATTGGGTCATTTGTGTTTGAATTCCAGTTAATCATACCCTGATATATTACTTTTCATCATTGGCTTGAAAAAATAGATGCGCTGTCAATCAACTGCAAAGTTTTGGAGCGTGATTGCTTTTGTTTTCGACATGTATGCAACTGTCTTCGCTAGAATTTATTTCTTCCATTTATCAATTCCAATACTTGCAATTCTGTTGGTTTATCCTTTTGGTTTAAACTTTTGTGATTGCCATGAAACCTAAATAAAAAGTATATATGACAATGAATTATTATACCGTGGCATTTTTAGCGTTGTAAGTTTACCGGAATTTTTGCAAAACATTGGTTTCGAAACCATCAAACATTCGATTCCTGCAATAGCCAAGAAATAAGCCTTCTGACTAGGGTCGAATTTTATTGTTATCAGAAAAATTTTGTTCAAGAGAACAATTCTTTCTTTTCAGCAACCGATACACTACATTTGTTTTTAGGAGACTAACTGAAAAATTGACATGCTATTCGATAAAATATTGAATAACTTAGATAATATTTCAACAAAATTGTAAAATCGTTTCGAAAGTCTTTTCAAAAACATACATGTGCAATAATAGTAATTCAAATATACCCTGGGCTTTGACTACATTATAAACAAAGGCATCTTTTGAACATCAAAAGAATTCTTTTTTTTGCAGTCTAAATTACTGGTTCCTTACACTATAATGTCTCGTTTTTTCAGTCCCAGCATATCGTAGATGTCTTCATTTCTGGTTCAAAACTGTCATAACTTTTAAATGGAATATACAAAAGCATTTTTCAAAGGTTTATGATGCGTTTTTGTTTGATCGTCTTTACAGGGGTTATGGCGGGGTTTCATTTTGCTTCCGGTAAGTTTCATTTTGTTCTCGTTACAGCCGCGAGCTTATTTTTTTGATCTCTTCCCGTTCAATAGAAACGATACTCCACTCAGTCGCAATTAGCAGAATATTGAAAAGAAAACAATAAATTATTTGTCTATTCTACGTGCACCGAAAAAAATTTACAATGATGTTATCGATTTTATCACCGATCCCAGCCTTGGCAAATAAGATAACCCTTATTGAATTTCTCGAGCGTAATAACCTCACTCTGTGGTAAATGTGGAATATTTTTCCCAAATTTTTCCCAAGTTTTCCACTAGAACAGACATTGGATAATTGTTTGTTTCTTTTGAAGTAGTGTTAGTGACCCCTCATCTACATTTTTAGATTAGTGACAATTCAAGCACATTGCGGGAATACTGTGGTCTGTATAATTTGATGACGCCGTCGGAGACGAAGGAGAAGGGGGGGGGGGCAATTACGGAACGGTATGGTCTGTATAAATTGATCACGTCGTCCGATAAGGGGGGTTTTGGGGGAAGGGGGAGGGTTTTTTGGATGGGGGTGGAAAATAAATGTTTCTTGCGCTTTCCGTCTGACAAGCAAGACACTAATAAGTTCGCAGATAAAGGAAAGAAATAAGCTTATGCTTCATTTGCTTTGCTGATTTTCTCTCTTTCTCGCCATTTTGTCCCAACATCCAATTATTACCTTAACATGATATCTATTTATTCAGGGTTTTACAATCTCAGCAGGAGGGTGCTTTTCAACGCTAAAAACATTCTGTTACAAAGTCCTGTGGTTGATATGTTTTTGTGTTAGCTTTTATTTCCATATTGAGCTTAGTAAAAGCATTAACAGCATTAGTAATGGTCGATCTTGCGAGCTACAATTTCAAAACATCCGCCGATGTGGGTAAGTCTACTATATTATGTAAGCAATACTAGATTATAAATAAGTCCTCGTTGAAAATTACTGATTTTTCATCAATGCGCTTTAGTAACCTCTAACCTCTTTCACAAACTTGTGAGTATAGATAAACTTTCCTCTCGACCTTAATCTGATATTATAAAGGAGGGTCGTGGAGGTCTGTGCGTAGCAGAAACTCTTCAGGCAAACTTCTCTAAAAGCCGTTCAAAAATTTTTTAGTTGCAAAAAAATAGCTATTGACTAAAAACAATAAGAAAATGTTTGGTGAAAGAAAAGTAGTTAAAATAGAAAGAAACTAATAAAGGTTTTTGAAAAGCGCAAACATTTAATGACAAAGTTACAACTCTTGTAGATCCCAAAAGTCAACAAGGAGGCTCGGTAATGTGCGTTGGCAGATAATGTTCCGACCGCGCTCATCTACATTTTTCACTTAATTGTCTACCAAATGAGGAAGAGATAAAAATTATTATATCAACATATCGATCTACAAACTACTAAAGGAAAAAAACAATATGCCTTAGAGGGCCTATGGGACCTCTGACTACCATAATACGACTACCAGAAACGACGGAGATAAAAATCAAATAATTACAAATATTTATTACGAACAAAACTCGTTGTCCATTTTTTGTAAACCGTTAACAACCAAATCAAAACAGCATCAGATAAAACTTATACAAAACAATCAATCTCTAATTTATAAGAAAAAAATATGGGACTTTTCTTCAAGGCGACTTGGTAAGAAGTCCACAAAAAATGAGCAAAAGGGGCAAAGTTTAATAAAACGTTGCTTTTTTGAAAACAATCAGAGTCAAACTGCTTGGAAACATTATGCATGAAATGAAATGATTGACAGATTATTTATGTCCATAGAGAGCAATTGAGACGTTTCATTATCCAAGATATGTCACAATACTGCAAAATGAACAAAAATACAGTCAAAAAGAAAAAAAAATACACGAAGGAATTTGCAGGAAAGCGATGTCCCAGCCAATTAAACATTAAACTGTTCAGCAAAAACCACTGAATGCGTTTGAACTAAAAGCATTTTAAAGTTACTTATTTTTCAAATGACCAGAGGACCGCCCATTATTGTGATACTGTGAAAAAAAAATAAAAACCTACAAAAAGAGGCGAATATGCAAAAAACACGAATATTTTACGAAAACTGGTAGTACCAAGCACAAAAACCAATTGAGGAGAAGAAAAGAGCTATTAATAGCGAGTTGTAGTTCAATAGTTAAGGGATGTGAATTGTCTATAGGGATGCTAAGCTACAAGTTAACAGAAATTAGATTGCCAAATCTCAGAAATCAATTTTTTTTTAAAAAACAAAAATTTTAAAAATTTGTAGCCAACGTGAGCTTTCGACAAGAAGAGTTCTTGCATTTTTTCGACAACGATTTTCGTCTTTATCGGTGAGACTAAGCCTTTAGACTACAAAATGAGATTAAATACGAGCTGAAAGAAAAAAATTCACACATAACCTCACAAAACCACAGTGCTGAATTCATTAAAATTATAAAATGTTAACCGAGAGAAAACTATGTCCTCATTTGCGTCTTCTTTGAACGTCATAAAGTCTATATGTAAAACGACTATTTCAAAATGACAGCAAATAAACCTCAAAAGTTGAAACGTATCTAAATTTTGCAAAATTCTTCTGAAACAAATTATCTAAGCCCTCAAGACATCAGTCAAAACTTCCAACCAACAGGAAAATCGTTGTTGTCTCGGACTTTACTCCAACTATGCCATATAGTGGGCATTTACATCTTTGGGGTGGTGTCGGAGGCGGAAGTAGGCGGAGGTCGGAGGCTTAGATCGAAGGCGGAGGTCGAAGTTCGGAAGCGGGGGTCGGAGGGGAGGTCGGTGACGAGGGTCGGTGGCGGAGGTCGGTGGAGGTCGGAGGCGGAGGTCGGTGGCGGAGTTCGGCGGAAAAATCTTTGTTTGATTCAACAAAACATTAGAGAGATCTCTTAATAATGTGGCTCAGTTACAAATATGATACAACTTTGTAAAATACGAAAAAAAACGCAATCCAGATCAAAAAGATATAAGTTGAAGAAATCTTCTACTTTTTTGAAATAATTAATCTGAAAATGCATCAAACCATCTGCTTCATATCGATATGAGTTACTCAGTTAATTTTTGTATCAAGATTTGAACACTGAGTTTTTTAATTACCCAATATTTGGCATACGCCAACAAAAAAACTACAAATACTTGGCAAAAATAAAAAAAAACTCTGCTAAATTCTGCAAGAAAACGGCATCGCAGCCCTTAAAACCATACGTTAAGATAACTGTACATAAATTTAACTGCGGATTTTGTTAAGCTATTTTCAGTTGGATTGTTGAAAGATGGTACAATTTAACAAAGAAACAAAAATAAAAACGAAAATGAGCATTTAAGCACAAAATCAAAAAATTTGTATAACAACTTGCAGTAACAAATTCATGGAACCATTCCTTTAAAACAATCCGCCCTAAAAACAGTTTGTATTTTTTCTGAAAGAAAGTTTGACTTGTATATACTGAGAATAAGCTAAACGTGACAGCCATAATAGTAAAAAAAATTGACAATTGCAAAAATCCACTGAAATTTCCTTAAAATCAAAACATTCAATGACATAAGAGACATTAGGTGACAACCGAATGCATGGTAAAGGTTCACTTACACATCTTGAAGAATTAATTTAGAAAATCACAAGATCTTGCAAGATTAACTTTTGTTCTCGACTAGGGAAGTGATTCAGATGACAGTGTCTCTCATTTCAGGATGTCGCAGTAAAACAACAGGTGGGTCCAACCGACATATTTTGACCAAACAAATGGCCATAGTGCATCACGAGCCACCAACACCACCTGTCGCAGAACGGTATTTCACATTTTCACTTTCTTAGATAGAGCTATAATTTCTAATTAAGTGTCATTTCTACATCAGCTGTTTCTGGCATCTTTTAATGATGTTCGAATACAAACTGTTGAAAGCATTTGACTCCCTGGTTCAACTGAGACACAATTACCTGCTAAGGCTTTTGCAAGCTGCCTATATATTCACACATCATCATGCAAGAGTCTTGCAAGAGTCTCAGCAGATAGTGAAAATCTGAGCCGATAACTGTCGCAGTCTATCCCATTTGCAAATAACTATTATCGTTAAGAATCTTGCATGATCTTAGCAGATAATCTTCTCAGTTCGTCAAGGGCTTCTGATGAATTTACATATATGCTATCACTTTTGTATCCTAAACGCAGTTTGTTAGAAGTTAAGACAACCTTATTATGTTAAATGACTGGATTCAGTCCCACTATATAAGACGATGGTGGACAGAAATGCGAAGACTAAAACAGAAAACCATGGGAGAGGTTTATGCTAGATAAGAAATGTTTATGAAAAGACTTTTGCATGACCGTTCTGCCAAAACAACTGTCATAATTGTGGTGAACTTATCGCCAAATTATCGGTCATGAAAATTCATTTTCATGGGTGTTCAATTGGGTGTCCCGCTTTTTCACCACTATTCATTTATTCCCCTATCATTTAACCCCCGATTTAATCACCCCTGTATCATTTAACCCCTATATCATTTCACCCCGATTTTAATCTTTCTATAAAATAAGTATAATTAAATCAGCGATATAATCATTTGGCCATTCCTCGCGGGCCATGGACATGCCTCAGCGGCCCGTGGGACTTGATATGAAACTATCACAACCGAACGTGGGATTGATTTATTCACCCAATTATGACAAAACATGCCTTTAATGTCGACTGCTAAGTGACGGGGTGAAACGACAGAGGGGTTAAAAGATAGAGGGGTGAAAAATCGGGGTTAAATGATAGGCGGTAAAATGAATAGGGGTGAAAAGAAGTAGAACCGTTCAATTGTTAGGTGCGCACAAAGTCTTTTAATCCAGGCAGCGTTTGTTGTACTTGATGTATTAAAGGGCTATGGGTTGTACAAAGACTGAGTTAAGAGACTTTGAAAACTATTGTTCAGAAAAAATATATAGATATTTATTTAAAATTAATGCTAAAGTGTCTTCGACTCGTTTTACCATTTATCTTCATTTTCAGTTTTTTTTCAAATTTATCTTAAGTTATGTTGTTCTAAACGTAAAGAGCCACCGCTAAAGTGGGGAATAGATCTCTGGGAAAAAATGATGCGCCCGTTTTGACAATCGGGGTTTACTTCTTTATCCAAGAGTCAAAAAATTTGATGTTTTTATCATTTTTCTTTGAAAAGAAATAGTGAGATTGTTCAAAGGCCATGAGCCAGCCTGCGGGCTGGCTTGCGGCCTTTTTTTAAACTTCTATTGAGAGTACTCGGTTGAGTATGTCATTTTGCGCTAATAAAAATTTTCTGGTGTAATTCTAAGGTCGTCGAGAGACTGCTTTTGGGGTGAAATTAAATAAATTGTCTCTTCTTAATGACGTTTTTTCTTCAAATTTATCTTAAGTTATGATGTTCTAAACGTAAGGAGCCACCGTTAAAGTGGGGAATAGATCTCTGGAGGGAAATGATGCGCCCGTTTTGACAATCGAGGTGTGCTTTTTGTGTACAAATAAAAGTATTTGTTTCTTCCTAATGAAGTTATTTATCATATTTAACTTTGGTTAACCCGGGGTTCTGGCGTCTGTGGTTTTTCACTGTAAATTAAAACGGAATTCCCGTGTTTTGCTATAACTTGTGTCAAAAAGACAGTTGGAGGTGCTGTTGATAGTTGTATGCTGCACAGACGCTTCAGACATTTGGAAAATTTTAATGCAGAAATTGAGAAAAAAAATCTTCAAAAGGACATTCTTGGGAAATGTTTTTGAAAAGATAATTTTTCGAGCAAAAATGATGAGAAAAAATTTTCGCGCAAAGGTCGTTCAATAAAGAAGTTTTCTGTGAAGCTTTTAAACTCAATTGCTCAGTTTTTACTAAGCAGCTGAACTAAGTTGTTCCAGTCAGCATTCACCATATCTGTTAGAGCTTTAATGTTATTTTTATATGTCTAGGTATAAAAATTTGGCTCAAGAAATGCATGTGAAGTAAGGTTTTGTTTGAAACGAACAATAAATGATTTTCTTCATTTTTCATTCACTGACAAATCACAAACGCTTTCATTACTATGGATCTTTTGGGGAAAATGGTTGCGCTTATTATAGTCCTATAAGATAAAATTTTTTCAGCCATATTACTAAAAGGTAATTTTCTGCCAGAACTCTACAAGACTTCTTTTCTGCCAGTCTTGCACAAGATCATCATTTTTCTGCCATTTTCATGCAAGATAAACAATTTTTAGACAGATTCCCACCCTAAAACTATTCTTCTTTTACTGTCAAATTTCTGTCAAGATGAAGAATTTCAAAACGGGTTTTCCCATGGGACTATTGTTATGTAATCCGTTGATGCCATTTAATAAGTACTCTTCATCATAACATTTGTAATATATTCTCGCAGTAATCAAATAAACTATCCATTCAAATTTCGAATAGATTATGCAATAAATAACCAGCCAGAAAAACTTCGCTAGCAGTTAAAAAAACAAATATCATCTTTGAAAATGAAAAAGCGTACATGAGCAATATAAACTCATGAAACAGTTCGAAGAAAGGTAAATTCGTAAACCACCATATCAAACAAATTTTTATTAAGTGTTAGAATATCGATCAAACTATAGTCTTAAACTTAGTGAGAACTAGAAGAAAAGTTTAAATTACCAGATTAGAAAGACAAAAGCAAATTGATTTTAATCAGAGAATTTATATAAATGAATCGTCAAGAAATGGTGCTTAGAATCAAAATTGGGTTCAAATTGGTGAATCTAGATAACTAATATTAGAGTGAGATTGTTTGATGTAAAATCTTCCCAGCATGTATTGAATGATTATGATACCACCGGAAATGTGAACGAATTCTTAGAAAAGTGTAAATGCATACCATCTATGGCAACCCCTGCGACTGATTTCTGGGAAATTTGCAGAAGCAAACCGTATTGGTTAACCATTGCGACCACCACTGTAAATCATGGTGCTAAGATTAGTTTTGTGTCCTGACTTTTTCGCACTGATAATGGGTATATATACAGCTGATTTTTGAGCCTTTTTCATCCCCAAAATCAAATCACCATCTTGATCTAATAATCAGATCTCTCCTGTAAATCTCTAAGTTCTACTGTAAGTATCTTTCTTGTTATTCTCTCATTTTGAGAAATGAATTTTTCTACTTAGTTAAAAAAACGCTTTTTATTCGGCTTGCGAAAGCCCATAACCCAACAGGTTATGGGCCTCAGAAATTTTCTAAGTCATAAAACTAATTTCTAAACTAAAAATAATTTGTTGTTGACAGTCATAATCCTTTTCTGCTTAGTACCTTTTCTTTTCACAACTGATTTGCCTGCTCAAACTACGATGGATCAACAGACAGTGAAGCTGCTGACCTACACAGGAATTGCACAGGACTTTCCAACCTGGAGCACAAGATTTGTGGCAATGATGCAGACGAAGGGACTCTACAAATCACTACTTGGGACAGAGGAGCAACCCAATGAGCCTGCACCACTAGCCAACGGGGCGAGCAATGATGAAAAGAAGAACCAGAAGGTGCTGAAGGATGCATATGAGAAAGAAGTTGCCGACATCAGGGAGAAACGGAACAATGTGTGGTGCCATCTGGCACTGACTCTAGATGCAACATTTCTCATGCTGATGAGACATGACTGTGTGGGAGATGACGGCATCGGAGATGGAGCAAAGGCTTGGAAGTTTTAGCAGAGAGATTTCAGAGCGTGGAGACGCCGACAGTGGTGACTTTGGTGGCACAGCTTGCTCGACTGCAGCTCGAGAATGCTGAGGATTTGGATAGATTCTTCATCAGAGGACAGGAGTTGCTCACATGGCTACAAGAGGCAGGGGAAGCAATCTCAGAGACCCTCTTCAATGCCTTGGACCTCATTGGTTTGCCAATGAAGTATGAAAGTTTTGTGATACAGGAAAGCTTTAACCCTGCAACGAACTTCACAGAGTTGAGGAAAAGGCTACAGAACTTTCGTGAGAGCACAGCACAGAGGCACAAGGGACAAAGTGGTTCAGTGGCACTGGCAATGAAGCGTGACTTTAGGAAGGGACCCAAGAAAGGAAACTGCTTTTCGCGTGGGATCCCCGGACACTTTGCCAAGGACTCCAGCTGGAAGGAGATAGCACAATGCAGCAAGTGTGGTGAGAAAAACCACCTAGTCAGGGCATGCAAGAGTCAAAGGGATGGAGGCCAACATGAGTCAGTGGCAATGGGTCCGACATTGGCTTGACCAGACGAGGAATACGGGGCTACTCTTACCCAGTGGAAGACAGCAGGCCTGCTGGTGGACAGTGGTTGTACAGATCACATAGTGACGAACATCGATGCATTCTTGGACTTTGTGCCCATTCAATCAGTGGTCAGAAATCCCAACGGAGAGGCTTCTAGAGTGGTGGGCAGAAGCTGTGTGAGGATCAGCATAACCTCAAATAAAAGGAATTCCAATGCGAACTCAAAAAGGTTTTGTGTGTGCCGGACTACTCTTCAAACCTCTTTTCATTCTAAAGATGCACGGAGCGGGGATATAGCTTCATTTTCGAGAAAGGAAATAGCTGCATGAAACTCCAGAAGGGAACTCGGGTAAAACTAACACAAGAAATTAATTTGTTTTACTTACACTGCAGCGTTCTAGAATTCAAGATGAGTTCCAACAGCGTGAAACTTGACAGTGCAAGGAAGTGGCACAGACAATTGGGCCATTTGAATCCAGCGGATGTGGTCAGGAGTGCACCAGAGGCAGTGGAGGAACTCGGTGATGTATGCAATGTGTGCGCATTGGCCAAGGTCACAAAGACTCCAGTACTAAGAGTGGCAGAGACCCAAGCAGAAGAGAAGCAGGAGAGGGTGTTAACAGACGTGATGGGACCTTTCAGAGTAAAGTCAGTGTCAGGGTTCCGGTTCTGCATTTTGTTTGCAGATCAGTACACGAACTTTGTGTTTGTGGGATTGCTTAAGGCAAAGAGTGAAGCACTGGCTAGCCTGAAGAACTTTGAAGCTGAGACAAGACAATGCCAAGGAGTTTCTCTCAGAGCAGTTCAAAATGTACTGTTTAGATGCAGGCATTCGACAGGAGAAGACCATACCAAAGACGCCAAAACAGAATGGGTTAGCTGAGAGGTGCAACAGGACACTGCTGGAGATGGAAAGATGCTTGCTCATTGACTCGGGTCTTCCCACGATGATGTGGGAGCAGCAATTCTCCATGCAACAAGGATCAGGAAGTTTGTTGTGAGACGAGGAGAAGAAAAATGCCCAGCAGAGCTGATGCGAGGTATTAAATCTAAGCTCTCAATTAGTAAACTATCTATTTTTGGCTGCACAGTCTTCATGAGGAAGCGGGACAGAGATGCAGCAAACTTGAACCCAAGGCGCTGGAAGGAAAGTTTGTGAGTTACACTGAAGGAGGCAACGGATATTTGGTGTACGTAACGAACACACGCAAGGTTGTGGCAGTTCGAGATGTGATCATCAAGGAGTCCGAAGTGGGCTCAATCCCTGACAACGCAGAGACGCTCGACCTGCTAGATGAGAGGTCACAGCAACTGGGGATCTAGCATCCAGATCATGGTCTTCAAGACAATGACAACAAAAAAGAGCAGGGCATATGTACTGCAATAAAGGAGGAGTGGCATTACGCAGAGAGCGTGAACATTCAAGAAACGACACTGAGACGAGATGCCTCAGATGTTGAGGAAGCAGAACTGGACGAAGAATCTACTGCAACAAGAGGGAGTCTCAGAGACTCGGAGTCACTGGAAGACAGTGAAATGGAGGACATCTCACAGACAGTTGGCTTCTTTGAAGACGCACTGGAGCAAGCGGACAGGGCAGAGCCCCGACGAGGGACACGAGCCACGAATGTTCCCCAATTATTTGGAGAAGTCAGGATCCATCTTCCTGTGACTGAGGGTGACTATGTGGAATCCAAAACAGTCTACCAAGCCAAGCAAGGTGACGATTGGGACCAGTGGCACCGGGCAATGAAGGACGAGGTGAAGGCACTCCAAGACAACGAGACTTGGATCCTAGTGAGACCAACCACAGACAGGGACGTCATACCGGGCAAACTGGTCAAAGTGAAATTGGGACCCAGTGGTCAAGTGGACAAATACAAAGCACGCTATGTGGCGACGGGCTTCAAACAGGTGGAAGGACTGGACTATTTTGAAACTTTTGCGCCTACCTGTAAGTCAGAGACATTCAGGATTCTACTTCAACTATCAGTGAAGCAGGGCCATGTGATGCATCAGTTTGATGTCAAGACGGTTTTCCTGCACTCACCAATCGAGGAAGAAGTCTATCTGGAACAGCCACAAGGATCAGATGGGGAGAAGTTAGTATGCCGACTAAAAAAATCAATTTATGATTTGAAAGAGGCAGCTGACAACTGGTATTAGGAACTGGTAAGTTTCCTACTTAGACAAGAGCAGAGAAAGGGGGTCACACATTCACCTTGGTCTGAGTTGACGACATCATAGTGGCATCAAGAAGACTGACAGTGATCTCCGACGTCAAAACGGCACTCGAAGCAACATTTCATATGGAAGAGAGAGGGAGATTACACTGGTTTTCGGTTCTAAGAATCAGACAAGAGGAGAGCAAAGTCACAGTTGTCCGAGAACGCTCTATAGAAAAAATGCTTGAGCTGTTTCAAATGGAACAATGCAAGCCCTCAAGAACTCCAGCTGATTTGAACTTGAAACTTCAGACAGCACAGAACGGAGACGAAGAAGTGCACCAGAGGATCTACAGAAGTTTGGTTGCATCACTTGGTTGGCGCAGCACTCAGCCGGGGTGTCAAGAAGCAGGCCACAGTTGCTCTTTCTTCATCAGAAGCAGAATATCAGGGCATGGCAGCAGCAGTTCAAGAAGCATTGTATCTGAAACAACTTCTGGAGGATTTTGGCATCCAACAGAAACATCCAATAGCAATTGGAGAGGACAACCAGAGTTTTATTAAATGGTTGCAAAACACAGTCATGCACAAGAGGAGCAAACACATTGAGACAAAATTTCACTTCATTCGGGACAAGACGGAAGATGGGAATATTTCAATTCATTACGTTCCTACTGACAAAACGGCAGCCGAAATCTTCACGAAATCGTTACCTGTATCGAAGGTGGAAACATTCAGAACTGTTTTGATGGGAACAGACTCTACGCAATCAGCTCAAGTCTGGGTGGGGGTGTTAGAATATCGATCAAATTATAGTCTTTAACTTAGTGAGAATTAGAAAGAAAGTTTAACTTACCAGATTAGAAGGACAAAAGGAAATTGATTTTAATCAGAGAATTTATGTAAATGAACCGTCAAGAAATGGTGCTCAGAATCAATATTCGGTTCAAATTGGTGAATCTAGATAGCTAATATTAGAGTGAGATTATATGTTGTAAAATCTTCCCAGCATGTATTGAATGATTATGATACCAACAGAAACATGAGCAAAATCTTAGAAAAGTGTAAATGCATACCATCTATGGTATCCCCATCGACTGATTTCTGGGAAATTTGCAGAAGCAAACCATATTGGGTAACCCTTGCGACCCCCACTATAAATCATGGTGCTAAGATTAATTTTGTGTCTTGACTTTCTCACATTGATAATGGGTATATATACAGCTAATTTTTGAGCCTTTTTTCATCCCCAAAGTCAAATCACTATCTTGATATAATAATCAGATCTCTCCTGTAAATCTCTAAATTCTATTGTAAAATATCATTCTTGTTATTCTTTCATTTTGAGAAAATACTTTTTCTACTTAGTTAAAAACGCCTTTTATTCCGCTTGCGAAAACCCATAACCCAATATCAAGCTCTGCGAAGATTTCTGCACTCTTTTATTTAATCAATAAAGCAATTGTTTTGCAAAAAAATCTTAAAACTGAAATAAACATTAGGTATTATCAACCAATTGCAATACAGCTCAATTGGAATAGATTCTTCTATCCAAATCTATCCAAATCTATACAGATTTGGATAGATTCTTCATCAGAGGACAGGAGTTGCTCACAAGGCTACAAGAAGCAGGGGAAGCAATCTCAGAGACACTCTTCAAGGCCTTGGACCTCAATGGTTTGCCAATGAAGTATGAAAGTTTTGTTATACAGGAAAGCTTTAACCCTGCAACGAACTTCACAGAGTTGAGGAAAAGGCTACAGAACTTTCGTGAGAGCACAGCACAGAGGCACAAGGGACAAAGTGGTTCAGTGGCACTGGCAATGAAGCGTGACTTTAGGAAGGGACCCAAGAAAGGAAACTGCTTTTCGCGTGGGATCCCCGGACACTTTGCCAAGGACTGCAGGAGGAAGGAGATAGCACAATGCAGCAAGTGTGGTGAGAAAAACCACCTAGTCAGGGCATGCAAGAGTCAAATGGATGGAGGCCAACATGAGTCAGTGGCAATGGGTCCAACATTGGCCTGACCAGACGAGGAATACGGGGCTATTCTTACCCAGTGGAAGACAGCAGGACTGCTGGTGGACAGTGGTTGTACAGATCACATAGTGACGAACATCGATGCATTCCTGGACTTTGTGCCGATTCAATCAGTGGTCAGAAATCCCAACGGAGAGGCTTCTAGAGTGGTGGGCAGAAGGTGTGTGAGGATCAGCATAACCTCAAATGAAAGGAATTCCAATGCGAACTCAAAAAGGTTTTGTGTGTGCCGGACTACTCTTCAAACCTCTTTTCATTCTCAAGATGCACGGAGTGGGGACATGGCTTCATTTTCGAGAAAGAAAATAGCTGCATGAAACTCCAGAAGGGAACTCGGGTAAAACTAACACAAGAAAATAATTTGTTTTACTTACACTGCAGCGTTCTAGAATTCGAGATGAGTTCCAACAGCGTGAAACTTGACAGTGCAAGGAAGTGGCACAGACAATTGGGCCCTTTGAATCAAGCGGATGTGGTCCGGAATGCACCAGAGACAGTGGAGGAACTTGATGATGTATGCAATGTGTGCGCATTGGCCAAGATCACAAAGACTCCAGTACTAAGAGTGGCAGAGACCCAAGCAGAAGAGAAGCAGGAGAGGGTGTTAACAGACGTGATGGGACCTTTCAGAGTAAAGTCAGTGTCAGGGTTCCGGTTCTGCATTTTGTTTGCAGATCAGTACACGAACTTTGTGTTTGTGGGATTGCTTAAGGCAAAGAGTGAAGCACTGGCTAGCCTGAAGAACTTTGAAGCTGAGACAAGACAATGCCAAGGAGTTTCTCTCAGAGCAGTTCAAAATGTACTGTTTAGATGCAGGCATTCGACAGGAGAAGACCATTCCAGAGACGCCAAAACAGAATGGTTTAGCTGAGAGGTGCAACAGGACACTGCTGTAGATGGAAAGATGCTTGTTCATTGACTCGGGTCCTCCCAAGATGATGTGGGAGCAGCAATTCTCCATGCAACAAGAATCAGGAACTTGGTTGTGAGACGAGAAGAAGAAAAATGCCCAGCAGAGCTGATGCGAGGTATTAAACCTAAGCTCTCAACTAGTAAACTATCTATTTTTGGCTGCACAGTCTTCATGAGGAAGCGGGACAGAGATGCAGCAAACTTGAACCCAAAGCACTTGAGGGAAAGTTTGTGGGTTACACTGATGGAGACAACGGATACCTGGTGTACGTAACCAACACACGAAAAGTTGTGGCAGTTCGAGATGTGATCATCAAGGAGTCCGAAGTGGGCTCAATCCCTGACAACGCAGACACGCCCGACCTGCTAGATGAGAGGTCACAGCAACTGGGGATCTAGCATCCAGATCATGGTCATCAAGACAATGACAACAAAGAAGAGCAGGGCATATGTACTGCAATAAAGGAGGAGTGGCATTACGCAGAGAGCGTGAACATTCAAGAAACGACACTGAGACGAGATGCCTCATATGTTGAGGAAGCAGAACTGGATGAAGAATCTACTGCAACAAGAGGGAGTCTCAGAGACTCGGAGTCACTGGAAGACAGTGAAATGGAGGACTTCTCACAGACAGTTGGCTTCTTTGAAGACGCACTGGAGCAAGCGGACAGGGCAGAGCCCCGATGCGGGACACGAGCCAGGAATTTTCCCAATTATTTGGAGAAGTCAGGATCCATCTTGCTGTGACTGAGGGTGACTATGTGGAACCCAAAATAGTCTACGAAGCCATGAGAGGTGACGATTGGGACCAGTGGCACCGGGCAATGAAGGACGAGGTGAAGGCACTCCAAGACAACGAGACTTGGATCCTAGTGAGACCAACCACAGACAGGGACGTCATACCGGTCAAATGGGTCAAAGTGAAATTGGGACCCAGTGGTCAAGTGGACAAATACAAAGCACGCTATGTGGCGACGGGCTTCAAACAGGTGGAAGGACTGGACTATTTTGAGACTTTTGCGCCTACCTGTAAGTCAGAGACATTCAGGATTCTACTTCAACTATCAGTGAAGCAGGGCCATGTGATGCACCAGTTTGATGTCAAGACGGCTTTCCTGCACTCGCCAATCGAGGAAGAAGTCTATCTGGAACAGCCACAAGGATCAGATGGGGAGAAGTTAGTATGCTGACTGAATAAATCAATTTATGGTTTGAAAGAGGCAGCTAACAACTGGCATTAGGAACTGGTAAATTTCCTACTTAGACAGGGGTTCACCAGAAGCAGGAATGATCATTGCTTGTTCGCAAGAGCAGAGAAAGTGGGTCACACTTTCATCTTGGTCTGAGTTGACGACATCATAGTGGCATCAAGAAGAATGACAGTGATCTCCGACGTCAAAAAGGCACTCGAAGCAACATTTCACATGGAAGAGAGAGGGAGATAACACTGGTTTCTGGGTCTACGAATCAGACGAGAGGAGGGCAAAGTCACAGTCGACCGAGAACGCTACATAGAAAAAATGCTTGAGCTGTTTCAAATGAATCAATGCAAGCCCTCAAGAACTCCAGCTGATTGGAACTTGAAACTTCAGACAGCACAGAACGGAGACGAAGAAGTGCACCAGAGGATCTACAGAAGTTTGGTTGGATCACTTGGTTGGCGCAGCACTCAGCCGGGGTGTCAAGAAGCAGGCCACAGTTGCTCTTTCTTCATCAGAAGCAGAATATCAGGGCATGGCATCAGCAGTTCAAGAAGCATTGTATCTGAAACAACTTCTGGAGGATTTTGGCATCCAACAGAAACATCCAATAGCAATTGGAGAGGACAACCAGAGTTTTATTAAATGGTTGCAAAACACTGTCATGCACAAGAGGAGCAAACACATTGAGACAAAATTTCACTTCATTCGGGACAAGACGGAAGATGGGAATATTTCAATTCATTACGTTCCTACTGACAAAACGGCAGCCGAAATCTTCACGAAATCGTTACCTGTATCGAAGGTTGAAACATTCAGAACTGTTTTGATGGGAACAGACTCTACGCAATCAGCTCAAGTCTGAGTGGGGGTGTTAGAATATCGATCAAATTATATTCTTTAACTTAGTGAGAATTAGAAAGAAAGTTTAACTTACCAGATTAGAAGGACAAAAGGAAATTGATTTTAATCAGAGAATTTATGTAAATGAACCGTCAAGAAATGGTGCTCAGAATCAATATTCGGTTCAAATTGGTGAATCTAGATAGCTAATATTAGAGTAAGATTATATGTTGTAAAATCTTCCCAGCATGTATTGAATGTTTATGATACCACCAGAAACATGAACGAAATCTTAGAAAAGTGTAAATGCATACCATCTATGGTATCCCCATCGACTGATTTCTGGGAAATTTGCAGAAGCAAACCATATTGGATAAACCTTGCGACCCCCACTATAAATCATGGTGCTAAGATTAATTTTGTGTCTTGACTTTCTCGCACTGATAATGGGTATATATACAGCTGATTTTTGAGCCTTTTTTCATCCCCAAAATCAAATCACCATCTTGATCTAATAATCAGATCTCTCCAGTAAATCTCTAAATTCTAATGTAAAATATCATTCTTGTTATTCTTTCATTTTGAGAAATGAATTTTTCTACTTAGTTAAAAAAACGCTTTTTATTCGGCTTGCGAAAACCCATAACCCAACAGGTTATGGGCCTAGAAATTTTCTAAGTCATAATACTAATTTCTAATCTAAAATTAATTTGTTGTTGACAGTCATAATCCTTTTCTGCTTAGTACCTTTTCTTTGCACAACTGATTTGCCTGCTCAAACTACGATGGATCAACAGACAGTGAAGCTGCTGACCTACACAGGAATGGCACAGGACTTTTTCTACTTAGTTAAAAACGCCTTTTATTCCGCTTGCGAAAACCCATAACCCAACATCAAGCACTGCGAATATTTCTGCACTCTTTTATTTAATCAATAAAGCAATTGTTTTGCAAAAAAATCCTAAAACTGAAATAAACATTAGGTATTATCAACTAATTGCAATACAGCTCAATTGGAATGAACTCTTTTGAACTTTGTCAGCATCTGGCAAGATAACCTTTTCCTGCCATCTCATTCTTACCAAATTCTGGCATACCACTTTAATTATGACTCTGATAATTTCAAATTATAACAAGCGAATTCTTGGCAACTGGAGTTTTACTCCCACGAGACTGATTTCATTTTGCAGAATTTTAGAAATCAGAACTGGTTGTTGTAGCTATATATCGATTTCTGGTTTGAGTACTCAACGAGAAGCGATAAAAAATAAAACCGGGTAACCATTAGTGAACAAAAGTCGGTTTCAAAATCATGCCTGATATATATTATTATCAGGCAGACCTTTGAAACCGACTTTTGTCTACTAATAAGGACATTAGATCATAATTCAGTACAACTTCTTTTAGAGAAATCATATTTTTCAGTTTTTGTCAGTACTATACTATGACGCGCTTTATTATAATGCTCTAATTTGGCTGGATGCAGAAACCTAAATGAATAAGAAAGTTCTTTCAAGTTCTTCAAATTTATTTAACCTTCAGTCTTTGTAATAATTCGCAGGTTAGATCAGGATACAAATATATTGCATGTATATTAATTGAAATTTTCATATTCTCTCTGGGTTTTTCAAATTCAAGGAATAGTATTTTTATCCTTCGGTATAGATTTTAATAAGATCAAACTATTTTGTGATTGAAGGTATCTGGACACGATAGAGGAAATAGACACTTCTGGAGGGGGACAGGGGTCACAGTCCAGTGGGAGCAGTGCCCAGAGCAGTTTTGCATCAAACACCGACTCACCTTCAGTAAGAACAGTCTAAAACATTAGGTTTTATGCGAGTGCCTGGAGTTATAACCGAGTGTTTTTTTTATTACTGAAACAGAGTAACAAATCTACTGTTCTTAGACAATTGTCTAAAGTACAACACGAATATCATGTAAAATTATATTTTTCTCAGTGTTTTTTATATTATTTTCACTTCTATATGAAATTACTCTGATTAGTTTGGTCCTTATCAAATATAATTTTTCAGTTAATGCTGCTCGCTTTTTCCCGTATCGACCCGCAATCGTAAATCAGTACTGGAAAAGTATAAATACAGCAACCAATTCAGAGATTTACTCGAGTCCTTTAGAGAGCGGGTATGTCTGATTTTATATTCGTCGGATTTGCTAGTGAATCTGACTTGAGAGGACTCTTTTTTATAAACAAAAACTATATGCGTACGTATATCGAAGCAAAGCAAAGAATAATACATAAGAGACTTAATTATCCCGGGTTGCCACTTATCACTAGACATACAAGGAAGATAATACAATAAAAATGCTCAGGAAAACTTAGGGATATGCCAAGAAGGCCTGACGAAGATATATATATTTTTTTCAAAAATAGTTTATTCCCTAGTGATGAGCGGATTCCAATCTTGCAAGAATCTTGCAAGATGATTCAAAACTTGCACGATTTTTGCAAGAATCTTACAAGATATCAATCAAGGCAAAAAATAAATCGGGGTACAAATGTTTTAGGAAACATCTTTGAAGCAAATTATTGTTTATTAAACAAATTACAAAACCAAATTAAATGAAAAAAAAATTAGCTCGGATTCAAAATCTTGAAAGAATCTTGCAAGTTTTTGAATTCTGGAAAATTTATTTGTGTATAATTGGTAGCTGAAACTAACTGAAAACCAAATGAAAAGACTGATATCAGTATTCTTGATCAGCAAAACTGAACCTAATTGACTTTTTTGTACACGCCTTTTGAATGTGAAATCTTGCAAGAATCTTGCAAGTTTCCGGCAAGATTTTGAATTCAAATACAAATATTCGACAAGTAACTAGAAAAAACCCAAAGCAATCAAATCCGTCTTTTAAAAGTTCAATTTACCTAAATAAAGACAAAAAAACTTTCAATCTTTTGCTAATTTTTTATTTAAAAAAGAATTATTTTTAGAGAAACAAACAGTTGGAATTTTTGGTTACTGATTGTATCGGTAATTTAGCATGTTTTTGTTGTCGTAAAAAAATTCCGATTATTTATGGTGGGGTCTAATTCTCTTCCTATTGAGATTTAAATGAACCTATATGATACCTTCAGTTGATAGCTATTGGTGTTACTGTCCTTGAAGTTTTTTCATTAAAAAAATATCGGTGTGTTTTTGAAGTTTCATTTTTTGTTCTTCTTTCATTCGATTGATAGTTTAGTCTTCATCTAAAAAAATCAACCTCGACTTTCTGGTAAATCAAACATCAGCTCCCTTTTTGATCTTATGCTAAGTAATGTTTCTTTTTAAGTACAAAGAGAAAACATTAGTCGGAGTTTTTTTATTACTGATATTTCGCAATGTACGACAACAAACTAATTGTACAAAACGATATATTAGTTCGTTCAACCAGTCGTTAAGTCGTCACATTGCAAGAAAAAAAACTGTTTCAAAAAGTTGGCGAATAAAGGACTCGAATAAAGGACTCGAATAAAGGACTCGAAAAAAAACAAACTGCAAAAAACTGACTTTTAAAACAAACTAATAATTATTAGTTTGTTATAGAAGTCAGTTTTTTGCAATTTATTTTTTTTTTCGGTTGATTAAAATCTCAGACGATAAAGTTGGTAAAACAAGGTAAACGACAAAAATTAAGAAACCTCAATAACTTTGTAATATCAGTAGGAAAAAAGAGGAAATTATCTCAAATTCAGTGCGAAGTGCTGGAACGTGATTGCTCTCCGGTTCTTTTTTCAAAAAACTCATTTTTAGTTTATCATCCATGTGTATTTACTATGAAATTGTACTCTCAATTATGACCGTGTACAAAAATCAGAAAAATGTTCACTTTACCATGTTCGGGATAATTAGAACTGATATCCATATCTAACTTAGTTCAGGCCAAATGAGCGTCACAATTGTGGCTCTGTAAGCATCCTTTAGGAATGTGATTGACCCTTGTTTGTTTCCCAGGATCATACAAATCACATTAAGACAGTGTTTGATTCCTGGGATTTTTGTATAATCAGTAACCCGGGATGTACATTTCTGCTCTACATGTTGAGGTTCGTACTGGGTTCCTTTCTGACTGTGTGTTGAATCATGCATTTGAGATATAAGCATTCTTTCCTTCGCATAATGAAAATCATTGCGCAACAAAGCAAATAAAGGAATTATTAGGTGAACCATAGTTGTACAGAAGTTCATTTTTTTTTACAAAGTTTCAAAGAAGAAAAGGGTAACAAAAAAATCAGTAACAGCCGATAATGGGAACGTTATATCGAAATATTGCCATCGTTTCTTACGTCTTACGTTGCTTCAAACTCTGGCGAAAGCAGTCAATTTTGTTACTTGCCTTCTTATGAAACCGATTTCTCTATTTTGCAAATAATCCCTGTTTTTGAATCAAGTTTTCAATAAAATTGTTCTGACCTTTGACTGGACTGTACCTGTGACTCTTGACTGGATACGGTGAAATGTTTAAAAATTAAACTAAACTGTTTGGAGTTTTTGAGTTTTGGTTTTACTCTAGTTTATGCAATTGAGATGGTATTATATCAAGGTTGACGAGAGATTAGGCAATCAAATATTTACCAATCAATGGAAAGCAGAAAATGATACCGTTTGGTTATTGCGCATCTAGGGCAATGCAGGCTATAAAAAATTTTACGATACTGTATGGGATGCAGTTAAACGATTTTTTTAAATCATGTAAATTACTCAGACTATAACCCTAAGGTTAGATATCTACATGCTCTAAATTGTTAAACAAATTAATCAGCATTGTTATTAATATAATAATCTTCAAATTGTGGCTGTTGCCGTCAGTGATTTACTTTTTTTATATAAGGTAAGAAATGCACAGAAAGCAGTTTGATTTTAAAGATTGCCATTTATTTCTATAAATAAATATTAAACAATAACTTGGAAGCCACTCTCTAAAAAGAGCTAAACTTTGGAGAGATGTGCATTGACAACTGCTACAATTTTTGAGACAAAAGATCTTAGGACCCCATTTTAGGACTCGACACTTGGAAAAAAATAATGTCAGAGAAGATGAAATTATATTATCAAGGGTTAACAATGGCTGCAATTCTGCCATTAAAGTCACTGTTACAATAGCACTTCAGTCTTCAGGTTGCATTTTGTTTTCTTGCATTTTTATAGATTGCTCTCGAGTTGGATTGATTTAATATGCCGGGCCAATTTTTTGTCTTGCCTCAAGCCATTGTTCTACGAGTCATTATTAGTCGATTGCGAATAGTTTTTCAAAGACAGATATAGCTCGATCCGATTTCTTTTTTTACAAAGTTTATTGAGTTTAATCATAAGACTCATTTTTGTTCTTCGTTTCCCTCAAGCAATTTGACTCAATTAATTTACTGGCAACTCTAACAGACCGTAAGGAATGAAAAACAAAGACAGCTTTGTTTCACGAATTTGGTTCATTGTTTTTCCCTAGAATGAAATTTTTACAATTTATTTACATTAAATGATTTTTGCCATTGTGTTTAGATTACTCGAGCCAAACTCATTTCAAGCGCCGAGTTATTTTTTTTTGTGGACTGATATCAATTCCTCCTATAGTCGATTTAGTTGAAAGGTTATACTTTTTCAACGTTAGATATAGCTCAGTGCGACTTCTTTCATTGACAAATTTCAAGGTAAGGGCCATAAGCTAATTTTTTTTACTACTTTGACTAGATTACCTCTAACTCCGGTGTTTTGTGGTGAAATTCCTCCTCTTTATAGTAGTTGCTTTGAGAATTCCTAACTTGTTTGCATGGATTCTTCTTAGAAAAATATAAGTCACCTTTGTGTGACTGGTGGCTCCAGTACACTGCAGAGACACAAAAATAAGCTCGAATGTGATTTATGCGCAAAACAAAAGACTTCAATTTTTGCTCGTTTTTTTTGTTTTCAATACGCATTCGCGGGTCAATTGTTTTTCGGTTTATCACCAAAACAAAATCTGAGACGATTCTCTCAGATCTTATAAAAATATATGACACCATGTATGGTCCAATTCCATTGGAGAGAGAAAAAAACTTGCCACCAACGTCATGCCACCAACGTCAAGGTTGAGACAGAATAGCTAACTTGTAAAAGATTACAAGTTTCCTGCAAAAGATGTCTAATTTGTAAGAGCTTGCAAGTCGAATAACTATCTTGTAAATTTCTTACAATTTCGTTCCGTCTGAGCTCGACTCTTATTGATTAATTGAATTTAACACTCCATCATTTACCGTTGAAATCGCGTGAGATTTATTTGCTCAATTTAGATATTACATTACAATGCAACCTAAGTTGATAAAATTTTCGCTTCTCATTGTTATCAACTCATGAGGTCCTTTCGCAATTCAATTAAAATTCAGTAGATCTCAATTTGTACCCTTTTTGATTTTAATTGAAGTTTCATATTCATATGTCAGCATTTTCGCAAAATAATTTCAAGACCCTTCATTTTTTAAACCAATTTTTACTTTATAATTGTAATTCACACTTTTCCAGATTCTATATTTTTGAAACATCTGTTTATAGTCATATTTTGCAACATTTTATTGTTTTTTTGCTACATTATCTTTTAAAAACTTATATTCAAAAAGTTTATGTAAGAAATTGTGTAAGTCAAATGTTTAACCTCTAAAAACCCTGCGAGTTGAATGGTTAACTTTCAAGAGCCTTGTAAGTCGAATGATTAACTTTTAAGAACTTTTAAGTCGAATTGCTAACTTGTAAGAACTTGCAAGTTTTCGGAAGAACAACTTGCAAGGCGATGCATCGCCTTGTAAGTTTTTGCCAAATTTTTACGAGTTAACCATTCGGCCTAGACCCGGGAAGCATTAAAATGGAGAAAAAAATATTTTGACACAGATTTTTGATCGAGCAAGATCTTTTCATGCCCAATATTGGCAGAGAACAGTCGTTTTTATGCATAATCACGACTAAAAGTTGTTTTTGAGTCCGTGAAGTTCGCGACTTGGGATATGCCGTCTTCGGCTCAATGAGCACACTTGCAGGATGTGCAAGCTTATTATAGCTATATTTATACTGATCCGGAGATAATACACTGTTTGGTCGTTATGTTTCCAAATGAGACGAATCCTGATATTACTTGATAAGACATTGTTAAAAAAATGTAAATATTGCAAGACCTTGACGTGTTCCAATGCTTCAAGGAATAATTCAAGATAGTAAGAAAAATGTCTTTGCATTGGTGCTATGAAAAAAGAAGATATTATAGCAAGATAACTGAGAAAGATTAACCACGACATTGAAGAGTGCCGAGTTGTAAAACTCAAATATCACTGTTAAAAATTTTTAGCGCGATATGTTAATAAGATAGAACTATCAATAATTATACTGATCATGCGTTCTAAGTTTTGAGCAAATTGATGTTCTGTTGTTTTAGAGACGTTCTTCTGTCATCCACAGAGGGTCAATAGTCACATGTGCCACTGTGCAGCTCACGAGCCAGACTTCAAGTGGCTCAATACACGAGGTGGTCGTGGACAGAAGTCCGAGCAGTGACAGTGGCAAAAACGAACATGTAAGTTCGTTTTAGATGGAAAAAAGGTGCATATAAGAACGTTCATATATTAGTACGTTTTTAGAATATGACCAAGTCAAGGTCGTAGCGGCATCTAATGAGAATATCCCATTCGAAACTGACCTTTGATCAGACTTTTGTGCGCTGGAAGTGCGCTCGAAACCACCTCTGATCAGACCATGTCAGACTGAGCTCTGATCAAAAAATCTCCAGAAAATTGTCCAGATGTGCGTGAGGCCCCTGTCCAGACAAATTTCAGGCAGTTGCTCAGACTCTAGTGTGCTCGAAAGAATCTCTGATCAGAATAAATAAATTTTTATTGTGTCCAATAAATTCACTTTATGTACAATTTATGAGTTTTGTGATCAATTTTTGCGACAAATAAGATAACGGTGTATATGCTTTATTGATAGTTTTTCCTTTTGATCGAAAGCAAAAATAAGGCAACTTTTCTATTAATTAGTTTTTGCGTTTTGTCGGCTCGTAGCGTCCCGTACCTAACGCTAAGGCAATTTCAGTACTGATCTGATTCAGAGCTTCTTCAGTGATTTATTCTGAATTATCTTCTGATTCAGAAAAAAACTTAAAACTTTCTTTGAATTTTGCTCTGATTCAGAAAAGATCAGAAATCACTTCACAGTTGGTCCTGAAATTTTTCTGAATCAGTACTACAGTTTGAAGTTCCTCTGAAAATTTTCTGATTGTCACAGAATCAGTACTGAATCAGTACTGATTGTCACTGAAACTTAGGTACGCGATCAGACTTTCATGATATGGAATTACTGGCTTATCATACTATCGTGCGTTCGAAGCAGTCTATGATCAGACTATTGTACGCTGAAACTATCCATGATGAGAATTTTGTTCGTTTCATACACCTGATGACCAGACTTTTGTGTCTTCTAAGCCCCCTATGATCAGACTTCTGCCGGTTTGCCATTCTTAGAGGTCATGAAAGGATCATATATGTTTTCATACAGTTCGTAACGTATTTCCTTGTACGATCTTAAAATTAATCACATATGACCCCTGAATGACTACAATAAAGCATATATCATCCTTGTATGAATTTCTAGAAACCATATATGATCCTAGTATGAGATCTAGTAATTATTTTTTGTCATTTTTTTGTAATGAGAATCACAAATTTGATTCCATGACAGCATATCATTCAATGTTATTGGTTTTGTTAAAAATGAGGAAAAGTTTTAGAGCAGCGGTTAGTTGGTAACATTTTGATGGCTGCTAAAAATCGAGCATTTGTGTATATCAGTATTTGACTCTCTCTTCAATGCAATAGTATGTTCGGAATCAAAATCTTCATCTCAAAGTGAACAGTTTGACAAAACTTTTTTTGAAATGAATAAAAGACCAAACTCAGAAAGTTTTACGGCAATTTGCATCAAAAATGAAGAAAAAGATCTCAAATACAATGAGAGGCAGAGGTATAACTCTTGCATAAAACAATTGGCCCCATGTTTTTGGTGTCATTACATTTCTAATTTTCCGGACCTTGCAGCAATCTTACGCATTCTTGATTAAAAATGTTTTTGGTATCGAAATTGCTTACACAGTTCAGACAGCATGCATTTTGTAGAAACTGTGAAAAAAGCACTGCAGGAGTTTGACAGGGTTGGTTTAAAACCAGAAGGTTGTCTTTTACGATGTATATATGCGATCTTTTTTCTTGTTTTGTGGAAAAGTTTTTATAGTATTAAATGTAAATACAATTTTAGTCTTTTGACGTAACAAAAAATATGAAAGCCATATTATCAGCTAAGTTTAAGCGGATGAAAAAGTATTACAAAAATTTGTAATAGTTTCCTTCTGTGTCTGATGAATGTTATGTTATTGTTTTTTCAGCGAAAGTGTTATCAAGCTGAACATGTTGTTTGGCAAGGTTCTGAAGTTTTTCTGCAATCTTAGTTTGAAGAATTTGATTCTCTTGGATTTGGAAGACAGAATAGATTCTAAATTCTATTGAAATTTTTTGTACTTGTAGCAAGCTGTTCTGAGTTTCAGTTCCCATTCAATTCAATTAGGGTTCAGAAAGATCAATTACACTGCAGTATAATTTGTTATTTTCAAATTGTACTCAAAGAAATGTGATGGCCATCTTTAATGTATAAAAATATGGCAATTGAGTTTAATCTAACAATTTAAGGCACTGGTGCGTCATAATAAAGAGGACTGCAAAGAAGGTATTAATATCAGGGTTAGGGTGGTTGCTACCGTTGAGATCTTGTAAGATTTTCTTAAATCTGCTACCGTAAAAATGAACTCAGAAACCAATAGCTCTGACTCTTTTTGGGAAAAAATGATGTTCTTTGCTACTGTAGCATGAATTTTTGCAGTCGTTCGTGATGTAACAGATGACTCCGAGCCCATTGGATGCTTGCGCATTTACATATTTCCTTGCAGTTCAAATTTTTTTAACAAAAATTTTTTTGGACAATTTGAGTAGATTATTGAAAAAAGCTAATGGAACGAAGTCGATTCAATCATTTGTTTTTTAATTTGTCTCTAGGTTTTCTGTAATCAATAATAATCATAACTTTGCGATGCTTTACTTTTTCCGTATCTTAAATTTTATCAATAATTTTCTAAGAGACCAATTGTTTTGGTGGTCCAAGAGGTACAAACAAAAAACGCTGTAAGAACTGCCCTTAAACATTTGTTTTCTTTTCTTCGTTCAAAAGTCGCCAATTCAAATTACATATATAGAAATTGAATTACTTGGTCCTCTTCAGACACCAATTTTGTCTTTTTTGAATATTTTAAAATGTCTTTGGCATGCAAAAACAGCGACTCCAAATTATTGTGTAAAACAATATTAACACCATACATTACGTCAAACAGAGCAGAACAGCAACCGTAACAGTCAATCAAATTCTCCCACATTTTGCCTTTGCCAGAAACTTCAATTTCTTTAAAATTGGTTTAGGATATCTGAAAACTAATCTTAAGGTAAATTTTTGACTGATTTTCAGAAATTTTTTGCTGATTTGAAATTCGCCTTTTTAAAAAATAATACACAACGCTTCTCAAAGCAATCATATTTTCTCAAAGCTACTAAATACTGAAAAAAATTCCAGTTTTGTGAAAAAAAATCAAACTTTTGAAGATGATATTTTTGAAAATGTGTGTTTTATTATTATGCTCTAATGATTCTCTGATCTCATATGGCCTTTTCGGAAAATATTTATATGAGGCAAAAAATTACGAAAACTAAAACGTGTAACTTTTTCTGAAATAATTTTAATTTTCTTTTACTTTAACCTTAAACCGTTATTCTAAGTTCTCAAATTGTTAAAATCTGGTTTGCTTTTAACTTCGAAATGGTTATAAATATTCATCCAGCTTTTATTTTTCTGTTCATCTGAAAAAAATTTTTATTTGGAGTTTTTTTTAAAAATTTCATATCCGCAATTTCGGTGACAGTTCTTTCTATCTAGTGTGTAAGCTAAGGAGTGTTTTTATTAAAACTTTTGTTTTGTTCAATGTCTTCAAGAAAAGCAGCTCTTTTTAATTTTTGAAAAAAGAACGTAGCATTTGACCTATGTGTTTTTCGTTCATTAGCTTTTTTTAAGAGGAAATGTAAAATCAACAATTTAGTTTTGGGTTGGCAGTCTCTATGCATATATTTTAAAGGTTATTTTACATGTGGTGGTCCGCTGAGTCTCTACAAAAAATAGGTTTTCCGGATCTATTCTATTCCCCCCAGTGTTTTTTAATGACCACCAGTTACAAATTGTATGTTGTTATATAGCACGTTACTATGT
This sequence comes from Convolutriloba macropyga, assembly GCF_964194025.1. Taxonomy (NCBI): domain Eukaryota; kingdom Metazoa; phylum Xenacoelomorpha; order Acoela; family Convolutidae; genus Convolutriloba; species Convolutriloba macropyga. The sequence continues at coordinate 57,258,564 of NC_134475.1, read as the reverse complement.
AACAAAATAGCACGTGCGCCTGGGGGTCATAAAAAATTTATGCTCTAAGCTGGGGGGGGGGGACAGAATGGATCTGGTTTTTCTTGTGCAAACCTTGTGCAAACATTATCGAAACAGCTTTGAAGATATCATACTTGAAACCCTCTGGTGTAAAAGCCCAGATGACTACTGTTTCAGATTCTCCTGCATACAGTGCCCGATTTTAAAAATTTTAAATTGCATTTTGACTGCTAATCAGGCAAGTTTTTTGGATGCTAATGTCAATTGAAAAATCTGCATTCGTCTCAAACCGATTCTTGTCTCATGACGAATGCCAGATTTTTCTCAGCGTTTTCATCTGAGTCAAGTAATCTATACTTTTTTTACCTCTTAAGCTCTGAAAATGTTGAAGCTTTGCTTTCTTTGTTTCCAGACCACCTTGTCGGCATCCAAGTCACTGGACAGTGTTAGCAGCAGTCCAAACAAGCCCCCCTCTCTCTCATCTCGTCCACTGTCGCCCATGGTGGAACAGGACGAGACTACTGCCATCCAGAGTCCCACTGGAACTCTCTCAACTGGTACTCAGAGTCAGGTAACATGCCCACATAACTGTCATCCAAATCATATAAAAACTAGTAGCACAACGCCTAGAACTCATTACGTATAACAAGGAATTATTTTTTCTCGTAATTTAGTTTGTGGGAAAAGCTCCTCGTAACACTGTCGTTGTACTCATGGTAACAGTTTTAATTCGCTCAAATGATGATTCGAAGAGTTCTGTTTTTAATTACACCAGACTTAAATTAGATCCCAAAGTTGACATGAGCCATTTTTATGTCGACCATATGAAAACCATACCTTTCGAGTATCTCCCTTTTTGCATTTCAATCTCCATTTATGCATTTCAAGTTTTAATCTACTAGACAACTAAAAAAGAATCTTTTTCCCTCAAAAGTTAGATGTAAGAGTCTTTGCAAAACTAAGTCTTGCAATATCGCAAAGAAGTAAGCAATACATTATAAGTGAATTAAGGATGCTCAAAAGTTTCAAATTTTGTGCTCAGTTTGTGGACAATGAGACCAGGTTTGGTGATCGATAATTTTCAGCCAGAGGAGATTTTTGAGCCTTCATCCCGTTACTTCAGAAAACTCTTAACAATTGTATGATAAATTTTTTTTTCCAAAAAACTTCTCAGGTTTCGCGAAGAAATTTTTGCGCACTTCAATCGAAAATAGGAGAAAACTGAGCTATTTCATATGCCAAAATGCATGTTAGAAAAATCGTCAACAACAGTATTTTTATAGATCGAGATACTATTTTTTTTCATTCTCAATTACCGATCATTGCAGTCGGTAATTGTCTTTTCATAGATAATACAGTTACAAAAGTCTTTTCAATGGTCTCTTTCCAACCAACAAAATTGGTCGATACGCGTTCAATCACGACCATTATCGGCCGATTTCACAAGAAGTCTTTTTTATCTTAATATACCCAGTATCGGTCAAACACACACATTCCGAAAATTCTGTCTACTATGCCATACGCTAAGCTAAAAGCTATTATACACTATGGTACCAAAAAGCTAAATACACCTAACGATTTTTTAAAAAGCAATACAAACAACAAATAATATAACAGTTTGAGTTCAAATTTATTCTCTAATAACGCGTCATTACACCATTAGCTTTTTTAACGTCTAATAGACGGTTTGTATAGTTTTCATACAGGTTTCTCACGACGTCTGCGTCAATTTTATTCCGAATTTCATACAATTTTTCTTCTAAATTTTCACCAAAAGCTGTCTGTTTTTGTAATAGTTGCTTGAAAATGGCCCATAAATTTTCAATAGGATTCAGATCTGGACTGTATGCTGGCCATTCCAGTACCTTCCAACCGTTTTATTGGAAGAAATTGCCGATAATATTCGATTTATGCACAGATGCATTATCTTGTTGAAAAATAATGTCCAGGAATTGCATTTTTCTTAGACACATAACAAGCAATTTGCTTCCGTCTGATCGTAATGCATCCCAAAACATAAGTGATCGATTGTTCGAACTCAAATTTTTTGTGTTTTTTTCAAGAAATCTCATTCCATTTCTTCGAAAAACTCTAACAATTCCGTCGCTCGAGATGCGCACCCTTGTTTCATCAGTAAAAACAACAATCTGCCAGAACGAAAACGGCTTTTTGAGCATATTGATACACCATTTTGAACGAAAACACTTGCTTTTCTTCTTCAAACTGACTTTTTTTTGCAGCATTTCTTGAAAAACGCCATATATTTTGAGAATTCGTCTAACTGTACCTCTGGAAATTGTCTCGTAGCAAGAGAAAGCGTTATGAGCACTCGAATGCGTTCCAGAGAGGTTGTGCAATCTTTCAAAACATCGGCAAATAACTTTTTTTCTGATTCTTTTGACAATTTTGGACGTCTTCCGATCGATTTTTGGGCCTCAAAACTGTTGTTTTTCAGGTAACCTTTGTATGCATACTGTGCACTGGATCTTGATTTCAAGTTGAGTTGCTTTTGTATTTTAGACCATGAAAATGCGACATCTCGTAGCGTAACAACTTAACAAGCGGTAAAAGAATAAAGCGGTTTAACCATCTTTTCTGTTTAAGCGGAGAAAGTGAGAAAGAAATTTCTCTTAAAACTTCTAAATTTCACACCTTTTTTCACGCCTTAGCGCCAATCATGCTTATGAAGCACGAATCATGCTCTGAAAGCAGAAATCATGCTGTACGTAGCTTTTTGGTACCATAGTTTGTATGTTGTTTATTTAACCAACATTTGTTAATTTGAGTGTCTCTTATGCATTTTTTCTATCAAAAAAGTAGCGGTTGGTTTCTCTCAATGTGTCATTGGTACAATTCGTTGCTTGGCAAATATGATGTTACCAAGCGTTTTGCCGGTTTCTGTTTTAAAATTTACCACTTTCATCACAGAATTTCCTGGAAATATTAGGATAAAAAGTGAGCACAAGTTTGCACCGGGAAAAACCGGAAAAACCGGATAAGTTTCCTGCTGGGAAATGAAAGATTATTAATTATAAGTGAGATTTCCGGTAATCCCAATGAGATAACGGATAAGGATGCATTGGATAAATAGAAAGTATATATGAGGATCCCCGAAAGAAGCGTTCGAATATTACATTAAAAAGGATCATGCTCGGCCAAGTAGTGTTTTCAACAGAAAGAGTATTGCAAGTCTTGGGTCATTCTTGTATCAGAGCTCTGACCATATCACATTTTAGATTTGGCACATTTCGAATCAAGTCTTGGCACGTCTTGAAAAACGCAAAATAGCCAGCAAATTGACAAAAAATCTCAGGAAATCGGTAAAAATTGCCGGGAAACCAAACAAAGTATGCCCGGAAAACAAATATAGCCGGAAAATTGAAGGAAGTTGACAAAAATGAGGCGCTAGACTTTAAACGATATGTTATGCTGGACCTGTTCTCGTCGCAAAATTGGCACTATAATAATATATGAACGGCATATGCATGTATAAATCTTATATGATACTTGTCCGAACTTTACGATGACGAAACCCGGTCTGTGGCTAATTCCAGCGCTTGTTTCAGTCTTCAGGAGGGAGCAACAGTTCCTCATTTGACTTCGAGAGACACTCGGCTGGAGTGGCTGCAGTGGGAAGTAGAAAGATGAAGCTCTGCAGGAAACTGTCGGCCAAATTGATGGAAAAACTGGAGAGGGGGGACGATGCCAACAAAGACAACAATACAAGCAGGTCATTTCATATTCCCAGTTTTGGAACTGATATCTACATATATCTATTTGTAGAGATCTGAAGAGATCCGAAGAGATTCATGCAAGATCTTAATAGTCAGAGTCTAAAGATCTCACTTCTATCCAACTCATCCGGAATGCACCGGAGCTTCTAATCATTTTGAAATTTTCTAATAAAATAGTCAGAAATTTGAAGGGATTTAGATTTCGCAAGAATCTCTTCGGATCTTCTAAGACGATATACCGTTCTGCAAGATTCTTCTTTGAAATTTTTCATTATCTTTCGAAGCATTAACAACATTGCACAAATATCTGATCCCCGGGCCAAGGATTTTCCCCAAAAATAACGGGGAAAAGAGTGTAAAGAGTGTAAAAAAAATCTTTTCACACCGTTAGTGCTACCCTTAATAAGGATGGAAAAAGTGTAATTTAAGAGTGTAAAAAATGATTTAACGGTGGAATAACGGTGTAATTTCTTACGGTTACACTCTTTTTAATTACACCTTTAACTTATTTTTACACCCTTATTTTACACCATTATATCTTTTAATTACACTCTTCCACTCTTCTTCTTATAATTACACTCTTGCATTACACTTTTTCCACCCTTATTAAGGGTAGCACTAACGGTGTAAAAAGGTTTTTTTTTACACTCTTTACACTATTTTCCCCGTTATTTTTGGAGAAAATCCTCGGATCGTAAACCGTCTCGAAAGCACGCGGTAGTCTAATCAGATGCACTAAATGAGTCAATAAATATATTTATAGATACAGTAGTGTCGGAAATATCTCAAATTGATTAAAAAAAATCAACTCTTGAGATTTTTCCATTATGATTTGGGTGTGTTTCCCTCCTCCTTATCTTAACCGGGCTGGGGACCGGCTACGGCGGAGTTATGAACATTCAACTATAGGAGATTTTTGAGCAAAGCACTGGCCAAAAAACCAGGCCTAAACTCTATCTCCAAAACAAAATAAAAGCAAACAATAAAATAGCTAAGAACAGCCGGAAACAATAACAAAAACATAATAAATTACAAAATATAATAAATAAAATAATATAAACAAAAGAAGTAACTTTTTAATTAAGCAAGCTATAACGGAAATTCTTTTTTTCCTAGCTTCTATATACCCTAAGCATAGTCCATTCCGAGGTTGGTTTGATTTGAACAACTTCTTGGCCCAATAAAAGATAACTATATTTAAAATTCGCTAATCGCGAAATTCGCAAAATTCCGTATGAAAAACTAACTTTTTTCCCAGACAAGCAATAGCAAAAATTCTTAATGCGTTACAATCTAACTAACTAAACAGGGGATACTCCATAGCAAGTTTGGTACGATTTGAACAACTTCTTGGCCCAATAAAAGATAACTATAGTTAAAATTCGCTAATCGAGAAATTCGCAAATTTCCGTATGAAAAACTAACTTTTTTCCCAGACAAGCAATAGCAAAAATTCTTAATGCGTTACAATCTAACTATACAAGGAATACTCCATAGCAAGTTTGGTACGATTTGAACAACTTCTTGGCCCAATAAAAGATAACTATAGTTATAATTCGCTAATCGCGAAATTCGCAAATTTCCGTATGAAAAACTAACTTTTTTCCTAGGCAAGCTAAACCAAAAGTTCTTTTTGTTTTACCATCTAGATACCCATGGAATACTCCATACCGAGTTTGGTTCACTTTGGACATCTCTAAGACCTAATCAAAAAGACCTATTTTTCAAAATCATTTAAAATTAACTATACGAATTAATCGGAAATTAACGTACGAAAAACTAACTTTTTTCCTGGGCAAGCTATAGCAAAAATTCTTTTTGTTATAGACTCTATGAACACAGGGATTAGATCATACCAGGTTTGGTTCGATTTGAACATTTCTTTGACCCAATCAAAAAGACCTATTTTTAAAATTATTTAAAATTGAATATTCAAATTAACGGCAAATTTCCGTATGAAAAGCTAACTTTTTTCCTAGGCAAGCTATAGCAAAAACTCTTTTTGTTTTAGATTCTAGGTACCCATGGTATACTCCATACCCCATTTGATTCGATTTGGACAACTCTGTGACCCAATCAAAAAGACCTATTTTTAAAATTACTGATTTGAAATAATCGCAAATTTAAGTATGAAAAACTAACTTCTTTCCTAGGTACGCTATAACAACAATTCTTTGTATTTTTACCATATAGATACCCATGGAATACTCCATACCAAGTTTGGTTCACTTTGGACAACTCTAAGACCTAATCAAAAAGACCTATTTTTCAAAATTATTTAAAATTAACTATTCGAATTAATCGCAAATTTCCGTATGAAAAACCAACTTTTTTCCTAGGCAAGCTATAGCAAAATTTTTTTTTGTTTTAGACTCTAGGTACCCATGACATACTCCATGCCCCGTTTGATTCGATTTGGACAACTCTGTGACCCAATCAAAAAGACCTATTTTTAATATTACTTATTTGAAATAATCGCAAATTTCCGTATGCAAAAATAACTTTTTCCTAGGCAAGCTACAGCAAAAATTCTTTCTGTTTTACACCCTAGGTATAAATGGGATACTCCATACCGAGTTTGGTTTACTTTGAACAACTTCTTGATCCAATGAAAAAGACCTATTTTTAAAAATCGCTAATCGCGAAAGTCCCAAATTACCGTATGAAAAACTAACTTTTTTCCTAGGCAAGCTATAGCAAAATTTTTTTTTGTTTTAGACTCTAGGTACCCATGGTATACTCCATACCCCGTTTGATTTGATTTGGTCAACTCTATGACCCTATCAAAAAGACATGTTTAAAATTACTTATTTGAAATAATCGCAAATTTCCTTATGAAGCACTAACTTTTTTCCAAGGCAAGCTATACCAAAAATTCTTTTCGTTTTACACTCTAACTACACAGGGGATACTACATACCGAGTTTGGTTTACTTTGAACAACTCCTTGACGCGATGAAAAAGACCTATTTTTAAAATTAGTTATTCGAGAAATACGCAAATTTCCGTATGAAAACCTAACTTTTTTGCTAGGCAAGCTATACCAAAAATTCTTTTCGTTTTACACTCTAACTACACAGGGGATACTACATACCGAGTTTGGTTTACTTTGAACAACTCCTTGACGCGATGAAAAAGACCTATTTTTAAAATTAGTTATTCGAGAAATACGCAAATTTCCGTATGAAAACCTAACTTTTTTGCTAGGCAAGCTATACCGAAAATTCTTTTTGTTTTACACTCCAACGGGATGCTTCATACCAAGTTTGGTTCGATTTAGGTCAACTCTATGACCTAATCAAAAAGACCTTTTTTTCAAAATTATTTAAAATTGAATATTCGAATTAACGGCAAATTTCCGTATGAAAAGCTAACTTTTTTTCCTAGACAAGCTATAGCAAAAACTCTTTTCGTTCTAGATTCTAGGTTCACAGAGGATACTCCGTACCGAGTTTGGTACGATTTGGACAAGTCCTTGACCCAATGAAAAAGACCTATTTTTAAAATTCGTTATTTGCGAAATTCGCAAATTTCCGTATGAAAACCCAACTTTTTTGCTAGGCAAGCTATACCGAAGATTCTTCCTGTTTTACACTCTAATTACACAGGGGATACTTCATACCAAGTTTGGTTCGATTTGGACAATTCTATGACCTAATCAAAAAGACCTATTTTTCAAAATTATTTAAAATTGAATATTCGAATTAACGGCAAATTTCCGTATGAAAAACTAACACTTTTCCTAGACAAGCTATAGCAGAACTTTTTTTCTTTTAGATTCTAGGTTCACAGGGGATACTCCGTACCGAGTTTGGTACGATTTGGACAAGTCCTTGACCCAATGAAAAAGACCTATTTTTAAAATTCGTTATTTGCGAAATTCGCAATTTTCCGTATGAAAACCCAATTTTTTGCTAGGCAAGCTATACCAAAAATTCTTTTTGGTTTACACTCTAACTACACAGGGGATACTTCATACCAAGTTTGGTTCGATTTGGACAAATCTATGACCTAATCAAAAAGACCTATTTTTCAAAATTATTTAAAATTGAATATTCAAATTAACGTCAAATTTCCGTATGAAGAGCTAACTTTTTTCCTAGGCAAGCTATAGCAAAAATTCTTTCTGTTTTAGACTCTAGGTACCCATGGTATACTCTATACCCCGTTTGGTTTGATTTGAACAACTTCTTGGCCCAATAAAAGATAACTAGACTTAAAACTCGCTCATCGCGACTTTTTTCGTAGGCAACCTATAGCAAAAATTCTTTATATACTAGGCTTTAACTTCACAGGGGATAATCAATACCGGATTTGGTTTGACTTTAACAACTTCTTGACTCGATAAAAAAGACCTATTTTTAAAATTCGCTAATCGCGAATTTCCGTATGAAAAACTAACTTTTTCCTAAGAAAGCTATAGCAAAAACTCTTTCTGTTTTACACTCTATGTATACATGGGATACTCCATGCAGATTTTGGTTAGATTTGAACAACTCCTGGACCCGACGAAATAGACCTATTTTTAAAATAATAATCGAAAAATTATTCGAACTAATAGCAAATTTCCGTATGAAAACCCAACTTCTTTCCTAGGCATGCTATAGCATAAATTCTTTTTGTTTTACACTCTCATTACACTGGTGATACTTCAAACCGAGTTTTGTTTGATTTGAACAACTTCTTGACCCAATGAAAAAAACTATTTCAAAATTAAATATTCGAAAATAATAGCAAGTTTCCGTATGAAAAACTAACTTTTTTCCTAGGCAAGCTAGAGCAAAAATTCCTTTTGTCCAACACTCAAACCGTAGATTTAGGTTAACCGCAGAAGTTTTCAGACCAGGAAACTACCAGGAAACATGATTGATTAACGAAATCAATTAGTAAACAATGCTTGTTTTAAGGTATGATTGAATTTTTAATACAAGTAAAGCTATAAATTCAATCTACTCTGCACGAACAATGGGCTAAACAGAATAACTACAATTGGCCAATTTAATTTCTCAGATACCATTTGGAAGCTCAATTAAATCATCCGAATTTACCGAAAGAGTAGTTTGAAAGCTATCGTCATTAGTCAAGTCTACCAACTCAATGTTCGCCTTCTCAAGTTTTTCGACTCTCTCGTTTAAAGCTTCGACTTTCTTTTTGAGTTCATTGACTTCCAATTTTAAACTTTCTTCATTTTCAACTCGTGCTTCTCTATTTTCTATTGTTGACAAACCGGGCCTCATACAGATTACTCTTCCAGTTCTGGTTACAACAATTTGTGTTTGCTGCATAATAACAACTGAAAAATTAGACAAGAAAAGCAAGAGCAACAAAAAAATTTGTCTAACAATTAACATAAGGAGCGATACTCTAAATTACACTGGTGATACTCCATGCCGAGTTTTGTTTGATTTGAACAACCTCTTGACCCGACAAAAAGAGCTATTTTTAAAATTCGCTATTCGGAAAAGTCGCAAATTTCCGTATGAAAAACTAACTTTTTTCCTAGGCAAGCTATAGCAAAAATTCTTTTTGTTCAAGTCTCTAGGTATCCATGGTATACTTCATACCCAGTTTGGTTCGATTTGGACAGGTCTATGACCCTATGGAAAATTACTTATTCGTAATAATCAAAGTGTTTCAAAACGCTGATGAAATATAAATCACCCAGGAAAGCAAACTTTATAAACTTGTTTTTAATTTCATCTAGTTTAAAACAAGTAAGAAAAATCTAACAGTACTAATCATGCTCAAAGTGTTTTAACACGTTGATGAAATATAAATCCCCTAGGAAAGAAAACTTTATAAGCTTGTTTTTAATTGCATCTAGTTTGAAAGCCTGGACATCAGTTGACTTTGCAACACGGTAAGCGAGAGGTTCAAAAGAGTCTGAATTTCTGGCAATATCCGTTGACCTCAGATCAACTACAAGTTTTTCAACAATTTCGTACAGCAGTACAAAACACTGCAACTCCGAATCTTGCTCTTTGAAAAGCAAAATCTGGCCAACTATGGTTTCACCGTTCTCATCGATAGCAACAAAACTGTTGGCGTTTGATCTTGTATAATTCTGAATATCAAGATAAAAGCGCCCTCGATACTTACAGAACAAACGGGCTTCAGGAAACTTTTTTTGGGTTTCATAATAAAAATTGTTTCTTTCTAAGCACAAATCCTCCGTGATACCAGTTGGTCTCCTCCTCAGATTTTCAATATAAGCTTTTAGATGGTCATCTTTCACTTCGAAGCTTTCAAGTTGTCGGTTTCGTATATAACGACTGACGATCAAACTGCAGGTATTGACACTCCCCGTCAGAGTTTTAATCAGATGATTGTTGGCATTTTCAAACATCGTAGCTGAAGTAGTCCATAACGGGCCAAATGTTTTGCACTGCCAGGCCAGGTGTCGCAGCAAATGGAAGTTGATAGAGTCAAATTTCTTTAGAGGATAACGAAACGACATGTTATAGCAGAATGCCTCCAGAATATGTCCAAATAAGTTTGCATTTGAGGTATTCTCGTACATTGACCGCAGTGAAAACACCAAGTAGTTGAGATTTTGCATGTTCGCATCATGTGCAGCAGAACTCTCAGAAAACTTTCGAAAAATTAAGGGTGAAAAATAGAGCAAGAAAGTTTTCAATTCATTTGGTTTGAAGTGTTCAATTGAACTGAGAGACCTAATTGACCTTTTGAATTCGTTGGGAAGAACTACTTGGCAAGTTGCATTGTCTATTGCGCTTAGTTCCGTCAAACTTAGTTGCTCGGCAAAAAAATTTTATGACGTCACTGGCCACACCTTTAAGGCACTGATGCATCGTGTCTACTGGACACGTCAGGGGAAGATTTGGGATGATGTCAAACAGTTTAGAGCGTCCTTTAACGCTTAGTGTGTCCACCTCTGGGTCTTTATCCTTCCTCGACTTTCTTTCCTCAACACTTCCGCTTTAAGCCTGCATAACAAGAATATGATGCTCAGCAGGGTTCCGCATTGAGAAGGATTTACTGTTTGGATAAGAGTGAGTTCCAGGAAATCTTTGAAACCCTCGCATGGTTCAAAGACCGCAGCCGTAATAACCATTGAATTCTTTCATATTCAAAACATCATGCCTGCACACAAGGTCTACCACGAGAAAAATTGTTGTAAAACTGATTTTGTATAGTCTTCCTTTGTAACAAATAATCTGGGGTTTTGCAAGTTCAGATCTGTCGTGTTCAAATATAGGGTCCCAGAAAACTTTTCCTTTTCCGTACCACAATGAGCAAAGAAAGATGTTGTCAAATGAGGCTCTTAATTTTGGCGGAAGATCAGCAAGAGCAACCCAAACAGGGTAGGCTGAGCAATCACTTGACTTTCTAACTTCAACTCCATCTATGTTTAAAATTAGTTTCACGTTGATTGTCTGGTCATCGAAAAGACTTGTTAGCTTGAGATCCGTTTCCGTTTCTGGGTTAGCGTAATGTATAATTTCGTTGATGTACTTTTCTACTTTCTCCTTTAGTTTTTCTGCAAAGTTAAGAAAAAAAACTTCTCCGCTGGCATTTTTTTCTGTGTCCTTTGCGTAGAGATCCGTTAATTTCTTGGTTTCACTTTTTATAAAATTGGGAGTAGGCACATTGTCGTGGGGATGAATAATTTTTTGCCATTTCAGCAGATCGAACAGAGCTTCGTCGGGTAGACAATGTCGAGCAGCAACTGCAAATAAACCCATTGACGCATTATGAACAGTTACATTCGAGTTACACGTTAACGGATTCGACGAAAACTGGAAACTTTCTGCCACATCAGTGCCATCACTGTCATCAAGATCATCTTCGTCATAATCATTGGAGGTCACCTCAGATTCTTCTCCAATTGGGAGGTCAAATTCAAGTTCGGGTCCAAAAGAGGTTTCGGTTTCAAGGTAATCGTCAGCAGAACATTGCGAACTCACTTGTGTATCTGTTTCCTCAGTTTCAACTTTCGAAGAGCGAGTGGCATCTATCTGGTGTATGAAGGTTCTGATTTCGCGACTCGAACCTTCCAAGATTCTTCTTTTGACCCGCCTTTTCCGTTGATTTCTAAATTTTCTCTTTGCAGAAAGTTCACAATCAGTCGGTGTACCAATGCTAGACTGACTTGCAAGATCGTAAGATTGCACTTGTGGTACTTGACGAAAATGTCAGCTGAGTGGGGACATCAGGAATTTGGAATCCAGGAGTCGTTGGTTCTAAATTTTCTCGGTTTAGCGGCACTTTCTTGTCCTTATGTGGGCACCTACATTTAAGACTACCGTCTTTGAAATAGTTTGATCAGTAACTCACAGTTATTTCTTCACCAAGCCCTATGGAGTCTATTACTTGAAGAAACACGCACTTGTTGTGGGGGAGAAAAGAACTTGTGTATCCTTAGAAAAACTTCGTATTTGGCGAACAAGAGTGATTTGCAAAACGAATGGGGCCAAGCAGTACTACTGCATCCTGCTCACGCTCGCCACGCATTACAGACAAATCGGACATCTCATTTTGCAGTTCAAGAGGAACAGTTTCAATTGGGCCCACAGGAAAAGGTATAATGGGTTGCAATGAAGGTTTTAATACCTTTCCCGTATTGTTGAAGAGGCCATAGCCGCCATAGTTGTCGGGCAAGATTTTAAACCCTGATGCAATACAAAGCTCATATAGTTCTTTTAGTGAAAAAAAGCCTTTGAAAGCTCTTTGTCGAATTTCATGCGGCTCTCGAACTGTTCGAAGCTGTTCAGGGGCAGCATCGTTTGAGGACAGACATTAAAACTGGTTAAAACTTGACGCACAACTTGTCCATCCGCAATCACTAAATCTTCGCTTGTAATCACATCACTTGAAAAACTTAACCAGTGGTTACGTTATGCCCGTCATAGAGATAATTTCGAAAAATTTTAAACAAGTTCTTTTATGGAAACGTAATCATTGCTTCAATAAACTGTTTAATTCAGGATCAATAGACAATACAAACTTTCTTTCGCCAGCAAAGCAGCGAATGTTTAAACAAAGTAAACAAACTGGATCTAAGAAAGTTACAGAAAGTTAGTTCAAGTTCACAAAACATAACCGACTAACGTCGGGAGACTATATAGGAAAGTTACGAAAAGTTAGTTCAAGTTCACTAAACATAACCGACTAACGTCGGGAAAATTGCTCTCGAACAACTAGTGGGAGCTCTAATCAGTTACAAATTGCAGCCTGATCATTAGAGGTTAATAAATACCGCTATTAAGATTTAAAGTGAAAAATTGACATCAATTTTGGCGCACTTACCATTTGACTTTCAGCACTAAATTGCTGGCAATTGAATTTAGGAACTTGAAATTTTGAATGAGAGAAATTATGATCACTTAAAACGCAGAAAGTCAAGGGCGTAAAAGCCACTCAAAAAATCAAAATGTTCAAGCTAAATTTTTGCATAGAGATCAACGCGGTTACAATAATTGCTACAAAGTTCGTTCGAGATCAATTAAAAATAAAACAGCACTCCTTAATGAAAAAAGACATTTTCAGGCAGAATGCTCGCCTTCCAGGCAGAATCCTCACTCATTTTCTTCTACGTTGGAATGTCGGCCTCGGCAATCCTTGACGTATTGATTTGCTGATTTTATGGCTTTCTCAAAAGCGAGCCCAGGAGTGTCAGGGTACTTCTGCTGCACAACCTCTGAATGCAAGAAGAAAATCTCTTATTAACTTCTATGTCGATTACCTGTCTTGAAGTGCTGGTTTTTGCAGGTTGAAAATTTTAACACGCAAGAGGGATCTTTTTAAAATGCCAATAACGCGCAAGTGGGATTTTTTAAAGTGCTAATTGAAAGGAAGGCTTCATGTCTAATTTTAAAAACATACTCGTAAACTTGTCGAGAATTTCCCTGGGAGCTTCAAGTCTACGATCAGCCTCATGTCTTTTTGGTGCCAGAAGGTAATTTCCACGCTCATTTTCCGGAAACAGCTTCTCAAACAATGCTCTACCCAGCTTTCCGACATCTGAGCCAGCGTGAATCGTCATAAGGTCTTCACCGTTGTGCATGACTGCTGTGATACCTGCGCTCAGCGAAGGATAGTCATCGATACTTTGGAACCCATGAATATCCAAGAGGCGAGTTTCTTTCAATTGGGTAGCCTAAACATTTAGAGGTAACAAACACTGTGAAATTTATTCACAAGAACTTAAGCCTCTATGATGTTTGAGAATTTGATATCTTTTGAAAAGGCTAGCAAGTAGGTTCATTTCAAAAAAAGTAGAAAAATTAAAGGAGCGATGGGGTAGTTAAGCGTCAATTCTTGGGCATATGTTTGCCCGTCTTTTTTCGTCCGCTTTCTTCAGCTCCTCAAATGCTTTCATCCAATTATTCATCTCAACAACACGCCCATCTAGATACTCCTGAAGAAGAGGGCAATTTGGCCCACAATCGACTGCGTTGTCCACAATGTTGGAAGTGTGCTTGAGCTGGTGGTCGCAGAAGTAGAAGGTTGAGAAAGATCGGGCTCAGGCTAAAAAAAAGCAAATATTTCAAAGCACAGCAACGACATTTATCAGTATGCCTTTCTACCGTTAACCAGTCTCTCATAGTTTTCGACAATTTCAAAGAGGCCTTTAACAATCTCTAAGATGCCATTTGTAGTTAGTTAAAAAAAGTCACATTTTACCGTATTGTTCTTTTTCTTTGCTGAAATGACTGGCTGAGATAACGCAGAATTGGAAGCTTTTGACTTTTCGACGCCTGCTGGTTTACCAAGAGCGACTACGGTACTGTTCATCACAGGCGAAATTCTCGACACAAGAAATTAACCACATCCACAACAGGTGCCTTAGGATTAGCAAGCACTGTTTTTCGCAACTCAGACGGCCGTTTACCTGCATCTAGCTCCTGCTGATAGCTGTTCAAGAGTTCTTCAACTTTTTTCATGTTTCCTTTTACCAACAAACGACAGGGCACATTTCCATCTTTGAATCGCAGGTCGAAACTATCACCTTCGATTAGACTTAACATTTCAGATGGCTTAGTCTTGGGCGGTCATTTAAAGCTGCTTACAGTAATCAAAATCAGCTCTTCATTGTCAACAAAGAGCCACGCCGTGTTATTAGCTAAAATACTGGATCGGATACTGTCTGCTCTTTCGGCCTCCGAATCAAATAGGTTGCTGCTTTTCTTGCGATCAGTTCTCGAAGGTAGTTTCATTTTCAACGATCTAAAAACTTTTCAATTATTTTATTACGTTCGATTGTATTTGCAACGAAATAGAGAAACCAAAAATTTCAAAATGTTTAGAATCAATCTAAATTTTAACGTTTTAACCGCTTTAATTTCAGTGTCAAATTGCTGAAAATTAAGCATAATACTAACAATTTGAAGAATAAACGAACAATGAGTCAAGTATAATCAATCTAAAAATCTGAGGTAGCCATTAGATGGAATAGTAATGTTTTCTGCATTTAGAGTCAATCCAAAATTCAATAAACAAAAGAAAACGAAACATAGCTGGCAGATTGCCGGGAAACAGCCGAGCGACAAAGGACTGAGATAATAAATTTTAATTATGTATCTGTATAATTTATTAGCTGCTCCTGCTATTAGCTGTTCTATAGTAACCTTCAAGTAGAGTCTCAAACACTCACTTTACCTTATCTCTTGAAAGTAAAGAAAAGTCATTTAATAACGAGGAAGTCATTTGTGAGAGTGAGGAAAATCACGTGTGACCGAAAATACTCGCTCACCTAAGAGTGAAAAATAACGTCACTCACGCGAAAAAAACCAAGAGAAGGACTATAACAGCCTCAGCTATTGCTTCGAGGCTATTAATCAAAGCCTAATAACAGCACAAAATATCAAGTCCTTAAATCAAATAGAAAATTGCAACAAAGACTTTAAGGGCTCTATTCAACATTTCCTGGCTCAGAATCACTCTCATCAATTTGTGCATTGCTTAAATTTTGACCGTCAGACTCTTCATTCGGTCGCCTTTTTGTCTGTTTGTTTCTCTTAGACATTGCCTTTTCTTACATTTGTGCGCACCATAATGGGTCAGATTTCTTTTTTCTGT
The DNA here is from genome assembly GCF_964194025.1 of Convolutriloba macropyga. Lineage (NCBI taxonomy): Eukaryota > Metazoa > Xenacoelomorpha > Acoela > Convolutidae > Convolutriloba > Convolutriloba macropyga. The sequence continues at coordinate 57,242,789 of NC_134475.1, read as the reverse complement.
ACCGCACTGCATCCATGCCCGATCTATTCGCAGACGAATGGGCGTCGTTGTAAGCTTCAGGCCACAGACGAGGGGGGAAATGCTTCTTCAAAAGCCCTTGAACATACGAAAAACCTTAACAATTTCAGCTCTCCGTTTTGGGGAAGACAGAGACAACCAATAAAATCCAATTTTTCAAAATTCGAAAGCTGCTAAAAGTTCCGTAACCACTTTTTGCCGTGATGAGCGTTTAGGGTCTGTAAATTTTTTGAGGGAACTCATATTGAAAATTTTAAGTTTCTTGAAAAACAGTACTTGTAAATACCCTTGAAAAGCTTAGTTCTTTTCGGAGATGCGGGTTTCCGCACCTCGCTTTCTCTCGTTGGAGAAATTATTTCTCGCTCAAGACCCGTTTCTCCCCAAAGTGCTGTTCTTAGCACTCTTCCGAACTCATCGTGAGTTGAGGGTACAGGAAGATTGTCAATATCAACGTCTTCATAGAAACTAGGTAGCACTTCACTGGTCTCCTCGTCCACAGAGTCATCTAAAAGAGTTCTTTCTAAAAGTAAAAAAACTCTATAAGAAATTGATTTCATCCAGAAAACAACCCACATCAAATTAAATTTCCAGATCTGAACAGCCAAATAATTTCGAACTGCATATTTGAAGATTAAAGTCGAACATTTGTGAAGTGCTTATGAGCAAAAACTTGTACAAAACCAGTGAAAAATCATATACTCACAATCTCTTTGAAATATTGTAGCTGGCTTTCCAATTTTTTATTGCAATCCTGTACTGTTTTCTTATAGACTCGAAGAAGTTCACTGAACATGCGTTTGTCTTCGTTTAGGACTTCCACAATCTTTTCATGATTTGAGCATTTCTAAACAGGGCAACGTAATCGACATTGAAAAGAGATCAAACAAAGCAACAGAATTTCTTATGTAGGCAAAATAGAACAACAAAAACTTGACGAACAAAGTCCTAACAAGTTTCAAAACGAATTACTTTATTTTTATACCGTTCATAAAAATAAAGAAAACGAAAGCAAGAGATCTAACCATAACCCTGGGACTTTCAGGTCCAAAACTCTCAACTGGTGTCAAACTACTACCAGCCCAGCGCGCCCCCTTACGTGGGGTGACGTCCAAATTACCACTACACTGATCCGCAAACGCACCATAGATTTCTTGATTTTTTCTGAACTCTACGTCCATCGCACCTGGTGGACCATGCTTCAGTAGAACGCAATCAACCTCAGAGCCATCAATCATTAGCGATATTTTATCGTCATCATTTAGTTTTATACGCTCAATTATTTGCAGGGTTTTGGGCCATCGAGGATCAAACAAACTGAATTTTAACACTTGGCAATCTTCCGTAAGGAACACAAACTCAATTTTCAAAGGCATCTCTGAAATTAATAGTAAACGAATTAGACCATTAGCTGAACGAGTCTAATTAACAATAAATCTTGTTACAAACTTTAGACATGGTAATAAAGTCATTTAAATTCAACGACTAAATGTCAACTAAATTAAACAAAGGATTCACTAATTCTCACTTAATTTAATGTCAACAGGAGAAAACCTCGAAGGAACAATTTAATTTTCAAAAAGCAAAATCAACTGCAAACTCAAGCCTTTTTTATCGAATCTATTTTCATTGCGCGCAGCGGATAAAATCGGCCGAGTAGACATAAACACCCGCAAACACGAACCTAAAATTTGAATCTTTGTACCGGGCGAAGCGGATAAAATCCGCTGAGAGCACATAACGATGCAGGCAGAAACACCCGCAAACACGAGCCTAATTAATGATTCTGTTTGTAACGGGCGAAGCGGATAGAATACGCTGAGTGGACATAGCGATGCAGGCAGAGACACCCGCAAACACGAGCCTAAAATTTGAATCTTTGTACCTGGCGAAGCGGATAAAATCCGCTGAGAGCACATAACGATGCAGGCAGAAACACCCGCAAACACGAGCCTAATTAATAATTCTGCTTGTAACGGGCGAAGCGGATAGAATCCGCTGAGTGGACATAGCGATGCAGGCAGAGACACCCGCAAACACGAGCCTAAAATTTGAATCTTTGTACCGGGCGAAGCGGATAAAATCCGCTAAGAGCACATAACGATGCAGGCAGAAACACCCGCAAACACGAGCCTAATTAATGATTTTGTTTGGAACGGGCGAAGCGGATAGAATCCGCTGAGTGGACATAGCGATGCAGGCAGAGACACCCGCAAACACGAGCCTAAAATTTGAATCTTTGTACCGCGCGAAGCGGATAAAATCCGCTGAGAGCACATATCGATGCAGGGAGAAACACCCGCAAACACGAGCATAATTAATGATTCTGTTTGTAACGGGCGATACGGATAGAATACGCTGAGTGGACATAGCGATGCAGGCAGAGACACCCGCAAACACGAGCCTAATATTTGAATCTTTGTACCGGGCGAAGCGGATAAAATCCGCTGAGAGCACATTACGATGCAGGAAGAAACACCCGCAAACACGAGCCTAATTAATGATTCTGTTTGTAACGGGCGAAGCGGATAGAATCCGCTGAGTGGACATAGCGATGCAGGCAGAGACACCCGTAAACACGAGCCTAAAATTTGAATCTTTGTACCGGGCGAAGCGGATAAAATCTGCTGAGAGCACATAACGATGCAGGCAGAAACACCCGCAAACACGAGCCTAATTAATAATTCTGTTTGTAACGGGCGAAGCAGATAGAATCCGCTGAGTGAACATAGCGATGCAGGCAGAGACACCCGCAAACACGAGCCTAAATTTTGAATCTTTGTACCGGGCGAAGCGGATAAAATCCGCTGAGAGCACATAACGATGCAGGCAGACACACCCGCAAACACGAGCCTAATTATTGATTCTGTTTGTAACGGGCGAAGTGAATAGAATCCACTGAGTGGACACAGCGATGCAGGCAGAGACACCCGCAAACACAAGCCTAAAGTTCGAATCTATTGTACCTGGCGAAGCGGATAGAATCCTTTGTTAAAGCCACATCAAAATTATCTCACTTTTCAGGTTTTCATCAAGCGATTAACTTAACAGATGCTCGAAAAAAAATTGGAGGTAAGACGATGAATTAACCTTGATGAGTATATACAAGAAATTGCGAATTGTACTAGTACTTAGTTATCAACAAACACCAAAGATTTAATAAAACAAATTGAATAAAATTGCTGCACGAACACAAACAACGAAAACAAGAGTCAATCAAATTAGTGCAGCTGATGTTCTCTCATAACTTTATTCATTGCACCAGCCAATGCTTTTCTACCTTTCAAATTAAGGTGGACACCGTCACTCAGAAACAAATTGCTTTTGTAAACTTCTTGATGAAGTTTAAAGAAGGGCAGCTGCGAGTGCCTTAGCACCGCATTGAATCGTTGGATGTTCCTATGGCTGCAATTCCTTTTCAATACAGAGCACATTATCACTTTTGGGCGATTTTCAAGGCCCCTGATGGCATTGTACAAAATTCTCAGTTTATCAACAACAACTGATGGATCTTCTCCGGGTTCACTCCAATTTGACAAATTGTTGCCACCGACAGCTAAGATGACGTTCCTATATACAGAGAGGGTATCGAGTAACAGATGAAATTGTTCGACTCTTCCGCCTGACAATGAATAAGTGACGCAGTTCCTTATACAAATACTATCAAATATTGAGTCCCCTACTATTTCAGTATGCACACTTTCACCAACAAAATTGTTAAAGATGAGCTCAGCGTTCCTCCCGTTGGGTTGCAACTTTGTTACCCTGCCATTGACTTGGTCATCTGCGAAAAGCGGCTTGATGGCTTTTTTGGGAGGTGCATTAGCGGAAACATAAGGTCTGCCGATTCGTTTACGTCCATGTTTTCAACAGCAATATCTAAAAACGATACACAAACTATAAACGCTTAGCGACTAATACATCACATTAGAAACTTCCAACCAAAAGTATAATAGTATAGATATTATAGTATGCCCAAAATGGGTCCTGGCCTATAGCCCATCAAATTCGCCTTGACGAGAGCTTTCCAACGATATAACTTTTGTATGGGTCCCATCGAAACGGAGCGATGGGCCGCCGCCACCCTGATCGCGACCCCGTCCCGTCATCGCAACTCATCCTCTGTCCTCGATCCTCCGTCCCGTCATCGATCCGTCCTGTCGATTCTCCGAACAATCCGTTGCGTCTTTGCCGTGAAATCGACTTATTGGAACTAATTACATTATTTCCTGCTTACTGTGTGAGCTTTTGGAACTTTCGTAAACGTTGCGCAATTTCAAATGCTCTATTCATGGTAGTCAAGTGAGAGGAGGCAGGTGCCGGGGTCTTCACTTGTGTTCACTCACGATGAGCATGTCACGTTACCGTGAGGCAACACACCAAACGAAAATTTCATACCCTGCTTTACGGCCAACAACTATGAAGAGAGCACTTCTAAAATTGAAATTTAAAAAGTATATCATTGGAAAGCTGGATTCACATAGAATCTAACATGGCAAGTGGGATTTCAAAATTAGAACGGGAACGCATAAAAAAAGGTTTAAAAATGGCGGGTGGGACGAAGGGGGCCGGGGCCCTGGTACGCGTCCGAAAAAGGCTTATATCTCGAAAACTACTGAACCAAATTTAAAAAAAATTAATATGTTTTGGAATCAGCATGAACTGGGGCTTCAACCTAGGGTTAAAAACAGTTAAAAAATAAAGGAATCAAAACTCGATTTTTGAGATTTTGGCTGGATTTGGCTTAATTTCAGCAAAATTTGGAAAATCGAAAAATTAGGCTATGAAATAAAACCGAGACTTTTCAACCCTTATATATTCGTAAAGAGGATTAAATGGGCAAGAAAATGATATAATATACTTTCAAATACGAAGTGTAACAAAAAAGTTATTAAACCAAACAACTTTGAAAATTCGAAAATTTTGCAAAAATCGACCCTGATTTCGGTCTCGCATTTTCTTGTTTGGCAATACTTTAAAAAGATAATTATATGGTTGTTGGAAGCGTAAACTCTAGTTTATTTTGATACCAAAAACATGTATGTTTGCACCTAAAATTTGAGATAATTTAAGCCAAGTTCGACAAAAATGACTAATTTTTGCCCCAAAAATCGACAGTTTTCTTAAAATTTTGGATAAAAATAAAGAGTTTCAAAAAGTACAATATCATGGCAACAAAATAAGCTATTATACGTTTTCTAACTCGTCTTCTTCAAAAAGTTAATAACGAACGTTTTTCATGAAGTTCAACATTTTTTTCACCTAATTCGAGGGTTCATTAAAATTTTGTGAATAAATCAATGTTTTTGCAGTTACTTCTACACACACTCATAAAGGACGTTATCACGGCAACAAAATGGGCTAATATAGGTCTTCTAACTCGTCTTGTTCAAAAAGTTATTTACGTAGGTTTTTCATGAAGTTCGACCTTTTCTTCACCTAATTCGGCGGTTTATTGAAATTTTGTGAACAAATCAAAGTATTGGCATTTACTTCTACACAAACTCGTAAAGAATGTAAAGTACTTTGTCACGGCATTAAAACGGGCTAATATAGACTTCCCAACTCGTCTTCTTCAAAAAATTATTAACAAACGTTTTTAATTATGTTCGACATTTTTTTCACCTAATTGGAGATTTCATAAAAAATCTTTATACAAATCACACTATTGGCTTTTATTTCTACACAATCTCAAAAAATTCAGTATCAGGGCAACAAAACGGGTTAATATAGACTTCTCAATTCGTCTTTTTCGAAAAGTTGTTGACAAACGTTTTTAAAGAAGTTCGACATTTTCTTCATCTAATTAGAGATTTCATAGAAATTCATCATACAATTCAAAACTATTGGCTTTTATTTCTAAACAATCTCAAAACGTTCAGTATCAGGGCAACAAAACGGGCTAATATAAACTTCTCAATTCGTCTTTTTCAAAAAGTTGTTAACAAAATTTTAATGAAGTTCGACATTTTCTTCACCTAATTGGAGATTTCATAAAAAAATCTGTATACAAATCAAATTATTGGCTTTTATTTCTACACAATCTAAAAAGTTTAGTATCATGGCAACAAAACGGGCTAATATAGACTTCTCAATTTGTCTTTTTCAAAAAGTTATTATCAAACGTTTTTAATGAAGTTCGACATTTTCTTCATCTAATTGGAGATTTCATAAAAATTCATCATACAATTCAAAACTATTGGCTTTCATTTCTACACAATTTCAAAAAAAATTAGTATCAGGGCAACAAAACGGGCTAATATAGACTTCTCTATTCGTCTTTTTCAAAAAGTTGTTAACAAACGTTTTTAATGAAGTTCGACATTTTCTTCACCTATTTGGAGATTTCATAAAAATTCTGTATACAACTCAAACTATTGGCTTTTATTTCTGCACAATCTCAAAACGTTCAGTATCAGGGCAACAAAACGGGCTAATATAGACTTCTCAATTCGTCTTTTTCAAAAAGTTGTTAACAAACTTTTTTAATGAAGTTCGACTTTTTTTTCACCTAATTGGAGATTTCATAAAAAAATCTGTATACAAATCAAACTATTGGCTTTTATTTCTACACAATCTCAAAAAGTTCAGTATCAGGGCAACGAAACGGGCTAATATAGACTTCTCAATTCGTCTTTTTAAAAAAGTTATTAACAAACGTTTTTAAAGAAGTTCGACATTTTCTTCATCTAATTGGAGATTTCATAAAAATTCATCATACAATTCAAAACTATTGGCTTTTATTTCTACACAATCTCAAAACGTTCAGTATCAGGGCAGCAAAACGGGCTAATATAGACTTCTCAATTTGTCTTTTTCAAAAAGTTGTTATCAAACGTTTTTAATGAAGTTCGACATTTTCTTCATCTAATTGGAGATTTCATAAAAATTCATCATACAATTCAAATCTATTGGCTTTTATTTCTTTACAATTTCAAAAAAAATTAGTATCAGGGCAACCAAACGGGCTAATATAGACTTCTCGATTCGTCTTTTTCAAAAAGTTGTTAACAAATGTTTTTAATGAAGTTCGACATTTTCTTCACCTAATTGGAGATTTCATAAAAATTCTGTATACAAATAAATCTATTGGCTTTTATTTCTACACAATCTCAAAAAGATCTGTATCAGGGCAACAAAACGGGCTAATATAGATTTCTCAATTCGTCTTTTTCAAAAAGTTGTTAACAAACGTTTTTAATGAAGTTCGACATTTTCTTCACCTATTTGGAGATTTCATAAAAATTCTGTATACAAATCAAACTATTGGCTTTTATTTCCGCACAATCTCAAAAAATTCAGTATCAGGTCAACAAAATGGGCTAAAATAGACTTTCTAACTTGTCTTTTTCGAAATGCTATTAACAAAAGGTTTTCATTAAGTTCTACATTTGCTTCACCTAATTCGCTCAAGAGTGTAATAAAGAGTGGAATAAAGAGTGTAATTATAGTGTATTTTTGAAAGTGTAATAAAGGTGTACTAAAGAGTGTAAAGATTGTACATTAAAGTGTAGTTTTCTCAAAATTACACTCTTACACTCTTATCCCTGCTAATTAAGAGTGGAATTGGCTTCACACCCTTATTCTCGCTTAATAACGGTGGAATACGGGTGTACGCCTCGGCCCGGGTCGGGTTCAAGCAGGATCGACAAACGAGGAAGTTTTTGACTAAATTTGGGTTCTCATTTTTTATGTGCTTCGCTTTTTCTTTGGCAAATATTGCAAATATTATGGTTGTATTTGTTAGCTGTGTATTTTTTGTTCCAGGTTTTAATGGTAAGATGTTTAGATTCTAGGTTGTATTGGTGAGTTGTATGTTTTTTTTTTGTAAGATCAGCTTACAACAATTTTTTTGCTCAAAAATTCAACATACTTTTGTTGTACTTGTTGACTAAAGTTGTCTTTGTTTATTTAATCACTTCGGAACAACAAAGAGAGTGAAAAGTGAGTTTTTCGTAATTTGAGAATTTCATCGGATTATGAGAGACCAATGGGCAGCCAATGGTTTTTCACTGCAATGCGTTCTGTCCTCAGATATTATCAGTGAATTTTGCAGTTTGGCACGCATAAGTTCACATTTTTGTTAGATTTTTGACAATATCACTGTCCCCAATGACAAAATAGCGCCACAGAGGTATACCCAGCTCGTCACGGGAAAATATGCCCGGTCTGGGTATCTCTTGTTCTTTTTTCCTATGTTCATACATTGAAAGTGCAACAATAATGAAAATAGATAAATCAGCAAAATTCGGCAAAGCTGAGGAGAATTGCGTAACCCGTGTTCACAAATGTATCCAAATATTAACCAGGTGTCTAATTACAGTTGCCTATTGCCAGGTGTATCATTTTTTTAATGAAAATCCTTTCATTCGTCCTAAGTGACTTTTGCCACGTTGATACTCTTCTGAAAACCTTAAAGAACAAAATGTTACCATGGCGAAGTTGATGAAAACATCCTTATTAACAGTTTATTGACAATAGGTTTTTGACAGGTGTGTATTGACAGATGTCTATTGACAGGTATCTGTTGCGAAGTGTCTTTTAATTATTTCTAGAAAATCCCTCCTCTAATCCCAGGTGACTCTTGACCCGTTGACATTCTTCAGAATACCTTAGGAACGAAATTTAACCACGGCTAAGGTGACGGAAATGTTTGAATAACCAATTCATAGACAATAGGCTATTGGCAGGTGTCTTTTTGCGGGTGTCTATCGACAGTCGTCCATTCCCAGGTGATTTTTTTCTGAAAAACCTCTGAATTCATCTAAGGCAATTGTTAACACTATCCAAACTTTTTTCTAGTATATGCCTCATTTGATGCTCAGTTAGGCCAAATTTACAATGAGCGTAAGATCATTATGTTCGAACGCACTTGAACGAATCCCCCTGTTTAATCAATTTGCACGTTTACTCATGGCTTTTGAATAACTCAAATATGAACTTTAAAAGTCACTCTAATGTCAATAAGCTCATATTTATAGAAATTTGTTGAAGTTGATCATTTTTGCGATAATGATTATTTTCAATAATTTTTCAGAATCGGAAAAATGACTAATTTCGATCAAGCAAAGTTCAACTATCTGCCCGAATCAAACGTACTGTTGACGACACTTCAAATCATCAGCAAGAGTCATCAGACATCAAAAAACAACATTGAAACAGAAAAACATTAGAATTTGCCAAAAATGACTGAACCAAAAATTTCACAAGATGGGACACCAAAGTTTTCCAATCCCTCCGCTTTTTCGAAGGGAAAACCTGAACAACCATCGGTCTTAGCACACAGTTAGGGTGACCTATAAGCTATCTATGGTTCCCGCGATTTCTTTTGCATCAGACCCACAAGTGTGGCTAAAAACGCTTATTTGGTGCAAAAGTTAAATTTTTCATGCTTTTCCTGTTTATAGCTAAATTTTCATTTTATGATAATCACCTAAACTTTTAGTTATTTGTTTATAGTGAATTATAGTGTTGCAATATTTTCAACGCATCTAGTGCTACGTAATAATCATCCGTGTTTATGTTGACAAAAGCAAATTTTAAAGTAAATAAACATTTACAGTTTATATTTTGACCCAAATCAATTTACTTGATTGACCAGTTATGACGATATTATAGACGATATTCATCCTATTATTTACTTTAACGCATTCAATTAAATAGTGAAAATGTAGCAAAGTTAGAATTTTATGAAAATGGTACACAAGACTATAATGGTTTTCACAATGACTATAATTTGAGCCTTAATAACCTTTCTTCTTTGTCAATTTAAAGTTGCAAGCTTTTACCACTTGGCAAAATTTTCCAATTTAGTTGAGTTTTCCTGCGAGAAGTTAGGAACCTTACTGACGATGAATGAAGCCTTACAAACTTCAGTACGACATTGGATATTGTTCATCACTTAGGATATTCCTAACTTCAATGAAAACAATTCAAAAGTAAAGTTACAGTCCTTTAATACGACCGAGCGACTAATTGATTCGACGAGATTTATATTCAATTGAATTAGTTGAAGAGCCAGGCCGGCCTGAAGCTCGAGAACCAGGCTGTTATATTTCGTTTCCGCTGAGGTTCTTGAGCAGCTGCAACTTTTTTAGGTAATTATTTTTGTAGTCGAGCGTTATCATTTAAATTTTCAGAAGTTTTTTTCGTTTCGCACTATTGTACCCATGTTTAAGTCCCTCCTAGTGTCTCTAAATTTGTTTCAAACAGTTTTTATTTACAGTATAATTCAGGTGGTTTTAAAACTTTAAAATCTGAAGAGATTGTTCAAAATCGGAAGGAATCCTCTTAATACATAACGAGAGCTTGCAAAAGATTGCAAAATCTTGGAGGGTCTGGCTAGCTCAGATTACATATTAAATATTTCTTGTAAGATATTACAAGATTAAAGCATTAATAAATCACATCAAACAAAAGTTTAGGCCGCAGTTTTTAATACGATCGAGTGACTAATTGTTTCAATGAGATTTTTAGTCAATTGGTTTTTGTGAAGAACAAGAGAAATTGGATAACTGCTGATTAAAAGTTATCAGTGCAATTTCAGAGACTAGAAAGAGAGCAAGCTGAGTTGCTCAATACATTTGAGAAACACCTCGCTGACTTGGAAAGTCACTTAGACCAGAACAAAACAGTGTCTGCCGGAAAAGAATATTCAATTTTCCTCGATACAAACGATGATTTTGAAGAAAACAAACACTAACAGCGGAGACTCTTGAAGCAAAAGTATTTGGAGTGTTTGGACGCTGACACCGAACGAAAGTAGAGCGAAAAGGAGAAAACACCCAAATGCTTTTTCGAAGAAATACCAAAACTTCGAGAAATAGAAAAATATTGCAGCTACGTTTTCAACTATCAGGAGGACATTTTTGCGGTTTTACAAAAAAAAACGGAACAACGAGATCGATTCATAGCGTGGCGAGAAATGTGGAAAACAAGTTGGGATCAGAAAATTTAGACGGCTCCCTAAACTTTAAGCAATAAAAAAGACTATCTCTGAGGCATGCTAAAACAAATCCTGCAAACCAAGGATAATTGAAAACAAAGGTAGTTAGTATCTTTCACGTCAGCTGGTGATATGGAATTAAAAAAGATTTTAGTTGAAACAGGAAATGGAGTGACAGGAAACGTTGAGGACTTTTCTAATCATTCAGCTACACAAGGAAGCAGGAAAGAACCCAGTATCGCCAACTCGCGCTCATCAAGAAGGCATGAGATCGAAAAAGAAATTGAAAACCTAATAGCAAAGAGAGAAACATAGTAACGACTGCGATAGCTGCAGCTTGAGTTAGAAAAGGATTGTGACGAAATAGAACTACGTCGACAAAAGCAAAAACTACAAGAAGGCTTACGTCAAAAGTTGCAACTAAAAGAAGACCTGCCAGGTCACCAACAGCATATGGATGACCTCGAAAACAAAAGCAAGAAAGCAGAGGCTGACGAAGAACAAAGGTGACTGGAATTTGAAATGAAAAAAGGAAATTCCTGTGCATCTGGGTTGCAGGCAGAGGACTTAGAAAGTGTTGGTGTAACAGTCTGGCTCTAGCCTGCCACCTATTCCAAATGCTGTGTCGGCCCTCCTAGGCACGTAACACAGGACAGAATTGAAAAATTTTTCAGCGACTGCCTGAAAACGAACTCGCCATTTTCAACCGAGTGTCGCGCTTTTCTCGACGCAACTGCTTGTCTCGAGAATACTCAAGAAACCAGAAATCGAATAGGGTGAAAAAACCGGAACCACATTTGCCCAAAACGATGTTTCAACACCAAGGAACGTCAGCCTTCTAAATCATACAGAGAAGACAGAGTTCAGAACACAACTCTCGTAACAAGTCGAGGGAGAGCCAAAACAAAACAAGTGTGAGCCAAACTATCCCACAAGCAAATTCCCAAGCAAGTTGTGCTCCATGAGAATTACCAAAACTCAATTTGACCGAGGTCTCGAATTTTTTTTGGGAGTTGCCCGTGCGGGCAGAAGTTTTTGATGTCATTGTGTATGAAAAGGGGCTAAGCGTTGCTGAGAAGATGCAGTATCTGCAAACTACCTCGCTGGTCATTCAAAAGCGGCGTTTTCCTAATTGGGCTTCAACTCAGAGTCATATTATCATACGTGGGATATTCTCTACAAAAAGATTGCAGTCGATATTCTCTGCAATTCGAGAGTCACAGTCGAAGTTCAACTTAAGACGATATGCAGTCACGCTCAAGTTAGACACGATGACTCCAATACCAATGTTTGTTGTGCAAACGTAGCCAAAAACACAGTTAACGTTTTAACTGGGCTTAGGTTTCAGCCTGACTCGAAAACGGAGGGAGTTCTAATTTCAGGGATCAGAGAAGTTTTCTCTCAGCTTAAAGAGAAATGACTGCGACACCTACATCATACACTATTGGTTTCAAATTTTGATTAGAGTCAACTGCTTTCAAACACGAAGATTTGTAATCCCAGACAATCTATATGTTTCAAATCCGCAAAAAAACAAAAATGAGTACAATCGGAATCCAAAGCTGAAAAATCTACAAAACTGAAGAAACCAGAATGTCCGCACGCCATCTGGAATTTCAAAAGCTTTTCTTCAATGAAACTGAACAAACGGAGTGAACATGTGCAGGAATTCAGATTGTGGTTCAACTGCCTGTGACCTGGTCGTTCAAGGGAATGCAAAAGTAGAACTTGCAATGTGCCCCATTGTTGAAGACGACATATCAAGCATTTGCAATAAGACTTCTCAAAGATTGAGGCTACAACGAATGTATCAGATAGTACAACGGCAGTAGCAACTGGCATCATGCAATGAGGACTCCCTGTTGCGCATATGAATTTGGTGAATGGTGATCTGAGCATAAGCGTGCTTACAATGTATGATGCCGGCTCATCAACATTTTTCTCGTAGACAAGTCATTCCTGTCTACACTCCACCTAGAAGGCCAAAAAGTCCTTATGTCTACCATAGACAACCGGACATCTTTTTGTTTAAGAGAAGTTGGGTGACCAGATTGAAGATCTGCAAGGGTTGAACGACCGCTACCCACATTTGAGAAACCTGCCAAATCAGAGCCAGAATCTAAAAAGAGGTTCAAGATTTTCTTGGACAAGATTATTATGGCATCCGCCACCCATTAGAAATCGGGAGGTCGGACAATAATGCTGAAACTTGTGCAGTGAAAGCGGAAAAAAGATGGTCTTTAAGGTTTCAGCTACCAACGATACAAGAAGCAACTCTTGCTACAACAGCAACCTCAATTGCAGTACAGACATTAGCAATCTAGTTTAGTGAATGGCTGTTCATCAAACATTAGGCCTGAAACTGTGATGTCACTGTTCAATCGAAAGATGAACAGAGAGCAATCATGTTATTGGAGCAAACAACAGGATTCACCGTCAGACGAGTAAGCAACGCAGCACGGAATAACCAAAGTGTAGTCCATGAAAAACTTCTATCCGAACTTCTATGATAACCTGATACAGAGTCTGGTTCGTATTAATTTCCGATTCTGCGATCAGCAATTACTTTTGTGAGCCAACTTAGAAGCAATGTTTCTTCAAATTGCTGTCCCAAGCACTGACAGCTTATTCTAAGACAATTGTTCTGGCGAGAAGATCCAGAGTAGAGGGTTTTTTTAGTCTTCGAGTAAAAACGACACGTTTTGGGGGCAAAGAGCTCGCCCACCTACTACGATTTGCATCAGGGGCAAAAAGTCGCAAGAGACAACAAATAATTTTTCAACTTTTTCCAGCAAAATTCATTTATGGACGACCTTCTAAAGTCTGTCACAACACCTCCAGAAGCAATCGAAATCTACCAACAGGTTCAATAAAAACTTCAGCAAATGTGGTTTTAATTTGGCGAAATGGATAATGAGTGACGTATAAGTCAAGTCACAGATCCCAAATGCAGATAAACCAACGAAAATTGTGAACTGTCTGAAGTGGAACTGAGCAGGAAGTCCAAGCAAAAATAACTCAGATAATCGTTTTTATCCTTTGTCTCAGCATTGTTCGACCCACTTTGGAAAAGTTCAGCCTTAAAAGTAAGGATAAGGTTTCTTCTCAAAAACATTTGTGCAGCAATGTGAAATCCATGATACAAAGAGTTGTCAACTGAGCTCACAAAAATATTCATGATTGGTGCTCTGTGTTGCGAGGTGAAATTACTATATAAATCGACTTTATTTTGAAAACGGATGTACAAGCAAGCAAGAGTTTCACATTTTCTAAGACGCTTCAAAGGAAACATAGTGCATCGTGGCATATCTGCAAGGTGAAGCGACCTTGAAACTTTCTTACTGATAGTATAATGATGTGTGGCTCCTATCGAACACACGACAATTCCTAATTAAGATTTTTTCTAAGCCGCAGTTTATGGAGTCCGACTAAAGAGGCACAGACTAAAGATATTTAGAGAACATGATGTGAAGTTTGTTACAGTCTATCATTGGACAGATACAACAACACTTTTTCAATGCTTACAATTAGCTCACAAGAAACAACAAGTTTTAGTTGCCAACAGAGCATTGGAAATGCTGGAGAGCTATTCTATAGATCAATGGGGACATTTTAAAAGGCGTCAGAAACCCGGCAGATATCGGCAACAGAGGAGTGTTCATTGAAAGACACAAGCAATCTGTGTGGTTAATCGGGCCGGCATTGTAACAAAAAGATGAAGAAAAGTGTCCAAAGCTGTGATTCTTTGTGAACAAAGTCAAAAATGAGCAAGCTACCACTACTGTAGCCATACAATTTAATTCAGACTAACCATTCGACCGGTGACAATACAGTAGCTTCAATCAAATTTTAAACTTCATTGCCTGTCGTATGAGTTTCAAGACAAAGCAGAAGAGATATCTCGAATCAGATGACATCCACCAGGCAGAGTGATTTGTTCAAAACGAAAGCTTCCCGAGTATTTCGAAACTGATAACAAGTAGTAAGAAATCTCAAAGACCTTGAACATTGCCAAATCGTCTGCTTTCATAGAGGAGCATTGAACAACTCGATTGCAAGTCTGGCTGAAACATTCGAATCTCGGTTACAACGTAAACCATCCTTAATTTTGGTCAGCAAGACACCCAGTCGTACAACTTATGTTGGAGAGAGTAAATTGCGACAACTATAACCAAGTCACAGAGTACGCAAGAAATATTCGTCCAAAAGAATTTTGGACAATTGTATTGAGAAAAGCTTTATGGAAAATCAACTAAAGATGTGTCAAATGTCTGCACATAAATGCGAATCCAATTCGGATGGCAGAGGTAACGCGAGATAGACTTGATGAACATGTGCTCCCATTTATCAATACCGGAGATGATCATTTTGGACCCTATGAATTCAAGTACCCGCGACGTTCCCTGGAAACATGTCGTTTCGTTTTCACGTGTCTAACAACCAGAGCACAACGCATCGAAGTGTCACATTCATTAGACACAGAGTCATGTCTAGCAGCAGTATCGAGCCACATTGCAAGACGTTGCTGCCCAAACACCATCCTCTGTGACATCGGAACAAATTTTGTCGGAGCAGCTAACAATTGAAAACATTCATGGACGCGTAGGAAAGAGCTTAGATTGAGAAAGACTTAGCCCAGAAATGGATCGTATGGAAATTCAACCTTTCTGGAGCGCCACATTTTGATGAAATCTGGGAGAGATTAGTTCTAATTTGCAAAAAAGTTATGACTGCAACCTTGAAAACCGAACCCTCGCCGAAGAGTTTCTTAGTAAAACAATGTGTCTTGTGGAACAAACTCTCAACGCAAACACCTGACAGCAGTAAGTGACGATCTTGAAGACGTGACAGCACTCACGCCGAATTAGTTCTGTTTAGGACGAGAAAACGCGAGTGCTCTAATCATCTAGTGAGCATCAACAGGATCTGAGACAATCATTCAAAACAGCTCAACCACGTGCCAACATGATGTGGAAAAGATGGACTCGTAAATATCTTCCAAAAATGAACCAGAGTTCGAAGTGGTCAGAAGAACATGTGCGAAACCTGAATGAAGGTGAGATAGTGTGGCTAGTAGATGACTCTGGGAAACGCAGTGAGTACAAAATGGGAACGACATCTTCAATGGCAACGACGGTGTTGCGCGATCATCAAAATTCAAAATGGCACATAGAGAGCAGAACCGGCCAGTCGTGAAGTTAGTATTCTAAAATGGTGCTTCCAGGATTGGAAACAGGGCCGGCAATGTTGGCGCAACCCTCAAATCATAATCATGAGCCATCAGACAGCAATAATTAATTTAAAATTGAGAGAACTTAGAAAATGTCAAATCTCAAAAGTGACTGGAACAGAAAACTTTGCAAATTGGGAATCCAAATTTGTCCAACCCCTCCGCATTTTTAAAAGTAAAACCTGAGTAACCAAGGGTTTTAGCACGTGTTTAGGGTAATCTCTGAGCTACATGCACGCTGTTGAATCAGACCCACAAGTGTTGCTATTAACACTTATTTGGTGCAAAAGTGCGTCTTTTTTATAGATTTCCTATTTATACGAAAACTCCTATATACGTAAACTCTTATTTATTTGTTTGTCCTCAAATGCCATATGTTTGAGGCACATAGTGATGCGTAAAAGGCATTCGTGCTTATATCAACAAAATCAAATATTGCAGTAATATGACATTTACAGGGTGAGTATTGACCTAAAACATTTTAATTGATTAACCAATCAGGAACCAGTTATGACGATCTTAAATATGATATTCACTTTATTATTTACTTTAACTCATTTATTTAAATAGTGTAATTGTATCGAATTTAGATTTCTATGAGACTGGTACCGAGATCAGTTGATTTTCACAATGAATATAACTTGAGTCTTAATAATCTTTATTCTTTGTCAATTTAAAGTTGCAAGATTTTACCACTTGGCAAAATTTTCCAATTTATTTGAGCTTTCCTGCGAGAAATTAGCGACATTACTGACGATGACTGAAGCCTTACAAACTTCAGTACGACATTGGATATTGTTCATCACTTAGGATATTCCTAACTTCAATGAAAACAATTCAAAAGTAAAGTTACAGTCCTTTAATACGACCGAGCGACTAATTGATTCGACGAGATTTATATTCAATTGAATTAGGTGAAGAGCCAGGCCGGCCTGAAGCTCGAGAACCAGGCTGTGATATTTCGGTTCCGCTGAGGTTCTTGTGCAGCTGCAATTTTTTTAAGTAAATAATTTTGTAGTCGAGCGTTATCATGTTAAATTTTCAGAAGTTTTTTTTCGTTTTGCACTGTGGTACCCATGTTTAAGTCCCTCCTAGTGTCTTTAAATTTGTTTTAAAGAGTGTTCATTTACCGTATTTTTCAGGTGGTTTTAAAACTTTAAAATCTGAAGAGATTGTTCAAAATCGGAAGGAATTCTCTTAATACTCTTACGAGAGCTTGCAAAAGATCGCAAATCTTGGAGGGTCTGACTAGCTCAGAATATATAGTAACAGTTTCTTGCAAGATATTACAAGATTAAAGCATTAATAATTAAGAATAATTAGCAATCTATATGCAATGTTAAATGACTAGGGTATAGCTATCGTTTCTCTATTGTAGTCCCCGCATTTCACACTTCAACATGTGTTCGTTAATATAGACTACGAAGAAGATATAGTATATAATAACTTAATTAACTGCTGGATTGAGAAAATGTTTCAAGGTCATATCAATTGTCAGCTCAACCACATCTAAAGCAAAAAAGTGCTTTCTTTTGAGGTCAGTCAGATTTGTGAAAAAATCGATCTTTCTTTTTTTCTATATCAAATTTTGAACCTCTCAAAGCGAAGCGGCCAATTATATTGTCAGTGTCCTTCATACGTCGTGTCGCAACGGGAGGGGGGGGGGTAATGAGGCAAGGGTTGAGAGCTATTGAATTGAACAGATTTCTGGAGCAAAAGTTGATATTTGAAGGGCCAATTTTAGCCCATTCTTACTTCACAATGTCCTTAATGGCCCCTGTCAGATAAAAAGAAGGGGTCTAGTTGAAATTGTTAAAAATGGAATTGCAAATGGACGACGCTTTTCCTATTTCTCCCTTCAAATCCAATTTAAACAGTAAAAGCCTGTGAATAATGCAATTTTCCGTCCCGTTTCACAACTTAGAAATTTTGTACATTTTGTATTCCGTGCATTTTTGCGCACTTTTTGAGAAGAAAGATTGTTTTTTCCCACTTTAATTAGCAAATCCGGCTTCACAACGCCAGAGGCAACATTGCGAACTATAACAGTGTGATATTCTCTTTGTTCACATCATGCTCCCTGTTTTCAATCAAAATTTTACCCCCAATCTCTGTTAATTTTTTTTTACCAGAACATAACACCTACCTGTTTGATGAAAAAAAGTATACCTTTATAGTCCTCCGAGTTTGTCCCAACATAGCAGCGATAGGAAGAAGTTATTTTTATTGCCTATTTTCAATTTAATTGGAAAAAAAATTGTTTGCTACTGAAAAGCAGACTTCGCCTCTTCTTGATTTTTTTAATAATCGTTCTTTATATTACTCGACGGTTAACAAAGATTTAGTGTACAGTGATTTTGTCCCAACATATTGGAAAAAATATTTGGCACTGATTAGCAACACCATTCCTATTTTCTTGGAAAAATTAGTTCCAAAGTAACCCGAAACCTTTCTACTTATAATGCCTGAGAAATAGACGACGAAAACGCCTCAAAGTTATATACGGCTATATGCAGACAAATTGGGTATTTATTGAAATTTTTTCACTCTAATTCTTGTCCCCGGGTCAAGCAGTTCAGGTAGACAAAAATAAGATTACTTATATTGAAATTTCGATTCTCCCTCGGTTACATTTTTGCTTGAATTCCAAGTTCATCATCACATCTAAAATTTTTTTTCGTTTACTGGTTTGTGGCTTTGCCGCATAGAACACAATTCGTCAACATCCCAATTCGCCAATCCAAAACAGGTATCAAAAACTTTTTTCTTGCATTTTTCGTCAATATTTGGCAAAATTAAAGACAACTTTGGCAAAATTATCCTAACTAACCAATTTATTGTTTGAAAACTCCGAACAATATATAATTTTTTAAAAATCTTAAATTATACAGTACTGCACATATAACGTGACGCGCACTCTTCATGCCCTAGAAAAAATGCGCGGAGGCAACTTTTTTATTATATTTGTTGACGCTATAAGATACTGATTATGACATGTGCTTTTTGTTTGTTCAGTAAGAGCTCAATGAAATTGTTTCTGCATAATCAACTTTGAGGACAGCAAATTAAATTTTTAATATATGAAACTAAGAGACCACAATAAGCATCACGTTTGGTTGTTTTATTACTAGCAATACATTGATCATATATTGTTCCTAATAAGAATCCAAAGATCATAAAATTTGTTTTCTACTAAGCATTGTAAGATGTATCAAGAAACTTTTTAATGTCTCTTATGGAACTTACAAGGATTTTTCATCCCTTGAAACAGAAAATAAAATCCTTTTGTTTAAACTCTGATTAATATCTGTGAAAAAAAAGTAGGAAGTTTTCCTTGCTAATAAAACTTTTTAAGCCAAGAGCGCTAAATTTCGTTTTTACACATTGTTTTGTAAGAATTTACACGGAGTTTAGTGTCAGAGTATATCAGTACTGACACATTATATTCTAATAGCAAAACGCTAAATCAATTTTACTTCATGCTAGACTAAGTTTTTCCTTTATTATCAGATTTATCGGTAAAAATCATACAATCTATTTTGCATGATTTTACACTTCGCATTACATATTAATTTGTTGGCTTGGTCAGAAAAATTCATAGTTTTTCGAAAATTTGGGAGCAAAATTGGAAATTTTGCGTAAAGATGTGATGTCGCAGAAATGCTTGTGAAATTGATGAATCTACAGAACCAAAACAAGAAATAAGCGGTATTATTGTCATGGTACCTGGATACCATTAACCGAATTAGTTCGATTCATTATGAGCAGTTGGGAACCAGTAATTACCAGAAAAATTGTTTCTTTTTCATGTTTTTCATTTCAGATTATTATGACATTAAAGGTGCCGTGATTGTAGATTGCAGGGTATGGTTTCTTTTCTGGCTTGATGAATATAAAAAAGGTAGCTAATATATTGATTTTCGAGAAACATTTTTGGTGGTTTGTAATGTGGGGGGGGGGGGGGGGGCTGTAGAAAACAAAAACTCTATATATAGCCACCAACCTCCAGTGGAGATTATATGGAAACGCTAATATGGGTTCCTGATGGGGGTCAATGCGCGGTTGTGTTTGTGTGTATGTGTGTGCGTGTGTGTGTGTGTGTGTGAGTGTGTGTGCGTGTGCGTGTGTCTGTGTCTGTGCGTGGGTTGAAGTGGCAGCCGCAACTAGACTTAGTCTTTCCTGTTAACTTCTAACTTGAATTTTATGATAATACTTTTTGTGGATCTACTATATATGGCTGCCGTTATATTAAAGCATTTTTCTAGCAAGTTCAGTGTTTTTGCCGGTTTTTTAAAGAGTTACTTCCTGAAAAAAACAGGTCTTTCAGGATTTCAAAGGTTTTTAACCTCGCATTGAAATTCAAGAGTTAGATTCCAAACAGCTCAGGAGGCTTTCAGAAATCCAAAATTTTTGCTCCGATTTTTTTTCTCACTATAGTAAAAATTGACATGATCAGAATATGGCCATAGTAACATACATAATTACTTTTCATGATTGGTAAGATCATTTTATGTTGTTTACCCGATTTCATAATTTGATCAAACCCAATGTCAGACGGATGACTTGCTCAAAAACAACTATGGCCGGACGCACCTAGATAAGCAGTCGTGATCAGTAAAAATCTTGTCCATGATCAGCCGATGGAAACTCAAGGGTAGTCACTCTCGTGATAGCAAAACATTGGCCGCTGTGCCCCCCGTACTGCAATAGTTCTCTAATCACGGCCGGTCATCACGGCCTCCTGGGCAATCTTTTTCTGATGAAGAGTATGAATCAGAGCCCAAAACCCGAAGGCTATTTAGCCCAATAGGGCATGAGTAAACTCTAAATCAGAACTGGTAAAATTTCGAAGAACATTATTTTTCACCATTGACTTACTTTGAAAACTTTGCAGAAATGGGAAATAATTATGATTCATTTTAGTGAGAAGGAAAGGACATCTACATCATCAAGTTCTACTGGTGGTCGGACATCCAAAGACGTCCGAAACCAGCCCGCAACATACACATCGTCTCTTGGCAGTCGTTCCTCATCACCGAGGGCACTCCAAAACCCCGGAAACATCAGTCCAAATTTCGCTAGTCAACCGGCAGCACCCCACCCTTCACCGCAATTGTCTCTTCTGAGACCCGAGGATGTTACAAGAAGGAGCCGCGACAACGCATTAACATCTAGGAATTCATTAAGTCCGACTTTTCCACGTTGCCGACGATGCAGGTTGGTTTTTTCCCATGTTTGTCGACCCAATTTCTTAAACCCATCAACAACAAAAAACTTTTAATTTTTATTCTGTTAAAAAAGTTTAATAACTGAATTATAACTTCAACTCTCTTTAGCCGCAACTCATTTCCAATAAAGGAGAGCTCACTGTTCAATTTTACTATAAAATCACAATAAGATCGGTCTAAATTAATTACCAAGAAGTATAACCCAAAAAAGCTTTAAAAAAATATTAGCATGCATAGCCAATAACTCAATACGACAAGCCTGAAGTAGCACTGGTACTTACGTGATGATTAAAAATACCTAACTGGATCTTTTCATTTACTCCAAAAATTCAAAAGGTTACGGTTTGCTCATTATAGAAGATGAAGCGCAACCTTTTCACTAATGAATGATGATCAGACGGTAGAGGTCAGTACGTGACCGTTGTCCGAAAAGGCAAACTTTTTAAATTTTGGGTTCTGTGGAAACGAGTGACAAAGTTTCGTCATCATTTTTAAATTATCACAACCATTTTCAGCGTTGGATTAGAGTTACGCAAATGTAGAAATAGGTTACTTATATTTTGTTAAAAGGCTTTGTAAGTAGTTTTCATGGATAAACATAACCACTTCTAGCATTTTGTAGTCAGCCTAAAATTCTATTGCCCGAAAATTATTACAGGTACTATAAGAGCAAGTTGAAAAACTTATGTTCTTGTGAATAGTGCTATGGTTATTGGCAAAACTGCTAATTGTTTTTTTTTAAATCCAGTATGTGTATTTTTTGAGGTGAATATATCTATCTAATTAGAAAACCTTGGTTCATAAACGGTCATGTTTATCAGTTCAACCCATGCAATCACCCATGCAATCACACTCGTTTCCTTCTTGGAAAAATTGTTTGAGGTAAAACTTCCTGTTCTGGGCAATCAAAATTCACCCGCCACTGAGTTACAGCTAGTATGATGATGCATTAAATTTTGAGCTCCCCACTCATTGGGTGAGTCAAGGACTTATCATTATAGATTGTCCCCACTCATGGATGACACACTATTCAAGGCCGGCTCACCTCTTAACTTCTGCAACAAGGATTAAAACATTTGCTCCAGTTTCATATGTGCCTATAACCTCGCATCCCTTGCTAGAGACAAGATTGCAGACCCCCGAATTGCTGTAACAGAGACTGATTGAGATATTCTACTGAAGGCTATCGACAACCCTGCCGGCAACAATTTTCTGTTATCAGCCAGAGTAGCGATTCGTTTGAGAGTCTTACGAACTGTCTCTGAAAATCCTCCAAACGTTTCGAAAGCCAGAGGAATGGATTGAATTCCGACTTCACTACAATTCTGAACGTACTGTTCGGACTTCCTGACCATAACGGTGTGTCATTGTTGAAAAGAACTAGTGACTTTTGGTGGAGGAAGTAGTTACCAAATAAGGTCAATAATTTTCACGTTAGACCCCGAACCAGTCTTTGCACATAGATCCAATTTTAAGACAACTTTGATCTCAACTTTCTTGGTGTAACAGGTTTCTTCACTCACTTCCCCATCTAATCTTAATACATGGGTCGGGAAAATAAGTGACAAAATTGATTATATATAATCGAAAAATCCTATTTTTGCCATGTAGTTGTGAATTTAATAACGCTCTAAAAGTTCATATGCAAACCCCGATTTTAGTGCTCATCTTGGTCACGACTTGAATGGCCGAAATATTAGAAGTCCTGGCCGAGACTGAGTTTTTGACTTACAAAAAATATCCAGCAATTTCCATAATAATTTTAAATTTTGAAGAAAGATTCGTGGTTCATTGAAAAAGCTTGTGGTTCATTGCAATATCTGATCAATTTTGTATATGTAACCAAATATATAATCGTTTTTTTCATCAACATCTTAAACGATAGTAAAACTACATTAAAACTCTCAGAGGACATTAGAGGTACTTCTATCTGTCGATATTGGGTCTCAACTTTTGCCATATCGGCTACACTTGTTCTCATTTCAACCCAATATATAACCCAGAATTTTTATTCGAGGCCGTCAATTAGGGATACAAATAGGTTCTAAATTCAAAAAAATTAGCTACTTGGACCATGCGAAAGCAAGCGCACCCTAGTCGACCTTACACGTCTCTCTTGTGAGAGCTTATAAGAATCTTGCAAGACTGTTGTACCAAATTGTAAAAAATTACAAGAGTCTTGCAAGATTCTTGGAAGATCTTACAAGATAGGCGAGAAAAATTAAGACTTCTGCCCATCCAACCTCATTCATTATACAACATATTCTTTTATAATATTATCGCTTTGAAACTCGAAGTTCCTAATAATATTTAGCTGCTCCAAAAACGATTATCTTGTAAGATCTTGAAAGATAGATAAATTTAAGAAGAGGGCTTATACCTGCTTATCTTTTGAGATCTCATAACAGGATAAGGGTATGTACTCTTACAGGATATGACAAGGTTATTACAAATTTTACAAGGTAGTTGTGTAAGGTTGGCTAGGGCAGGGCACGTTTTCTGCTGCAACACTCTACATAATTTTGAAATGAGTATATCAGATACATAGGTTCTGATTCCAAACGGACACAAAAATCTGATGAAATTTACAATTATTGCGATTTTGTTTAGGCAAGTGGTAATTGTTGGTTATGTTAGCACACCACTTTTAAAGTTGTTTTCACCTTCAACAACCTCTGATTGCATAATTAGATTTTCGTTCAAACAGAAGAAAAACAAATACATATTTGAATTTGGCTGTTTTTGGACAAAGTTTGCGCTGAAAACAGCTCCGAGGCCCCAAAGAACCCCTTATTGTAATATCAAAAACATCACAATATTT
This sequence comes from Convolutriloba macropyga, assembly GCF_964194025.1. Lineage (NCBI taxonomy): Eukaryota > Metazoa > Xenacoelomorpha > Acoela > Convolutidae > Convolutriloba > Convolutriloba macropyga. The sequence continues at coordinate 57,218,550 of NC_134475.1, read as the reverse complement.
TATTTTTGAGTGTTTCAAAGGTGTATTCGAGTGTATTCTCAGGGCTGTCAAAATAAAACTTGCATTTGGACCTATACCTGGTACAAGCGAACTACATAAGACTTGAAATTAGCCTTCGATAGCCGTGATATGAAGTTCAATATCGGTACGGTAGCCCAGTTAGCTGGGGAGTTACGATTTGCAAAAATTCAATTTTGAAATTGTACCTACGTGGAAATTTGAATGGCATGTAAAGACCATTTTGTAGGTGGAAATTATACGTATTTTATTGTTGTTGATGGGATGTGACTGTTAAATACAAGACACTGGAATACTTCCAATCAACACGTAATTTTTTCTTTGGTAAAACATTTAAAATTTCCCTAGAATTTTTTAATCGTTTTTTTCTTATTTCACACTTCTAAGTCTGAATTTTTTTGTGGTTTTCAACTCGACGTAATGGAAAAATTTCTGCTTATTGTGAAAATGCTCAGTGTCGAAATCAAAAGATCTTTTCAGTGTCAAAAATAATCTGCACTGAAATAAACTGTGTGGTATAACACCAGGACTAACTTTTTTTCTTCGCAAGTATGGTTCTTCAAGGAGCAGTGGTATTTATTGCGGATAAAAACCCTATAGATAAGTTATGGATATAGGGTCAAAAGTCTTGAGTGCTTTTGAAGACTCTGTCCGATTCTTAAACTGGTTATACCCTTTTGTTGTTACCAACTAACAAATGAATATACACTCTTAGTGTATATTTTACTACCCAGGCTGAAGTCCAGACAAAATAAATATAATTAAATTGAGCTTGTTCTCGCCCTCTGGTCTTTGTTTTCCAAATCCACGAAATCCCAACAATCAAATATCGATTTTTTTTACTCAGTTTTTGCCGTTTATTCGCCGTGCGCATTTTCATTTCAGCCTCCTTCAGTCATCATCAGGTGGTAGTTTCAACAATGACTCTACAAGCACAACTGCAACCGGTGTTACGGGTGCATCTGGAATCGCCACTGGCACAAATGCTGGCCCTTCATCATCATCAGCCGGAGGTCTGTCTCCAATGGGGTATGGAATGGGACTGGGATTTGTAACTCCCAACAGCAGCTCCACTTCTACTCCAGCACTTACTCCAGGATCCAGTTTATCATCAAGGTACCCTGGGTTTAAAATTAGGCAGTCATTGTTTGTTTTTGTTGACCAATCATGCATATGAAACTAATATTGAGGTTGTTCTGAAATCGTTCTGAATCAATATAGAAAAACAAAATTTCTCTGAAATCGTTCTAACTCATTACTGAAAATCAAAGTTTCGCTGAAATGGTCGAATCAGTACTGATGTTCTCTGAGCGTTAGGTACGGATGCGTCTATTTTCCTCCTAAATCGAGCTTTGAGAGAAAACTGTCGCGCAATTTTTTTTGTTCCATGATTCCGCAAAAAATTGCCAATGTTTTGCTCATCTATGTTCAGTCATCCAAGCATGTTCATCATTAAAGTTTATACAACATATTTTTGTTGGTTTTTTATTTGTCAGACTTGTTTGCAACGTTCAGAATGCTTCAAAAACGTCGAATGTAAACGAAAGAAAGCGGAGTTATTTCAAACTTTTCAGCTGAAAAATTTTTTGGTATTGCTACGATCAAAAGAAGATTAGGCATCCTTTAATCCAGGAAAAACAATCCTAAGTAATAATTATTTACACTTATGCAATTTGTCTGTTTTCGTGATCCTAATGGGCAGAAGTTAATCACATAACCGGTGTGGAATATTTTTTCTGTATAAATTGAAGTCAGCTTGACCAGTTGAAAGATCAACTTTTTGGTGAACTATTTTGGACTAAAATTCTGATATTTTTTTCTGTGATGGTTTCAAAGAAACGTCAAGAAACTTAGAAGTTTTCTTTATTAAAGTTTCAAAGAACGAAAGAAGAACTTACCTGACAAACTTTATTGCTGTGTCGATAAGTAATGGCCACAAAACTAAACTCAGCTCTAATTTTGTTTTGGCGCTATCATTATCTTATTGACCTATCAATCATATGTCAGAAGCAAATTCTCCCACTAACAGAAACCTGATTCTAACTTCCACCGACCTCCAAATAATGAACTCGATTGTACCCAAGCCATATATGATTCTGATGAAATGTTGATGAAAATAGAAAATCACCTCCGGGATTCGGAGTTAAGATCTATTCACATGCCAATCATGTAAAATATTTTTAGCTACTTCAAATTTTCTCTGTAGTTTTTCGCATAGATAACCACTATAAATACAAGCTAATTTTTGTATATTTTCAGTTCAAAATTTAATTTAAAATTCAACTTATTGAAATCTTTGACCCGTGCTATCGACCACGACAATGGTGTCCAGACCAGGTACAGACAAACAAATTTTGGATCTACAGAATGCAGAAACAGCTACTGCGTGGATTATGTCTTTTGTGGCGAAATGTCGCGCAAAGGAGAAAGAGGACAAGGTCAACAACGATGGTACTGTACAGGACTTACAGGTAACCAATATCTTCTTTAGTATGTGCGGGCAAGATGCAATTATTAAACTTAGGAGCCTAATGAGTCCTAGGAATTTGATTGACACTCCGTATAAAGACATCAGATTGGCGATTCAAAATTATATTTCTCCTAAAGAGAGAGTAGTAACGGCAGAAAAGGCTAAATTTCTGTCCGTACTACAAGGTGTAGGGGAGGCAGACGACGACTTCCTAGCACGTCTTAGAGAAGAAGCACGCTATTGTGACTTCGAAAAAGTGAAAACAGCGGCCAACCCCGAAGAGGAGTTGGTAAAAATAAAGTGACTTAGGTTTAGAGTCTGAAGAATCTGAAATATCTAAAGTCTCGGTCATAAATTTCAGGTTTGAGGGACCCTGAAGAAAAACTTAGACTACTAAACGGTATTAAAGCAAAACCAGCAATGTCGGTTACTGAAATGACCGAGAGTTTACAGTTCAGAAGTCAAGCAATGGCTTTTGCAAGTTCTTCATCAGGTAATAAGCCCTTTAATGTGAAAGAAGAAGTTGGGTTCATTTTCAAAAAGACCTTTCGAAAACCAAATGAAAAAATTACGGCTAATAAAAACAACATGTGCACTAGGTGTGGAGGTAAGCCTCACTCTAGTAGACCCTGTCCAGCGCTAAGTAAAAAAATGCAATACCTGTGAATAGGTGGGACACTTCTCAAAAGTGTGTAGAAGCAAACCCCAACCAAATTCAGGTAAGTACAATAAACAGAATAACTTTTGCGAAGAAGAAAATGTTTCTTCAGAGCATGCATCTCCAGCATCGGATATGGGAATCCTTTATACTGAAGAACAAATCTTTAGCATATCTGTGACATGGGAATATATCTCAATAAATAACTGCAAAGTAAAAATTCAGGTAGAAACAGGTGCAGACGGCACAGTGATATCATCAAAAATATGGACTTAGCTTGGTAAACCTCAGTTGGATAGTAAGGTAAGACATCTCGAAGCTTATGATTGTCATCAATTAACGCTTCTGGGATCACTTACTTGTGACGTTGAGTGGAACGGAAGCAAGCTCACGCAAAAACAGCTAGCTGTTGTGCAGTCTGATAAGGAGTTTGGACTACTTGGTAGAGACCTTCTACCCAAGCACGGTGTGAACAACATCACAGCCGAGCACCTACCTGCTGTGAAGGGTTACACAGCTCATGTGAAGCTGATACCAGGAACACAGCCAATGTTTTGCAAAGCCAGAAAAATACCTCTACCTCTTCAAGACAAGGTAACAGAGAAGCTGGAACAAGCTGAACAGAAAAAGCATCCTTGAACCGGTCGGTACAGCCAGGAGAAGTCACTAATGCATCCCCAGTGGTGTGACAGAGAAATAAGAGTGGAGAACTGAGACCTTGCGGGGACTTGAAAGTGCACATCAATGGCAACGTCACGGATGAGGACTACCCAATACCAGACATGGAGACGATCTTCCACAACCTACATGGGGCCTCATACTTTGGCAAATTTGACCTCTCAGATGCCTACTATCAAATTGAACTTGACGAAGAAGTAAAAGATATATGCACAATCAACACATCTCATGGATTGTTCAAGATGTGCCGACTACCTCAGGTATTAAAAAAACTCTTCTTCAATCTTCCAGAATTGCATCGAATCAACACTCAAAGGAATCAAAGGTGTTGTGATCTTTCAAGACGATGTATTGGTGTATGGAACTACCAAGGAGCAGTTCGACAAGAGAATGCTTGCAGTCAGGAGTCGACTACGTGAGAAAAATTTTACTATTAATGAGAAAAAATCTAACTCAAAACCAGTTGATAGCGTTAGTTTTTTGGGATACTCCCTTTCAATGTAGGGAATAGCAACAGATCCCAAACATGTTGAAAAAATAAAAAATGCAAGAGCACCAACTAACAATAAACAACTCGAATCGTTTGTTGGGCTAGCTAATTTTTACGGAAGAATGATCGCTGATTTTGCAACAAAAATGCTACCCCTAAATAACATGAGAAATAGCGATTTCTCATGGCGCAAAATGCAACAAAAAGCCTTTGAAGAAAAAATGAATTATGTGCTAACCAACTATTACAGCCATATAGTCTACAAAAAGAAGCAACAGTTACTACTGACGCCTCTGAAAAAGCCATTGGCGGGGTTCTTTCGCAAGAAGGACATCCAGTCATATATGTATCAATAAAATTGACTCCATCAGAGCAAAACTACCCGAACATAGAGCGGGAAGCACTGGCAATTGTGTTTGTGGTCACGAGACTAAAACAATTCCTTCTTGGAAGACGCGTTACCCTACAGACTGACCACAAATCACTCAAATATCTTTTTGCACCACACGAGGAGAACCCGAAGACAACATCAGCGAGAATCACAAGATGGGCAATAGCCCTAATGGGTTTCGACTATGAGTTGAGGTACACACCGGGAGAGCAGATACCCCATGCAGATGCTTTGAGCAGAAGGGTTTTTGACGAAGACAAATCGGACAACGATCGAGTGTGCTTCGCAATCAATAACATCTACTTCGCCCACAGTGATTTAGTGACCCAAGAAGAAATCAAAACTGAACTTGGAACAAACAGAATCTTCTAGGACATAATGAAACGAATCAAAAGCGTCAATTGGAAACAATGTTCAGAAGCGGAAAAAGGATTCGAACAACAGAAAGATGCACTTACTTTACATAATGGAACCATCTTCAGATGTGTTGTTCCTTTCATTCCACCCAAACTACGACACTTGGTTTTGGCAAAAGCGCATGAGACACATCCCGGGAAGAATGCAACTGAGGCATCAGTCAGAATGATAGCATGGTGGCCTGGCATTACCCAAGACGTTCAACACTTTGTTAGTAAATGTAAGAATTGTCAATTGAACAGGCCTAGCCTGGGAAAAACAGTCTCTACGTGGCCAGAAGCCGACGTTTGGGAACGGCTCCACATGGAATGGGCTTATCTTCCCCGCGGGAAATAGAACATCAGAAACAGTTAAAATATATCTTAGTCAAATCTTTGCAAGATTCGGAATGCCAAAAACTTTAGTTTCTGATAATGGTCCTGAGTTTGTAAGTGGTGACCTTAAACAGTGGTGTGAATCATTGGGATTTAAGAAAATAGAATCACCCGTCTATCATCTAAGAGCTAATGGACTAGCTGAAAGAGCAGTTCAGACAGTGAAGCGGGCACTTCAAGCGTGGAGTCCCAAACTTAATGTGTCATTTGGAGCTTTCCTGCAAAGGGCACTGATGACACATCGCAACATTTCAAAGACGAGGAGCAAAACTCCAGTTGAACACTTGTTGGGACGCAGAGTGAGACTACCAGCAATAGCAGATTTCGACTTGTGCGGACCCATTCTATTCAAAGCCAACAAAAAAACAAAGACAGCTCCTGCTACCTTCATCCAGCGCGAAAACTCAGCACGGACTATTCTAGTGAGCGACAACCAAATTGCAAGACTAGACGAGGACAATGTGAAAACTGAACCAGCAGTGGAGGAGACCATATCTCAATCAGAACAACAACTTCAGAGCACAGATATGGGACCTTCACTTCAAGATGAAGCTTCTGCAGCCACATCATCTGCAGAGCACCAACAACCCGAAACCTCAGAGCCTTCACAAACATCAACAAGAAACAGAAAACAGCCCGACAGATTTGGAAAACCTATACCCACAAACTTGCTTAAAAAAGGAGGGAGGATGTGATGGTTTCAAAGAAACATCAAGAAACTTAGAATTTTTCTTTATTAAAGTTTCAAAGAATGAAAGAAGAACTTACCTGACAAACTTTATTGCTGTGTCGATATGTAATGGCCACAAAACTAAACTCAATTCTAATTTTGTTTTGGCGCTATCATTATCTTATTGACCTATCAATCATATGTCAGAAGCAAATTCTCCCACCAACAGAAACCTGATTCTAACTTCCACCGACCTTCAATTAATGAACTCGATTTTACCCAAGCCATACATGATTTTGATGAAATCTTGATGAAAATAGAAAATCCCCTCCGGGATTCGGAGTTAAGATCTATTCACATGCCAATCATGTAAAATATTTTTAGCTATTCCAAATTTTCTCTGTATATTTTCGCATAGATAACCACTATAAATACAAGCTTATTTTTTTATATTTTCAGTTCAAAATTTAATTTAAATTTCAACTTATTGAATTCTTTGACCCGTGTTATCGACCACGGCATTTTCGCTCAAAGCTTTATTCGTATGGCGTACTTTTTGTGACCCAATTGACCTCAGGTAAGCTTTCGCAACATTATTGTGCAAAACTATGTACCGACTTGAGCATGTTTGAAACGTGCTTAGACCAAACTTTTGTCTTCTGTTGTGTCCAAAATATGTCTTATGTTGTGTTTCTGCAGCTAGCGTCACAGTGCGTATACTCAACAATTTTACTCGATGTTTCGTCTTAGCCGGAACTCAATAACTTTGTAGTGCAGAATTATTCTGATCATTTGGAAGATGACTTTATTAGACACGATCAAAGGAGAGAAATTGATTTGCATTTGAACCCATTTTTATCGTAACTTTGTCAAAAAATGATACGCAAAAAATGAGTTGAATTGAAATGCTCATAATGAGTTTCCCGGGTAGATAGAAAAATTTAATGTTGGATTTTTAATATTGTGAAACAATGACTTGAATTGAAATATTGGTAGAAATACAACGTTTTCATAAAAGAAAGATCGTTGGAAACTTTCTGGTAATTGGAAATTCTGCAGCAAAAAAATGGAAGTTCTTATGAGGTTTTTCAAAAGTCTTGACTATTTCGTGAGACCTCATGAGCTTCTAAAACCACAAGGGAAACTTTATTGTTTTTTTTTTACCGAATATGCAAAAATTGAGGCTCCTTCTTCCTGCAAAGGATAAAGCTTAGATCTAAACAAATCCTGCATAAGCCAGGAATTTTTTTTGCTTGCCTTTTGATGAAATTTTCAACCATTAAGCTAAAGAGTTGCAGTAAGGGTTCTCGGTGAAGCCAATACACATCCATGAACAGCTGATGCACTCAGTTGATTTTTATTGCCATTATTTATAGACAGGCGAAATGGATTCAGGGATGTCATTTTCTCTCCTTGGCTGCAGAAAGAGTATTTTTATCGATGTGGTGTCCGGTTTACCGCAACGTTGATTTTCAAGCAGTACAAGATCATTGTTTTCTTCTGAAGCAGCTTTTTTCGGCCTGAGAAATGTCTGTTTTGTCGTACATGGAGACTTTACATCTGTAAAACGTTGCGATTGAACGAGGTCATCTGATTTGTTCATAGTTGTTTTTAGTTGATCCGCTGAGGAAATTTTGGACTCTTTTCTATCAAGTTGTTGTTTTTTTGTTCCGGTGACTCTAATTATTGTCAAGTTCTTGAAAAAACTATTGAGCAGTTTTAATGGCTAGTTGATGGGTTACAACAATTTATTTTTTTAAAGTTTACGATTAACATCCAAATGAAATAATTTTTGCCGTTTGAAGTTCTAAGACTGTAGTTCTTCGATAAACAGTGCAAAGATTCCTTGTCTGAAGACTGATTATATTTGGAGGCAGAGTCATTGATTTCCAATAGAATTGTAAGCTGTGGTCCCTCAGTTCCCTCTGGATTTGTTTCTGGTGTTATTTGGCTACATCTTTTCCACAATATGCGACCGCCGAAGATTATAAATTCGGATTTTTTGTGCTTTAGTGGTTGAATAAAAATTTGGTTTTTCTTGTTGTACCACTTCAGTTTACTCGAAACAATTTTTTTAACTTTTAGCTCATTGAAAATCTTTTCACTGGAATTTATAATATACTCCACCATTTGAAGTTGTAAATATTAATTTTCGAATTATTGGGTCAACCCGTGTCTTTATAACATGCCTGGGTAAAACATAAAAATTGAGAAGAAACACGACAAATGAATACCAAAGCAGATGGCAAAAAAATAATTTTTTGTTCTAATTTTGATCTGTCGCTATTCATGTGACAATTTCAGAATGGCGATAAATTTGATGAAACCAGATTGTTTTCTTGTAACATTCTTGCAGCAAAGTTTCTTGCATGTTTCAAACAAAAACGATGGCTATTACGCAAGGCAACGGAAATCTTCCTCATGCTTGGTATCGTGGCGAACATTGGACCTTACTAAAAATCATATTTTACTTTTTGCAAGACTTTCCGAGGAGTTTTATTGAAAGAATGTCATTAGAAATCAACAGAGACAAAAACTAATTCACAATTGATTTTTAATAAGGAAACTAGTTATGTTCAGCCACCAAAGTATAAATTGTTACTATTTCGTTAAGGATTAAGGCATGAAATCCAAGAAGGTCTTTTTCGTCGGGACTTACACAAATAAAAATTTCCATCTATCTGTTTTATCTTTTCAGTTCATTACAAAAATTTTCTATTTCGCAAGGATTATATGAATTTTTTCTAAATTCTCTCGCCCTTATTGGGAAGAGGAACTTTATATTAAACTAGATTTTTTTGTCAGTTTTGGCCAATCAAGATGTTTGTCACAAAGAGTTGTGAGTGATATCTTTAACGAGTCAGTCAAACGTATAAAAAAAATTATACTAAAGTTTCACGCTTTTGCTGAGATATCGAGGTTTTAAATTTCTGCGAACATTGATTGATTTTCAAGGGTTGTTCTTTTTATTACATAGTGTTTTTGCTTAAATTCTCTTTGGTTTTATAATAAGTTGAAATTTGACCAAACAGGTTAAATGGTCAACTTTTCAAAAATGAGATTGCATTGCTGAATCAATTGATCCAAAGTTTGTGCTAAATTTTGTCTCTTTTTTTAAATTTATAATCTAATAGCATTTGAAATTTGTGAACTATTCCTATCTTTTACATCTATAGTTCTGTTCAATTTTAACGTCATTTTTTGGTCCATTGGGCCTTAAAAAAATTTTGGAAAATATTTATTGGTTACAGCCATGAAGCGATAGGGAGGCTATTATTGTTCTTTTTTAGTTTTCTACAACCTAAGTTTCTAGATTGTTTTGGATGCCGTCTATTTTTTGACAGTTTTGCACCTTTTTCTACTTTTACTGTCAATTAAAAGTCATATTTTACAGCTTATTTTACTCTCACTGGAAAAATAAATTGAGCATCCAATCAGTTAGCTTTAAAGCGTCATCTTTTAAACATAGCTGGCAGATTGCCAGAAAATAGCCGCAATAGATTCGTAGATCGGCAGTCTAAAAAAACAGTAAGAAAGACAGACCAAAAAAATTCGTCTTTTCATTGAGGGCTGATCTGTTATATTTTGATTAAAAATCTGTATAAGTTATTGCTGCCTCTATTAGCTGATCTCAAATAACCTTCATTTAGAGTGACACACACCAATTTGACCTTATCTCTTTGAATTAAAGTAAAAAGTCAAATTCAAAGTGAGGAAGTCATTTTTGAGAGTGAGGTAAGTCAAGTGTGACCAAAAATTTAATCACGCGCATGAACAAAAAGCTCGCTCCACTAAGAGCAAAAAATGACGTCACACATGAAATTCAGTTGAAATTGCATGAACGAATGAACAAAAAGTGGCTGTGACGTCATATGGTCGTAACAAAAATCATGACGACGAAATAAAAAAACATAGCAGGACAAGTCCTGACGTACAATTCAAAGAATTTTCATTGACTAAACAGAAAAACCAGACCTAGAATGGACTAAGAGTGAATGGAGAAAACCATTTTTAAAAAATTCTGATAAAAAAATAAGAAAAAAAAACAGAAAATCAATGTGAAAATGCCGCATGTGAACAAAAAAACCACTAACGAGAAAAGAAAATTTAATTCACACAAAAAACTAGGCCTAGAATGAGCTTTGAATGGATTGGGAAAACCATTTAGAAAAAAATCCTATCCAAAAAATCGAAAAAACAGTAAAAATCAGAGTGAAATTGCCGCATGTGAACAAAAAAACCACTACCGAGAAACCGAATTTTTGTTCAAACACCATTTTCTCACTCTACTTTAAAATTAGAGCGAAAAAAATTCACGCCGCAAAACCACTCGCTTTTTCGCTCCATTTCCTGTTTCGGCGTGACCAAAATCACTACTCCAATTTGACTTCAAAAATCATGAAAATGTGTGAACAGATCTTAAAAAAAAAAGACAGCGCCCCAATACAATTCAAATTCTTTGAATTGTAAAAAAACAAGAGAAGGCCAATAATAGCCCCAGCTATCGCTGTGCGGCTATTAATAAAGAAATTCTTAAACAATGTTAAATAGGTGTGACGAAAATTCCAGCTAATTGAGATTCACTAAACAAACAGGAGTTTAACTTCTGTTTTCAATGTTCTTTCTCTTATCTTGCTTGCGAGTGCTACACTCCTGAAATAAGTCCCTTTGTTCTTTCTTTCCTCGCCGTATTTCAGTATAATTATAGTATCACTAGGAATATTTTGTATGAAAAAACTCTATCTCATTTGGTAGATAAAAAACAAGAAGAGGGATGAGTGGGGACGCAACATTATATTCGAACCCACATTACCGAACGCCTTTGTTATTTTGTATAATAATTTGAATTTCCGAATTTTTTGAATAATCAGAATTTTAGAACAGCAATTTTAGTCGTTGGAGTCGTAAAAAAAATCTTAGTGGAAAGACAGTGTTTCTCATGCAGATCATGTTCAATTTTTTTCAGATAACTTGCAGATTTATAAGATGGAAGATTACCCAGGTTGAGGTGCCAGACCGAAAGTCGATATCTCCAGACCGAAATGAACGCACAAGGTGGCGTTGTGCGTTCAAAATTACACGGTCTGGAAAAGAAATGAACGCACGATAGGCTGGACATATGCAATTTTGAACGCACGATAGTCTGGACATATGCAATTTTGAACGCACGATAGTCTGGAAATATGCAATTTTGAACGCACGATTGTGAACTGGACATATGCAATTGATGAACGACATATGCACGATGAACTCACAAAAAGTTTCGAACGCACGATAGTCTGGACATAGGCACTTTCCGTCTGGGAAGGTCTGGACATAGACACTTTCCGTCTGGGACGGTCTGGACATATCGACTTTCGGTCTGGCACCTCAACCTGGGTATCTTTCAAGATGTTGTGAAGGGCAATGTTGTTGTAAGATCGTTCACGACAATCATTCGATATTAATTTGGTCAGCAGGCCAATAAAAGCAAATATTAAGTTTCATACCAAATCTTTCCTTTTTTCCGGCCAACCTCAGATCCTTCCCTACCATTTTTGCGAGAATAAATTGTTATTTTCATCATATTTGGTCAAATTCTGGCCATCTGTTGTGAAATTGCGATCAGCATTCCGGGCATATCTAATTCTTTTTTTCCAATTGCAATCAATGGCACCTTCAGTGAGAGACTTGTTTCAATTTGCTTCAATTTATGTTAAACAAGGTGATCTTATGAACAGAGAAAGATGTAACTTTTATGCCTAGATCGTCTCTGAGTGACCAAGGCAGCTCTATGTCATCTTGTGGACTGTCCAATCAGAGCTCTCCCTCTTCATCCTGTGTGACGTCACCCAGGTCATCCGTTGACCACGGAGGGAGCAGTCCCTCTCTGGATGACACCTCCTTCATCACACCAAGACCCAGTGTGTCGATGCAGGTCTGGCACAGTCCTATATCCCAAAAATTACTACTAAAAGTTAAAGTGATGAAATAAGAATGATATGTATTGAATTGTTGTTTGTTGTCTCAAAAACTGTCGGCTGCTCAAACTGATCCAAAACTATCAAAAAACCTTCTCACATATTTCAATCATCATTAACCCGGTCTTATCACGTTTTCTTATGATACTGAAGTTTAGCAAGTATGCCCGAACATGCAATCTAAGTTTTATTAACTTTTTTAATTTCCGGATGTGTCAGCTATAGTTCGCTCTCAGCGCGGAACAGTTAGCTACGAAACCCACGCCAAAATCTTGCAAGATTGTACAAGTCTTGATGTTTTCTTGTCATGTGCCATCTTGGCAAGATTCTGGCAAGATTTGACAATATCTTTGCAAGATTTACCTCGTTTTAGCATGCTTCATATTAAGATATAACAAAATTTGAGTCGCTTGGGTATTATAATTATAATACCCAAGCCACTCAAATTTTTTACACCTTAATATGAAACATGCTAAAACGACGTAAATTGCAAGATATTAACATGACACATGACAAGAAAACATCAATATTTGTACGAACTTGAAAGATTTTTGCGTGGATATTGAGAAACAAGAAACAAGATCCTTGCAATATAAGCAAGAAAAGTAAACAATGGCATAGCTCACATCGCATTCTATTAAAATTTACAATTAAATTCTGATATTTCAATTTCTTGGCAAGATGTTTCAAGTTTTGCAAGAGGTCAGGATCATACATGTCTTATCGAAAAACAATAATTGCACGGGTAACAAAATACAAGATAACCAACCAAAAATTAACCGTATCGTCTACTAGAAAATGCTGACTCTGGCAAAAAGAACCGCTTGAGTCTGCTTTTATAGTCCCTTTTTGAGAATGGATGGTTATCTTGTAGGAATCTGACAGTTTCTGACGATGCACCTTCTGGCAAAAAATTCTGCCAGATTCCTACGAATTATAGATCCTTCTGCCACAATATTATAATAACCATTTTTGAGCCTGAATCGTACAACATTTTCCTGTCAGAGTAACGTAAGATAACAAATTTTCTGTCAGATTCATATAAAATAACATTTTTCTATTTTGGGATAATTTTCGAACGGCTTCTTCTGTGGGAGTTTTCTAATGTAACTTTTTTTGCCCATTTTATAAGCTTTACTGCAAAAACGTAACGCTTTCTGAGCTTGTTGTGTATAATCAAACACAAAAATCAATTCAAATATTTCTTCATAATTGACGCAATAAGGAAAAATGCAATAGGGAAAAAATGCGTTGAAAAATTAATTGTTTGTATTTCATGCACAACGAACATACCATAAAGTATAAACTCATCAAAATTTTGGAAAAGCAATTTGGTAAACTATCATACCAAACAGCTTTTCATCAAACAGAATTCAAAAATTTTGATATTTTTTCTATAAATCTTTAAAATCAACCAGGCAACTGTACTTGAAATAATTTTCTGAGAAACTTTTTTAAGCTGATTAGATATAATCAGCCAATTTAAATGCAGCTGAACTGTAACGAACCCATTTAATTTTATCAGAATTTTGGAAAGTAATCATTTTTCTGCCAGAATCTCGCAAGATAGCCATTCTTCCGGCAGATTCTGCCAAGTAATCTTTTTTCTGGTAGATTAGGCAAAAACAAACATTTTACTGGCAGCATCTTGGAAGATTATCGTTTTTCTGCCAGATTTTATAAGATAACCGTTCATCTCTCAGAATCTGTCACGTTCCTGCAAGATAACAAGCTGGTCGCGACTAGGATTCCATTACCATGTTGCCCTCATCAAACTGTTTGCTTTCTTATAAGTCCAATGTTTCTGCTCATTTAGCCCTGCGTGCATATTGCTCATTACCTCCATTGTTTTTCATCTCAAGTTTCTGATCTTTTGGCTGATGTTCTCAGCATTTAATTCTGCCAATGAATTTATATCGTTTTTCTTTTTCCTTTTTTGCCTAATATTTGGTTGCTTCATTGCTTTTTTTGACGTTCTTTGATATATAATACAGCTCATTCATTTGCGTTTATACTTTAATTGGAGCAAAAGTAATAAAATTAATTTACTATGTAGCGAAAGGGTTGTTATGATTCATTATCTTACGTATAGTAGTGAGAATTCGGTTCTGAACAAGAAAAAACGGAGAGTTATCAGTGCTGATTTATTGTCTGATTCAGCTTAGGATCTGAAGTTTGTTAAGGCTCTGAATTAAAATCAGCTTCAGATTGTTATTTTTTTTTATGCCTTCTCTATTTTAGGTTCTGACTTTTGTCTGAATGAGGCGATATGCACATAAAAACCGTGAGCCAAGAAAATTTTACTCCATTTCTTTCACATTTATGTCTTTGTAAGTGCAAAAATTATACGATATGTGAAAAAAATGCTTTAAGTCTAGCTAAAATTTGTCAGAAAATTTGTCCAGTCAAGTTAAAAAAACAGCGAAAATAAAATTTTCCAGCACTGTTGTTTCTCTTTGCTCTCCTCCTTTTATCATCCCGGATTTTGGATAGACAGTAGTGGAGTTAACAAATAAAATTATACGAGTAGGCCAATTATTGTTCAACTGTTGGCAAAGTAGTTCAAAACCTGTAAAAAAAACAGTGAAAAAAGTTGTCTCTGAATAAATATTCATGCTTTTGGTGGTAAAAAAATCTCCTGAAGTTTCGTCTGAGTCATAGCTGAGTGATTCAAAAATACTGTCTGAATTCGCCTCTGATAAAGAAGAACTCAGAGAGCATTGATTGTGGATTCTGTTCTGACTCAGTACTGAATCAGTACTGACACTCACTGAGTCTTAGGTAGGGTTTTCATATTAGAAAACTAGTGCTGAATTATCGGTCCCAAATAAAATCAATAATCGTTTTTTAGCTTTGCTTAGAACCCAACTGTAATTCAAGTTTGAATGATATTACAATTTTTTCTGATAACCTGATACAAAGTGAACTGCGAGGATTTCCTTTTTGAATTTTTTTGACTGATAATATCTTAATGAAGTCGCCGCAAAACCTCTAAACTAATATTTGGTTGAATAAGGCTATATAATACGACCCTGCTACCATATTAATTCCACTAAAGGGATTATGAAATGCAATCCTAATACTAGCGATTATTAAAACTGGTATAAATAACTTAATCCAAGGTCTAGCTCTCGCTAGAATACTCTGGTTTATTGGATTTTGTACCTGTTAAATGGTCCAGGTTAATATCACATTATTTTTGCAGCTCTCTTCAAATATGCGAAAAACATTGCGTGAAATTCAACGCATTTGAACCAGATTTTCAGCTTCAAATGAATGTTTGTAAACCTAATAATCAGAACAAGTGATTGATGTTCGCCCGGTTTAAAGGCCCCCATTGCTGGCATATTAAAGAAAAAAATAGATTTCTTTATCAAAAGATGCCCATGGCATCAGACTATTGTAATCTTGTTTGATCGATATATCGCTAACTCAAAACAGTGCCTCTTACAGAGCTCAAGTTGTTCTTTTGGTTGAAACAATTGATGGCAATTTATACGGCCTTATTTTTTATATTCTTTACCATTACTCAGCTTATACCATTAAGATCTATTATTTCTATAGCTACGAGTTTTTTTAGGGCTATTTAAACTGGCTACAATGCAAAAGCATACTTAACAGCAAATCGACCTTTGCAGGCTTGAAAAAATCTTTCAACTGAATGTACTTAAGTTTTCCTTTAACCGTTAAAGTTCACGCATTGCAAGAGTTCTTTATCCAGAGGTAACTGATTTGAAATATTTATAATGCACCAAAAATATCAATGCGCCCATTTATTCTGTTTTTGTTTTTTCTGAAGGAGCTAATTGAATGAAAGAAATCTAATTATTCGCGTTCCCATTATTTTTAGAGCTTTGCTGGCAAAGTACAGCCTTTAATACACCGCCAAGTAATTAACAAATCGAACGTTGAGGTTAACGCACCATTTCAAATTTGATCAAAGCCACGCTTTACTTTTTATTTTTATTATCCGCCTTCCAAACACTTTTTAATCAATTGAGAAATGACTTTTTTGGCAGTTGTTACATAATCCACAATTTCTACTCGCGATAGCAGGTGAGAATATTTCAAAAAACATATCAGTGGCAAGAAAAAAATATAGTCGTAGTAGTTAGATGAGTGGTGGTTCATAAACATGGTTTGATTTGAATAGTTTTTTCAAAGGTAAAAAAAAATTAATAATTTTGTTTCTGTGTAATTGCGTGAATTATTCTATTATTCCCTAAACCTCAGACTGTTCATTTTATGAGTATCAATGTTTTTTGTGAAACTTAAACGTGGTACCACTACTGCTGCCAATATTGGACAAGCTATGTTCAACATGAGCCTAATTAAAAGCTCATACTCACACAGAGAGATTCATGGAGGCGAGGGACTGAGCTATCGATAATTGGCGTGTCAATCACGGAGTTTACCTCTCGCTTATCACACCCTTGTACTTTTTCTTTGGGGGGTTAATAGCCATGGTTTGATTCGAAAAACTATTTTCCAAGACATAAACCGAACTTCAACCTGTGTTACAGATCTTTCTTTCAAAAACAAACAACAAAACCGACAAAAACTCTCCAAAAACGACGCCTATTTTGTCAGTCTCAACGCCTTTTCTCAACTCGGGAAGCTCAAAATCAATGTGAGTCAAACGCACATAAACTCGTGAAAAGATATAAAAAAGTAGAACAATATGAAAGAAAAACATATCTAATCGGACAAAACAGTTCGATTTTCACACAGTAGTTGTTGCAAACCAGGAAATTTCTTCGACTCAAAACAAGTATTTCATCATATTACCAATTTTAGCACTAAAATTTGTATATGTTGGCAGAAGACATACCATCGCGCCCAATCAAATAAACACTCTCAAGAACCACCCACAAATGCATTTTTATTTACATGCACATAGACTTGGTCGCTAGAAACACACAAACACACACACACACCTTTTCTCTCACACACACACACACTCATACATCTGCACACATGCATTCTATCATTCACATCTAAAACGCACACACCCACATTCACTTTTACACACCATGCACACACGCTCACACAAACACATACATAATCTGTTAAAAAACACCATCCTACAAAATTACAAACACTCACACCATCGGACGCATATACACACACTCAATCACTCACAAAGTCTCATATATGCACACACACGCATTCACTGGCACCTCCATATAGAACTCAGGAACACGTACATACACCTCCAATAACACTGAAAGATGCACATACCTCTTTGCACGCATACAAACAGACTCATTAACACAGAAACACATTCACCCACTCACTTACACACAAAAGAACGCATACACCAAGCACACACACACTCACACTCAACACAAAAACACAGATCCGCGCACTTAAACACACGCAAGCTAATGACATCCCACTATCATACCTACATACAAACACTCAAACCATCCGGCCAAATCTACGCATCACTCAGACTATAACAGACAAAAATACAAACTCACACGGTCACACACAACCAAACAAACACATATAAAACACCTAAACACAGAACATTCTTAACACACAAGCACGCACGAATAGACTTTGCCTCATATCAGTTTATTCTTTCCGAAATACGGATCTTCCCAAAATTGCTGAAAGATTCAGTTACTTTGATGCCTGAGCTGAAGATATAAACCACACACTTCAAATTTTTTATGATGAAATCAACTTTTGCTGTGTGGCCTTTATTCCTCGAAAAACTAGAAGGCGAAGGGAAGCTTCAACATAATTGAAGGACTTGAAAAGAATTTAGCTGATTCACTTGAACTAGATGAAGCAGTATATCTGAATTCCTTTGCGGATTTGAATTTGACAGAAATTTTTCAAATTGTTAAGAGTTTTCGTCGTATTCCTCAGCTGTCAACCATTATGAAATTTGCTGGAAACAGTACTTCTGTATCGTTGAAAATTGCCAATGCTTTCAATCAACATTTCGCATCTATTTTCAAAGAAAACACGAGCCCTCTTTCAGTGCCGCTCGCTTCAGCAGACCCCACAATTTGTCTAGAAGATATGTATTTCACTAACAGTGAAGTAAAATCAATGATCCTTAATTCGGGTTCTGATTCATACAATAAATTGCAGCCAATTTTATTGAAAACTTTTTCAGCTGCCATTGTCCCAATTTTTACTGAGATATTTAACAGAAATATAAATCAGCAAGAATATCCAAAGAGCTGGAAGGAAGCGATAATGAAACCCCTACATAAAAAAGAGTCGAGAATTGACATAAAAAATAAAAGACAAGTGTCAATGTTGTGCGCGCTTTCCTTAATTTTCGAGAAGTTATGGTATAGAACATTCAGTGATCGTTTATTGAAAAATTTAGACAATCGCCAGCATGGCTTTAGGCCCAAGCATTCTACAATCACTCAAATGCTCCAACATTGTGGAAAACTTTTTCTTTGTTTGAATGCTAAAGAGGCTGCGTTAAGCTTTTATCTCGATATTGCAGAAGCGTTCGATACAATAAATCATAACGCAATTTTGTTGAAGCTTATGCATTTTGGATTTGATAGCCAATTTCTCAAGTTTTTTGCAGTTTATTTAACAAATAGAACACAGTGCGTATATGTTAAAGATGAGTATTCGTCAGAGTTAACTGTTACGAGTGGTGGTCCACATAGTTCAGTGTTTGCGGTTTTTATGTTCGCTTTGTACATTAACGACCTTCCATCTCTATTGGAGAACAGCACATATCTTTTTGCCGATGACACAAAAATTATTGGAAGTCAAATGAATTTATTTTCGCTGCAAAATGATTTCAACAAAGCTATCAAATGGTAAAAAAAACAGGTTGGAATTCAACAATGCAAAGTTTGAAGCTATATGTTTTGATGTAAAAAGGTTAGATCAGTGTAGTGTCCACTTGTATGCAGATGATACATAAACTACATGCAAATCTTCGGTGAATGATCTTGGTATAGTTATCACTAATAATTTGAAATGGGACAGTCATATCAATCAGCGGCTATCGAAGGCACAACAAAAGCTTTTTTCGTGAATAGAATCGTTCCCTTTTCTACAAATAAGAGAGTTAAAGTAAGTTTATACAAAAGTTACATTTCATCAATTCTCTTTTACGCGTCAAATATATGGTTCCCGAATGAGCCAAACTGCAGAAAACTAGAAAAGATGCAAAGACGAGCGCTCAAGGGGGCTTTGAATTAGAAATTTTTTACCGATAGTGACTACAATCAGAGCCTCATTTACAACAATTTGTTGCTAATCAGTTTTCTTTTGGTTTGAAATCATCTTCTTATGCTGAACATAATTTACAACTGTGATACTGCTCTTAAGTTTGATGATTATTGGAAAGTTTTCACGTTAACGGTTCTACAGCAAAACAAAGTTTGAGGACAAATTTTAATTGGACGAAATCAGTCAAATCGGAAGAGTATTTTGTTTTGAGAGTTGTGAAATATGCCAATGTTCTCACCCAGCGAAATGACATCTCCACTTTTGAGTGGACATGTCCAACAGTGTTATTTCGGAAACAGTTGAACTCTCTATTGAAATTAAAGGCTGTCAACTTTAAATACTATCGGTATCCTGCTAATTGGACCTGTTTTTGTAATTATTTAACAAAGTGATTCCCGCACCCCGGGTACCAAGTCAATTTAATAATAATAATACTTAAATAAATACGTACACATAGACTCAAAAAACGCACAGGTACTAAAGCTAAGTTCAAGGCCCCTTTGACAACTTGTTTAATTATACTACTTTTGCATTGAGATTGGGGGAGTTTCAGATAAAGTTCTTGGCTAACCTTTAAGTTTCTTTACTACTTCAAATTTCAATTTTAATTTGAACAGCTTAAGTTGAAAGTTGGCATAAGTGGAGAAGATAGAATCAAAGCTGCAATACTAACCTCTTGTTTTGCGTTTTACTGCTTCTGTAATTTTCATCCTAGTGACAAACTTAGATGTTTGCAAAAATTTTATAGAAACCCGTAAAAAGCTTCTGTGAACTTTTGTACTACTCTGCTGCTTTAGAGTTGCTATGACTCTTATTTTATTCTATTTTTCTCAATTTTTTAAGATATGTTTTTGCTTTTTGGACCACGAGAGAGAACTACTTTCAAAAAATGGACACAAGTAGAGTACAAATTAACTTTAAAACAATACCGGAGGAGTATTCTAAAAATCGTTTTTCGTTAATTCAACATTCACCTCAATACATTTCACCCCAAGTACGTTTGGTTTTAAAAATTTGCACAAAATTATTGTTATATTACTGTAATTTCATCAAATCAAACGTGTTTGACCCTTACATATAGCAGATAGGTGCCGGCTAATGAGTGGAAACAAGATTACAGTTTACTTTTTGCTGTCGAATTGTCAAGATTTTTTTTTTCCGTTGATTATTTTTTTATACTCTACTACTTAATTGCTACACTTCGTGTGATATCGTTTGGAAACTTTTTGTAGCTTGCTGATTAACCTATTTTTGGCAAACTCTTTTCTGTTTTGTCATCTGCTTAGTCGTTTCAATGTTTTAAGATAACGACCAAGTAATTTTTAAAATTTCTCCCTGTTTTTAGATGATATTGTTTCTCTAATCACTAAGAGCGGTTTAGTTCATGAAATTTCAAAAATTAAATGTTTCCTTCATGTTTTGAATTGCTCTTCAAACTAATTATGATTGCTTTTGTTCAACTTAAAACGCTTCCAATACTCTGAAAAATTCCAGGAATTCAATCACTCTACTGTCAGTTCCTCATGTTTTGTACGATCAAGTTTTGTTTTTGCTTTTCTACTGAAAGTCTTTTTCTGATAAAAAAAATAATAATAGTTTCAGAAAGAATATTTTGCTGCTCTTCAAAAGAATAATTCCTGATTTGTATTCTCTGATGGTACCCATCACGTGTCATGCATATTAAATTTTGCAACCTTTGATATCTGAAGGAGAAGCTATTACGAACTAACTTTACTTCTTACTACAAAACTAATTTATAACTTCTTCTCAAATACAGCAAGGCAAACTCCTACAAAGATGAATGCAGCAAAAGCTGGCCCTTCCAGTCGCTACAAACTACTAATTTTCTTGTTTTTTTTCCCCAATATTTATTAATTCTCTAACTTGAACTATTTTCTCGAAAGATCAGATTATTTAAATTTAGTTAGTTCTAATTGATCTCACCTTTAGTTTATAATCAATAAATACATACAATACTTTTTACACCCGGGCCGAGGAATGAGCGGAAAAAAAATGCAAGAAATGAGCGGAATTTGAGCGGACAGTTTAGCAAATTCCGCTCAAAGCCCTTACATTTTTTTGACCGGAATGAGCGGAATTTGAGCGGAAAAAAAATGCAAGAAATGAGCGGAATTTGAGCGGAATAAAAAATGCAAGAAATGAGCGGAATTTGAGCGGAATCAAAAATGCAAGATATGAGCGGAATTTGAGCGGAATCAAAAATGCAAGAAATGATCGGAATTTGAGCGGAAAAAAAATGCAAGAAATGATCGGAGAGACGTTTCGACCGCACTTTTGTCTGATCAGAGGACGTTTCGAGAGCTGAAATAGGTTAAATACTGTCGGAAAAAATCTACAGTTGAACTAACGAACAACTCTTTGAGATTTTCCAGTATGTTTTGGGTGTGTTCCCCTCCTCCTTTTCTCAACCGGGCTGGGGACCGGCTACGGCGGAGTTACAAACAAACAACTATAGGAGAATTGAGCAGAGCTAGCTAAAAAAACTAGGCTCGAAAAGCTCTCTCCAAAACAGAAACACTAAACAGACCAGACAAAGTATAAAATAATAATAAAAGTATAATAATGTCATAAATATAATAATAAATATAATAAAGATTAAAACCAGAATGAAACAAGGAGGTTCGTTTATGGGCGACTGCACATAATGTTCCAACTATTCTCATTGTCGAACTTTTTTTCTATACAAGCTCAACCAAAAATTGTTTTTCCACTACAACCCACACAAAAAGTGGGACTCCTACGTTGCTTTTCGTTAGCATTCGACAACTCTAAGATCCGATTGAAAAAAAAGACGTTTTAAAATAAAATTTTCAAATAAGCGAAAAATCCAACTAAGAGACTAACTTTTTTTCTATACAAGCTAAACCAAAAATTGTTTTTCCACTACAACCCACACAAAAAGTGGGACTCCTACGTTGCTTTTCGTTAGCATTCGACAACTCTAAGATCCGATTGAAAAAAAAATTTTCCAGAGGTCTATTTTTGCAGGAATACTAGTTTTTGATGTAATATTTAAGAAAGAGAGATTGGATTCAAGTTGATCCACTTTAAAACCACTGCGTTTCCTGTTGTGACAATTCAAAGAAGTTAAAGTTTTTTTAACCCGTTTTTCTGAAACTTCAGTATTGATTTTCTTTTCAGGAACCCCAAAAGGTTCCCAAGTTACTGGTTCAATCTAGAAACATCAGTAGGGCTGAAGAGTGGAAAACTTTTAAATTAAATTTAACCGTAACTTTGCGAAACTAAATAAACAGCAGGATATACTTCTATAAATGTTTGTTTTGTCCCCAATAATTTGTAGAGAGCCCTGTTTCGGAAACATGTACCTAAAATAAACTAATAAACTTTAGTTCGACTGGCAGGGTTTTGAAGCAGTGCTTATGTAGGAAAATGGAATTAGTTCGAACTAAAAGGATTATCAATCTGATTCTGAAAGACTTTAAAGAAATGGAAGCTAATGAGGACCATATGTCGTTACCGCTTCTGTATTTGTGAAAACCAATTTTCCAGAGGTCTATTTTTGCAGGAATACTAGTTTTCACTGCTCAATGTAGAATTTTTCAGATAACCACTCCTGAACTTGTTCAGGTGAAAATTTACCTGAAATTGGTTCAAGTAAATTTACCTGAACTTTTTTTACATACTTTGTGTACATACTTTCCCTGTTTCTGGAATTTCAATGTTTCCGCTCGTTTGGTCATGTCAAATTCCGCTCATTTCCTGCATTTTTTATTCCGATCAAATTCCTCTCATTTCTTGCATTTTTTTTCCGCTCAAATTCCGCTCATTCCTTGCATTTTTTGTTCCGCTCAAATTCCGCTCATTTCTTGCATTTTTTTTATCGATTCCGCTCATTCCGGTCAAATTCCGCTCATTCCGGTCATCTCTTGCATTTTTTTGAGCGGAATTTGAGCGGACTCCTCAACTTGGGCAATGATAGTTATTTTCGGTCTTTACTCCTTCGATATAAATATGCAATTAGTATCGAAATGAGGCTTTTTCTGTGTGATATTTTGGTTAAATCATTCTCCCTCCTTCGTAAAATCAAATTTATTTACAAATTTAATATCCTGGTTTTATTGCTTTTGAATTGCATTAACATTTATAATGCAAATCGAATTCTAGTTAGAAATCAACATATTCTAAAGGTTGATATGCTTCGATATGATTTATTTGCACCTAAATTTAATTTGGTGAACAAGCCGTCTTCCTGCTTCCCCATATTAAATAATTTTCTCGATATTTTTAATTTTCACGCTCCAAATTTGAAGTGGTTAGTGATCATACTAGAATGGGCTAGAATGGGTGAGAAATCCACGTTTATTTTTTAATTCTCACAGTATATACATATATCTTTTCATTTAATGGCGGGCATATTAATCTGTGCCAGACAGAAATTTTGAACACCATAAAAGTCAAGTTCATCAAAAAAAATTTGATTCTTCTGAGAAACCTCATAAATTTACTGGAGACCATGAAGAAATTGTGAGTCTTTTGAATAGAATACAAGCAGAATAATCTCTCAAGGTTCTTTTTTTCTGAGAAACTTGTTCTTTTTATGCAAACGTACTCATATCAGTTTAGAGCACCCATAAAAAAGTTCTGATCATTTTCAAGTTTTAAATTGCAAACTCAAAACATCATATTCTAAGTGGAGAGCTGAATTGTGCGACAAAATTGACTTCAGAAAAATACCAGAATGGAACAAAAACAAACGTAGGGGACAACTGCGGTAGGGGTTTTTGTATGCACCATGCCCTTACGACCTGAAAGATTTGCAGGGGTGGGGATAAGGGAAGGGAGATGAAGTGAGAGGGGGACTGATCTGGAGGGGGGGGGGGGGGGCTTGTGGGGGTATTGTGGGGGGTCAACCTCTAAGAACCGCGATCACGATTCGTCAAAACAACATTAGCAACAAAGCCTCTACTAACAATCTGAGTTTCCCTTATAAGTTAAAAACTTACAACGCAAAAATTAGTTGCCCTCTCGCTTCTCATTTTATTAATTATAAATATTTTTCAAACATATAGAAATTTGTTAAACTCTCTTGTGAACTGTGCGCCATTTGAAATAAGTTGTAAGGTGTCTTACTTGGCACGCAACGGGGGATTTGAGTGTCAGTGGGTTTGAACGGCGGGACAAAGTTTTTTTCGATTTTGGTATTTTTTTTGGTGTTTGGCTCTCCAAAACTCCGAAAAATGCAAAAAATTTGAAAAAAAAACCCGTTGCAAACCCAATAACACCCAAAAGCCCCCCCCCCTGTTACGTGCTCAGTAAGACACCTAACTACTGAAATATATAAAATACTAAAAACTGTTGTCTCTAAAACTGAGAACAGTCTGTTCAAAAATTTGTAATATTTCAAAAAATCGTCCAGTCCTCAAGTATTTCCACACTTGAGAAGATTTAGTACTATAAAAAACAAAAAGAAATTTGACTGATTGCATTAGATATTACTTTTTTTACTTAGTCTCTAAGTAGGGGAATATAAGCAATTTTTATACTAAAGCTTCAATCTACAAATGAACAAATTTTTCTTTTTTTGTCTAATTTTCGATAAGTTCATAGATCCTTCTTTGTCTATATTTATGAAGCAACTTGTTTAACTACAAAATAAATGAGTTTAATGTTACAATTGAAAAACATTTTCCCTAATTACAATACTGTGTTAACTATTTCTTCACTTTCAAGAATAATTATAATGTCATGAAAAAAATTGTAAAGATTGAAGGCAAAAATGTAAGAGTAACGGCTATAAAAAGGCAAATCACCTAAAACTAATAAAGACATTTTTTAACACTTAGATCGCGGACACGGATTCCAATTTCCCAAATTCAAAACAGCATCGGTATTTAATTTTGAGAAAAATGTGCATCGTTCATCTTTTTCCGATATTTTTCCGCTCACTTTTTTTAAACATTGTAATTAGGGTGAATGCTTTCATTTTTATTGTTTCTAATTAGGTGCGACGCTGATGTTCTCCAGACCTAAATAATTCAAAACGTTCTTTTTTCAATACTTTTTGTGGTTTTCATAATAGAGTTTGTCAACAGCTGCATTTTAATTGATTGATAATACATACTCTGCTCACTTTGACTTTTGAAACAAAAGTATCCACCACCAGAGTTTATCAGTTCAACTTTTTCAAAAATGTGGTTATATTTCAAATAGGGTATATTGTCCACTTTTCATTTTAAAACTTACCTTTTCTGGAGATTTGAAACAGATTGCAGCTAAATTTGCTAATTGTTAATTGTTTAAAACTTTTTTCTGTGAAAAAAAAGAGATAGTTACAGTTTCATTATTACAATAACACATTACAAATTCAATTATAGTCATCTAGAGGACACTGGCTAACTGAGACGAACAGGTTGTTTTTACAAAACTCTCATTAAAAGACTCATTTTGAAATCATTACCAGACAAATTATTTTTCACAAAAATGTCACGGAAAATATTTATTTTGATGGAACTTGCAAAAAAATGGTTATCTTGCAGAATTTTGGTCCAAATGTCTGCCAGAATATGCAGGGTCCTTTAGAGCCTGCCAGAATCTGCCAGGTCCTTAAATTTAACCTACCAGACAACTAATAATAATGATCTAAGACGTAGTTTAGAAAGAGAGTTTTGTTAATTACAGTATTATGAGTACGTTCAAACCAGCGATTTGCCTTTTTAATCCTTTATTGTTAAGATCAAAACTTTGTCCAATGAAAATTGAATTAGAATCTCTTTAATTTCTGCTTAATTGACTTTTTGCAAGCAGTTTTCAATAGATGAAAACACAAAGCGCAGACAAATTTAAATCATTGGCCGTGAGAAACCACGACAAAATCAAGCAAATTTGCTTGTTTTTTTTCACGTTTTTCAGCGTAAGAAACCTTTTTTCTGACACGATCCAATTTTGACAAAGTAAGAAATAGTTTTGAATTCTGTTATTAGACTCCTTACACAGACACGCACCTATGTCGTTTATATGAATTTCCCTTTTCTTATTTTTTCCTTAAAAATATGGATTACAAAACTTGGAGTATTATAGTACCAACACTTTCACTTCCTTGTTCATATTGGTTACAAATGCACAGTTCGTGGCGTACAGAAATTAAATTGAACCGACAGGGAGGAATTGAAAATTAAAGGAATTAATTTTCATGTTTTAGAAATTATAAAGTATATTTGCTTATAGCTTGGTGAGAGCTGGGTTATTATAGGTCAATATTTTAAAATATGCGCTGTACTATTTTTTTGGTAAAATCCTTCGGTCAACATATTATTCGATATGGTTGGTATTTATAACTCTTCTTTTTGATCACCCAGGCCAGTCTGTTTCCACGTGAACGCCGTGCATCTGCAGGCTGGGCCAACAAACAGCGACCCCCTCCCGTCCTATCAACCCACCATCACCACCACCACCATCACAAACCCATAGACAGAAAAATGTCAGCTGGTGATGCCCTGATGAAACCCCATTCGGGTAGACGGAGGAGTAGTTTGACAAACATCCTCAGTGGAATTTTTGGTCGGAGGAGTTCAGATCCCTGCACGTGCAGTCTTGTAACTGAGCACCAGTTTGGTCACAAATACGTTGGTAAGTGTACACAGAATAGAATATTGATGATAGAGAACTAATCAAATTCACACTTCGATGCCTTCATATTCACACTTTCCTGCGGTATTGTTCACACTTTCAAGCGCTCATAGACTTTCGGTCATTCATGTTCAAAATTTCGTGCATTTAACCAACTTTCTGTGCAACTTTCTGTTCATTTTTGTGCATTTTTATTGTCAGAATAGGTAATTGGAGCGAACGACGAGTTAATCGTTCTATAGAACCCTACAGAAGTTCCAATCGCTTTATGAATTGAAAAACTTACAATGCATCTTAAATCTCGTTATGGAAGAAATATTACAAACGGTGAAAAATTGTTCAACAGAGTTAACGAATGGTGTATTGTTCGTCTAATCTGGTCTAATCTTCTAAATTACGTTCATTTATTTTCACCTTTTCGCTGATTGCTTTTTTTGAGACAATGGCATAGATCATTTCTGGTTCTCTTTCGTCGACTAATTTTGAGACTCACAGGAGCCGCATTGCTAAGCTTCGGTCTTGACGTACTGTCTTTCGACAGGGTATATCCCGCGTTTGAGGGGTATGTTTATATTTATAACATGGTTTTCACCTTTATCAAAAATGAGCGTAGGTCTTTTTTGAATATGCTCAACGAAGTTCATTTCAAGGTCGAGAAACCAAACATGATTTCCCAAGGTCAAACTGTTTATTTCAGAATTCAAGATGGGGTTGTTATTATTATAAAAGACAAGCAAAACTCAAAATCAAAAAAGGAAGTTCTCCTACATACAGCTTCAGTAGATTCGAAATGTGTGCAATTGTTAAAAAAAAATTGCGCTTTGTTGTTCCGACCCCTCTCGAGGGGGGAGGAACAATATACTCAAATGGGTTTTTTTGTTCAGTCAAATTTGGCCGATCGATATATTCATCGTAGGGAGTTGAGACTGGTATCATTAGAAAGCTTGTCCAGTGGAGAATATGGAATTAAAAAGGTTTTTTGATTTTCGTTTTTGATAGGGAGATATCGAGGTTTAAACTTTCCAGAAAATAGAGTGAATTCCGTTGATTTCATTAACCTTTTTTCGGAATTTTTGACTAAAATTTCGCCAATTTTGATAAAAGTTCATAAAATTTTTCAAGAAAATGTTGTTGGTTTTACGTTTAAAGACGAAATATATTGTCGGCTATTTTCATTGAATTTTTTTGTCACAAATTCCGGCTAAATATTTCACAAAATTCAGACTTTTTCATCAAAACCAGCACGCAGTAAGTTTCTTTAGTCCACTCTGATTAAATTTGCATGAAGTGCACACCCAAACACCTC
The DNA here is from genome assembly GCF_964194025.1 of Convolutriloba macropyga. Lineage (NCBI taxonomy): Eukaryota > Metazoa > Xenacoelomorpha > Acoela > Convolutidae > Convolutriloba > Convolutriloba macropyga. The sequence goes on along the minus strand of NC_134475.1, from coordinate 57,190,286 downwards.
TAACACAATCTTTGTAGTCTAAAAAAGAGGCTAAGTCTACTTCCACTTCCGTTGAGAGTGCTCTGTAAATAAAACTTTGCCGTTTTTGCTAACTTTATTCGTTGATTGTCACAAACGAAGCATTTAATTTCGATTTTTTAACTAACAAAATATCTATATCAATGACATTCCAAAAATAAACATTCCTAATGGACAATGAGCATTAGCAAGACTAGTTCTGTACCAATCTTGGACCGTTACAATCCAAAAATAATTCGATTAATTAAATAACAGAACATTTCAAATCAAAGCTCACGAGTGATTGGTCCTATTGGATTCCTAATTAACTTGAAATTAATTTATCTAGTTGACTGCTGGAAAGCTTATGGTCGTTTTGGCTTTTAAAATATTTAACTTTTAAATAAAAAATGGGTTATTGAACATTGCCTCCCTTTTTCTCTTAATTTGGTCAGCTTGTAGCTTAGTGTTAGCAATCAAAGAGTGCTCCCTCTTTCTGTTGAATTCAAACTTAGTCTTTTTGCGGTTTCATGCCTTAAGTATTGGTGTTCTGGCTTTGATACTACTAGATTTCACTGTTTTTTTTAATATTTAGTTATTTGCCCGTTTTTCATGTTTTCTAGTATTGTCAAATTATCACGTTATTGTCAGTTCATATATCACATTTTGGGCGTTCAAAATAACGCATAATTGATAAAATTTAACTCCTTAAAGATATAGATTGTGGTTTTTTACCGCTTCGACAATACTTTCTCGAAGAATTTAATTGAATTTTTTAATTTTGTCTTTAACTGTCGTTTTTGCTTTGTCCTTTTAGTCGTATTTAATTTCTTGTTCAATGACCCAGTTGGATTGGTTTTTCTTGTAAGAGTAGCTGAGCCGATATTCTGATATTAGAAGATAGATAATGCCTTTCATTACTTTGAAAACCATTGTTTTCCAAAATGAAAAAAAAACATTTCAACTTCGCAATTTTGTTCCTTTTATTGTCTGTTTGTTACCTGGCCTCGTTAATTAAAGGTTAAAGACGACCAATTTTTGTCAAGGGAAGGTGTCAAAAGGGATTGGTGTCACAAAATTTAATGTTTTTAAAGAATTCGTTATGTCTTTACTGGCTTCGACACGGGTTTTTCACAAAAAAAAGTAATTTAATTTTTGATTTTTGTCATTTTTGACGTTCTTTTTGTAGATGTAAGACATTTTCTGGATAATTGCAGTTCTCGAGGCCTTCTTTTGGAAGAATAAACAAACCTGTTTAATTTTTCATTTGGTAATTAATGGCTTTCATATCTTTGGAATTAACGTTTTTTCGATAAAAACATGTATTACATAATCTTGCTTTTTTTTCTTTTTGATCTAATTGTTACCTAGTTTCATTAGTGATACATCACATAATACATTTCAAGGGAAGGGTGTCAAAAGGGATTGGTGTCACAAAATCTAATGTTTTAAGAGTATTCGTTATGACTTTACTGGCTTCCACACGGGTTTTTCACAAAAAAATGTAAATGAATTTTTGATTTTCGTCATATTTGACGTTATTTTTGTAGACGTAAGATATATTCTGGATAATTGCAGGTCCCAAGGTTTTGTTTCGGAGGAATGGACGAACCTATTCAATTTTTTCATTTAGTAATTAATGGCTTTCATGTCTTTGGAAATAATTTTTTTTCGAAAAAAAGATTAAGTATTACATAATTTTGCATTTTTTTCTTTTTATTTAATTGTTGCTTATTTCCATTAATGAGTGGCCACATAATACATTATCAGGGTTCGACGAAGGTGCAATCGAACATATTTTCCGCGACAAAGTATGGCTTTTCAGCTTCCAAAGCAGTTTCTGGCAAGTTTTAATTGATTTTTAGTTTGTTGTCTATTTGTTGTTCTTTTTGTAACTGCATAAAAAATTGAATACGAAGAATTCTTAATTACTTCCCTTAGAAGCATTGGTAATTGTAAACCTATGGGATATTTTTGTTGATTCCTAATGGTTCTCATTACTTTGAAATTAATTGTTTTTTTTTTTAAAAAAGATTCAGCTAATTTTCTAACTTTAAAATTGCTGTTATTTTTTGTCGAACTGTTATCAAGCTTTATTATGAACTGGTGAGTAACTATTTTCTTCTTGTAAATTACCAGTTATTTTGTGTAATTTGTGTTTTATCTGACGCCATTTTGACCTTGTTATTAAGTTTTGTTTTTTAAAACGGACATAAATTTTTGATGTAATTAATGTTTGTTGTTGTTGTTTGATTTTGCCGTTCGTCTTCGCTCGCTTTCTTAATATCGACATATCTCATCAATCTAATGCATCATTTTTTACTCCACTGAGTTTTTTGCTTTGGAGGCTATCTTTTCGTTCATACACCAGTTTTTTTGAAAAATACTTGGTAGACAATTATGCCAAAATTGTGGATGAACGGGGTCGGAACCTTATATGCGATCGCACATTACCGAGCCGCCTTGTTTTTTAAAGAGTCATTACAAAAGTGGAGTTTTTTCATCTACGGAAAAATCAATCACTTTTCCCATCCAATGTCATGTATCAGAGCCAGTATCATCCAAAAAAGGGATTTTATGAAAACTAGAAATTATGTTCTTGAGGTTAATATTGGAAATCGCGCATAAAAGTGGCAATAAAATGACTGAGTTTGAAAACTATCTTACCTACCGAGTCAGCATAGTTTTTTTGTCAAAAATTGAGTTTTCTAAAGCAGTCCTATAGGGAAATGACTTTTGTTTCACAAAAAGGTGTTTGTTCAAATTTTTTTAGATCTATTATGTCCCCCACCCCACCACCACCAGCAGCTTAGTGAGCAGATAAACTTTGAGACGTGCTATTCTATACGTAGTAGCGTCCTATATAACAACACATATTTTATAGGATCTATTCTGTTGTATCCCCGCTAGCTTAGTGGACACTTCATTCTACTCTTCAAGGCTGCACGTGCTATTTCTTACAAAGTAACGTGCTATAAAAACACGCAAATGGTCATTGGGGGCATAAAAAGTATGAAAACTTGAAGGGTTTCACCTGAACAAAATTTTGAGAGCGGGGGGACAATTTTTAAACACAACCGTAATTGAGAGGTCAACTTATGAAAAGACCGTGGTCAACCAATATTTGATGAACAGACTTTGTGTCTATATTAATTGTCCCGTGATAGAACTTAGAGTTTTTTAGAGTTTCTAAGTGCAAAAAGGCAACAGAAACATTCATAAACAGTATATTATTCAAGTAGAACCTTGTCCAAAATCGTGGCAATCAATATTGACTGCACAAACAAGTGTAATAATTTTTTGGTTGCCTTGGAAATTGTATTTCAAAATCAAAACTCATAATTTTTGCACATTTTGTTGTGACTGCATCGAAAAAAAAAGGTGTTGCTAAGAAAATAATTCGTTGCAAGACCACTGGTCTAATATCACTATATGCAAATCAATCAAAGTGAAAGTCCATTTTAGAACGCACGCATCTATTTGGAATTAATCTAAAAAAGGTCAACCGAAAATTATATAAAAGTGCAGTCAGTTTGGCATCAGCTTTTAAAAAATCAGTGGTAAAAAAGAGAGCCAAAAGAAAGAGAAGCCATGGTACCCTGGATGAGGTGCGCGACACCAGCCAGCTCTAATTAGACCAGCTAGGTTCGCGCACAAGTAGTTGGCTGCTACCCTTCCAAAGAGTATGGCCGGACTATGTATGGTCTGAGAAGTCTGTTCAGCCCACTCAAGAGTCTGCCAGGATCTGGAAATTCGGTTCAGATCCAAGAAGTCCAACGAAGAAAACGGCTTTTTGCAAGCAAGAAACCATCAGGGGCCTGCTTTTTGAGTCGCACTCCCCAATTGCACATGATGGGCATCAAAAACTGCGATAAAATTTGATCATTTTCGATAATTGCGTTGATCGAAAAATTTTCCAATGCTCAAAACTAATAACTTTACTGAAGTACACAATAACGCCATATATAAAATTCACTAAAAGTATCACTGATTTAAAAAAAAAACATTATACCAACTATTGCTGCTAATTCAGTGGTTAAAAGTCTCAGTCCGTGTACCCTCAGTGCGTGACCAAAGTGCGTCTGGCTCCACTAGTGCGCAACAAAAGTTAGCATTGCAATCCATAGAGCGACTGCGATACTGCTGTTCATAACTCAAGTTGGTCTGATTGAAGCCCACTTTAGTCTGGATGATATGGTAACCCTTGAGTGTGACGGAAATTAGTCAGATAAAAGACGATTTGCATCGCTAACCACATCTGGTTAAACTTTAAAATCAGATGTTTCATCAGACATTTCGGCAACTAATGTCTAACAAGGCAAATTTTTTTGTACCTATATCTTTTTTAATCTATATCTGATAGTGTTTTTCAGAAGTTCAGATAGATATAATTTTGAAGATAATGTTTCGTGGATTTTTTGATTTTTTTTGAGTTAGTGTGAAAATGATTCTATTTATGGAGTTTACTTGAGATAATGCTGAAAAAATAGCCGCGATTGTTTGGAGTTGATACCCAATGAATGGGTAAGACTAATGACCTGACAATTTTTCCAGCAACATTAATCTATAGGCAACATTGTTCATCCTTAGAATGACTACGCAAAACAAAAATAAAGTTGACATCAAAAACAGACAATGCAAAATGCCGAAGACTGAGAAATTTGGCAAACGATCAAAATCATTTTGAAAAGTACTGAAGTCAAAGTAAAAATAAATAGAGAACTGCTTTCTAAAAATATGATTCAACGGCATGAAATACAAGTTAAATAGGCAAAAAAAAGCAATCAATAGCTGTTTCTTTGATTGAAAAATGAGCAAATCACGAATCGAGATCCCTTCACCAATCCATTGTAATTACGATCACCACTGCCGTTTGGCTTCTCGTGGACATGAAAAAGCCGAAAAAGCCGAGCACACTTTGAAAAAAAATGCAGCGCATCAATACAATCCTAATCTTATAGATTGTAATAAAGCAAGTCTCTAGCAAACGAAAACTGCTTCCAATATTGAAGCAATTGCTTCTATATCGGAAGCAGTTTTTGTTTGCTAGAGACTTGCTTTTTTACAATCTATATTATTAGGATTGTATTGAAGCTACGAGTTGAGGAAATTGCAAATTGTTTCGGTTAAAGCTTCCTTTTGTTGAGATTAATAACGATAATGTAATTGCAATTTGATTAATCAGCTTTCTACAGAAACACTGTGACTTCAGGTAACATCTAGTGTTCAGCTAACTCGGAAGAAATTTTTCAGGATTCCAATTTCGTACAACGTGTTCAGTGTCAAGTAGAAGCTTGTTACTGTTTTGAGAAGTCATTATATAATTCCTCTGATCACTGGGAAATAGTTCATTTTTGATTAACTTTCCACTTGTACTATATTTTCATGGAAAGTTTTCCATTTATTCAAATGGAAAACGTTTTGCATTTATTTTTCCATAAGTATTTTTAAACCAGTTAATTTAAATTCAAATGAAAAACGATAAATAGGTTTCAAAACTTTTTTGTTTTTTTTTCTAGACCAAATGTACCTCATTTCAAAACTCTGTGGCTTAAAATGCTCAACTAGCTGATTGAGTATTCCAACTAAAAGAAAGATGATTTTTAATGAAAGCATGTTTTTCTATTCTCAGATATTAGTTATTCTCGCTTTCTTGCTAGCGGTAACTTCAGGGTGAATTAAAGAGATAGTATACCTACTTAAATTCTGTTTACAAGCATCAGACTTCAAAATGGGTCCCATTTCAAGAAGAACCGATACTGCTTCTTAATACCCTCTGTGCTGTAATTATTTGATTACCAGTCAGGGTATAGCTTCTTTTGATGGCCCTTTAGGGGAACTAACTAAACCAACACCCCCCCCCCCTCCCCTGGTCGCCCAACATAGTATTACTTATCCCCCTTTTGAATGCTCTTAATTTCATTGAGTATTCAATTACGCTTCCCGGGCTATTTTGCATGTATGTTAGACAATTGTGCTATTATTTCCGCGTGGCTTTACTTTTTTCACCACAGTACGCTTTATTAGACATCTTTGTAAAAATTTCACTGGGGCTAATTTGGTTGAAATTGAATTGCATAAAGTTAAACGAGTATTATCCCGTTGTGCATTTCTCTTCTTCATTTTCTCTCTATTTTCGGTCATTTGACCTTTTCCACGGAGCCCTTCACATTCAGTTGTAAGTTGCTATAAAAAGTAAGTGTTCGCTATTCTTCGCCTCTAAAGTTTATTATTATTTTCTGGACCTTTTTCGTTTGTGCCCCCCCCCCCCCCCCGCCAGTACGTTATGCGCCCCCCAGATATTATACAAAGTAAATCATTATGTAAAACTATGGCACGTGCGTCTGGGGGTGCAAACAATATGCACTCACTAAGCGGGGGGGGGGGGGGGGGGGGGGGGCACAAACGGAAAAGATCCTATTTCTTCAATATGCTCGTCTTCAACAATCGAAAAAATTTAACTCAGAACTCGCATTTAAATTTCGAAAAAATATAACGCGAAACTAACGTCCAATATTCCAAAGAATTTAACTTACAACTAACTGTTAATATTTTTAGAAAACTTGGGTCTTTCCCATTATAGCCCCCCCCCCCAGCTTAGTGGTCAGATAACCTATAGCCCCCCAATCATGGTAAATATACCATAGTGGGGGGCTATAATTTCATGGGGGGGGCTATAATGGGAAAGACCCGAAAAATTAAATAAAATCACGTTTAAAATTCGAAGAAACTTCAAAAAATAATGATTAGTTCGTATCGGTTTCATTTCAGATAGATTCAAAAAACATATTTTCAAAGTCTTTATTTCTTTGCGAAATTGGATCTATTCTGTTCCCCCCAGTGTTTTTATAACCCCCAATAACAAATTATAGGTTGTTATATATCTCGTTGCTATGTAAGAAAATAGCATGTGCGCCTGGGGGTCATAAGTTTTAAGCGTTTTTTCAGTAGTAGTCCTGTTTTAAGCGTTTTTTCAGTAGTAGTCCAATTTACATTTTCTTTAATTTTATTTTTATTCATATGGATCGAATTGGATTTGATCGAACGCTCGGGTCTTTCCCATTATAGCCCCCATGAAATTATAGCCCACCATTTTGGTATAATTACCATGTTTTTGGGGGGGGGGGGCTATCGGTTATCTGACCGCTACGCTGAAGGGGCTATGCTGGGAAAGGCCCGAATGCTCTAATTCCTAGAAAATCGACGACACTACAGCGAAAACCCAGATAGGAATTTTCGCAGGTTGCATCAGCGTGAAATTTGTTCATCTGTACCATAGAAATCCTTAGTTTTTAAAGCAGAAACTTAGTTAAAGCGACAGACGGAGGCATGATTAAGAAGAACAGATTTCGCTTGGAACTCTGTTTGCTGCTCTTTACCGGAAACTGGCAAATTTTATCTTTTCCACATTGAGTCGCCAGTTGCTATTAAAAGTAACTGTTTACTAACGTTCAGTTTTAATTTTTAATATTCTTTCTTCAATAAAATCACCATCAAAATTGGAAAAAATTTAATGCAAATCTCACGTCCAATATTTGAAAAAAGCTTATAAACTTTTATATCAAAATTGGAAAAAAATAATATAAAAACCAAAGTTAAAAATTCGAAAATAATTTTCGAAATACTTAGATACGTTTCTTAGAATCAATTTTTCGATTAAAAATATTTAAATTATCAGAAGGGATAAAATTGAAAAGTTATTGTTTGAAGTCGTCTCTTTTCCCAAGAAAGAAATATACATTCATAGCCTATATACGTTTGTGAATCTTTGCCCTTTTTGCCATCGCTTTTTCCCCGGGTGACGCGAAAGCACGTGATGACGTCTGTGGGTGACGCGAAAGCACGTGAATATTCTATCTTAAAATTAATTTTTAAATAGTCTGCTTAATATTTTGTAAATTATAACTGCTGGGGGAGGTTCGTAACTGGGAGGAACGAACCTAAATGTTTCAACATAAAAAATGGGTCATCCGATCATCGACTTCCTGAAGGTTAAAAACAATGCAAAACATTAGCCAAAATTTCCAGATGTCGGGCTGCTATCGACAGTTGATCAAGCTCTACCAGGTATTTCATAAAATTTAGTGACAATCAATTATAAAAATTAAGGTCGATATCGAAAAATACGTGCTAAATTGTCCGTTTTTTACGAAAACTTCCAGTAAAATTCAGATTTCTGTTTTCATTGACTAGAAAATAGTAGCACTTTAAATGTTCTAAATTCTAAAAAAAACCGACAAAAACAATTTACCAAGAAGATCCAGAAGGAATTTTTCTTAGCGAGTAAAAAGTTTCATCCACGTTAAATCTGTTCATGTTGATCACACAGCCCTTGATTTCGTATTGCAAAAAAGCCTCAAAACGATGGAGGTATGATCAAGCGGAACATATTTCAACTGGAACTATGCATACTGTTCCTTTTGTCAAAATGACATTTTTCTATTTGGTTTTTCTTGGTACGTGGTATTGTTACTTTTCTGGAAATGAGAACAATTAATGTTCTATTGTTTTCCATTGGATCCATATCAAAATTGTGAAGATAAAATGAAATTTTGATAAAAATAATTTTATCAACATATAATTGACAAACTGTTTGATCTCGTGACATGCCTTCAAATAAAAAAAACTAATCGAAGTGTTTTTTGTTTTCTGTGCAGATATATTTTTAAACCCATAATGCGAAAAATATATACAACTCAAATTTTTATTTTTCAACTTACAAGAGTGTTTATAAAACGACGCATAACTGCAAAAACCTTAAAAGTAGTTCTCAATGGTTGAAATAAAGTTTTGATAAACTCGGGAAAAGAATTTTTTTTCTAATTATTTGGGAAATGAAAAATTCATTCATGAAATAACAAGGAAGTTTTTCAAAAACAGTTGCTTCCTAATCTTGCTAGTTTTGAATCGTTCTTAGTTTTTCAAAAACATTGTAATGGCAGCATTGTAATGGCAGCATCTAATTGGAAAAAGTTTATCAAAGATTTTGCGTTTTAACTTGACAGCCCTGCATAAAAAGCGTTTTTTTGTTGCAAAAACTTGAAAGTCGGCTACAAAAACTTTTTTAAGGTTAAGAAAACCCTGAATTTGCGTCTGTTGAATGTTAAACACTCGACAACATTATCGCATTAAAAAATAATCACCAAATTTTTTGGGTGTTAAATCTCTTGTTATTGCAGCGGTTTTTCTAGTTCAACTCTCTGCAGCTATTCGTCAATCTGTTGGTTCACTGCTGATTTAGACTGGTTTTTGTGTACATAAAATCTTCAAAACTCAGTTATTTTGTAATAGACGAGTAGTTTCCCAAGTATTGATAGAAAATAAAAAATATGTATCAATAGGTAAAGTCTTTTAACTATGAGAATTGAAAAAGTTGGGATTTTTAGGCTTTTAATCTTGTTGATGTTATACCTACCTTCGCTACATTCCGTACAAATAACGCGGAGCTATCTGATCTGTAGAAACCAATCGTTATCTTGCAAAAATTCCTACCAGAATTATAGCGAAACTCTGTCTTAAAAATCTTACTATTTGAATATGTGCAGTTCCCTTTGACGCAGGAACTACAAAAGTATCTTTCCAGAAATTGTCTTTACTTTCAACAGCCAAGGAAGAAAAACAAACAAAATTTTCAAACTGATATTGACATACTTTGATTTTTGTCGTTTCAAAACGTGCGCGTCTCGTGTTTTAAGCATGGTTAAGTGACTCTGCAGAATCCACTTCGAAGTTCTGACCTAATATCTTGAACCGCTTTGTGGTTCTCGATAATTGCCAGAAGTTCTCAGTGGGTTCAAGCAGAGTCACGTAACCATTACGTAAAATCTCTTGGAATTACTTTTTATCTTAAATTAGAATACTTGCTTTGACTTTTGACATGAGCGTAACTTATGCTCTGCACTATTTCCCTTTTGTTTTATTGCAGACACTAAGTAATGTTATATTCCAGTGTTTTTTTCCTATCATATTTTGCAAAGCCAAAGTTTTAATCAATTTGCGCCATTGAGATGAAACCTTAAATTAGACATCGCTCTTTAATGGCTTAAGCTCGATCTCAAATTCTTTTTAAGTGTTTGTATTAGTGCAGTGGATAGTTGTTCCTTTTTCTCTATCTAGTCAACGTGTTTCGAGTTACCGGAATTTTCTACGCATTATTACACAATTAGCATCCAAGATCAATTGTCTTTTTATCGCAGAGCATAATAACATCTTTGCACAATGTTTTTCCTGGAAATTCTCAAAACCTAATTTCAATTTTCAGGTATGAATTTACCATCGAGCAGTAACCTACAACCTCTTTATCTCTTCATATAACAGCAATCTTGTCTCAATATTTCTTGTGACCTTTTTCGTGGTGCCCTAACACTATTTGTGCTTGGGTTCAGTGTACTTTTCCGGGTACCAAAGCCTTATTTTGAGGCTACAGATGTGAAAATAAATTTTAAAAAAATTGACAAATAATTGTTTTAATATCTGTTGTTTCTGCACTCTTAAAAATAGCTCTTCAATTCAATCAAGCTTCAAACGGGACAGCATTTTCCAATGTGTAAGTGCATTCCATAATTTAGACTTTTAATTCCATTTGGATTACATTTCTCCCTCTGTTGGAATTATAAAATATGCGGTCACAAGGCAGGACAATTTTCCTTATTTGGTTCAACTGCAGTGAAGCCAAAAGACACACTCTTTTGAGGTATAATTAAAGCGTATGAATTCTGTTGGAAATTGAATTTGAAAAAGAAAAGCGTGTTAAGAAAGGGCGTTTCGTTTGTCTTTATGGATTCAGAAGTCTTTATTCGCCTAAGTGATGCCAATTGTTCAAAAGATGTCTGAGATTTCACGCTCAAAGTGAGACATTTTACCTGGTGAGTTTCACAGATTATAATTAAGTCAAAACTTTTGCTTGAAAGTCTATATGCTGAAGTTCTCTTTAGAAAAGTTAAAGTTTGAAAAAAAAATTAGTTTTTTTCTTGAACAGGTTTGTGAAATTCAAAGAGCACTAGACTAACGAGCAGCAAAAATTTTAAGAAGCCGTAAATATCATCAGGATTATTCATGGCTTTTCTCCAGTCCTTAAGTAATTTTCGTAGAATTTTGCCTAAGCAATTGGTACGCAATTTCAGCGTGTAAGATCATAGCAGTTCCAACAGAAAAAAAATCCGCATCGGTTGCATTTTATGGTAAAAGGCCATATATGATACCTATCAAACATTTGAAAACCTTATACAAGCTTAAAAGGACAATTCATTACTTTGAATGAACTTATAAAACTAACTACTTGCAAAGATCTTATCAAATTTTTATCAGTCTACTTAATCGCTTGAAATGTAGACGAAGAGCCGGAACATTTTAAAAACATGAATAAGAGTGGCTTCAAAATTGGCAGACTATTGTAAAAGTTTGTGTAAGACTATATGTCCACAATTTAATCTTTTGGCCAGTCAATAAATTGAAGTACTCACTCCTATTTCCAAAGCGATTAATATTTAAACACCTTATTTTACGTTCAATTTCGGATTTTTGAAGTTTTCCCTGAGATGTTTTTACAAACCATTGCATTTCAAACTTTGCTTAAACAAAACCAAATCCGCGAGTCTCACCTCTTTGAAGCAGGTTTGTTTTCTGGTCCATTTTAATTGTAATTTCTCAATTTAACAACATTTTGCAACATGTATTTTTAACAGCCAGATTTGATGTCATCACCATTGTTTTCTGGCACTTTGACAATGTCAAAATCCCAGACTAAATCAGAGTCTACCGAGGATAGTTAAACTATGTAAATTATTTCAATGCAAAACTGTTGACTAATTCAAATAACAGCAAAAAATTATTAAGAAAAAAACTCAGTACAAGATTTGCAGTTTGAATTGCATTGTTAGTCCTCAATGGGCAGCTAAATTAAACCCTTTTACAATTTACCGAGTTTCTGTTTTAAAAATACTATATTCGAAATTGAACAACCCGTTGTGTTCATTTCCGCAAATATTTAGTTCATCAATTGAAAACATTTTTTAGAAAATTTTATTGGCTTCCATTTCAGTATAATCAGCATTGAATAGAACGGTAAAAAAGAGTTGAAGTAAATTCCTACCTAGTTATACTAATTATGGTCAATGACAAAGTCCAAAAGAATATCTCTCATAGTTCCCGTACGGAACTCCAATTGTAAATCAGTACTGGACAATTGTAAATGCAATTCTCCCATGTAAAAAATTTGCTTGCTCTCTCGGTTGCAATTTGCTTCTTTCCAGCGTGTAAGACATTAAGACTTTAACGGCGCAAAAGACAATCTTCTAAATGCAACAGCGGAGCAGTAAAGGGAACACCTATCTGAAGACAGCGAGATCGGCCGTTGGATCCCCGTAGGGAACTTTCGGACTTGGCTTAGACTTGGTCTGACAAGTCTGACAAGCGTCAAATGCGTTATGATCATGGCTCTGAATCAGTACCGATACATTGACTTGGAATTAGACTTGCCCAGTACTGATATTGAGATGGCGTTAAGCACGGTTTGAACTTTACAATTACAGATAAGGAAGATAAAATTATAAATCGATCAACGAAATGTCATTAGCTTTTATATTGATTTCCTTGCCTTTTCAAATGGCACTTATCTAAAACAACAATAGTAGAACTTTCCATTATCTATCAGTGCAAGTAAAAAAACATTAGGCAAGCACTTAACATCTTATTGTTTTCGAGGTTCAATTTTTTCAGAACAAATGCAATGGTTGATAAAAGTCACATAGTCAAAAATGCAAAACAAGTAGTACTGTCAGTAAAAATTGGCAGATATGTTTTTGAGTAAGTCATTTTCAATGGCATAAAAATGAGTATTTTCAAAAGATTTTCAGATTTTCCTACTTGTGAAAACGATGGTTTTAGTTATTGTTTCTACACGTTTTTTTAGAATGTTTATTATAGCACTTGCTACACCAGCCCTCAATGAGACAACATAAAGTATTCCCATCGCTAAAACGCACTGTATAAAACGCTTAAAATCCAACAAAATAGAAAGCGAGAAGGTCCCACAAATTATCCCTCAAAGAAGACGTGAACGTTCAACCCACATACAGTTCATTGAGTTTCAGCCGATGTGACATCTGTTGAATTAGTTACACAAAATTAATTTGATCTGTGCTCAAATAGTTTATTAAATAATGTTTGATTTAAACTTTAGGCAACTGATGTAAAAAAGATTAGGCAAATCCATTTTGAAAAAAAAACATATTTGATAACCGTTGTTTGTAGATTTTATATAAATATTCTTCAAGCAAGCTGCTAAAGACTAGAAGCGACATATTTTGGACATTTGACAAAAAATATATAACTTCCTTTGTGTTTCTTCAATGTATGAAAGTGCTTCCTTGTCACTAGCTCACGAACAATTGGCGATTTTTTTTCGCGTACTTCCACAAAATGCAAACCTCAAATCAAATCTAAGTAATCGTTTGAGATCTTTGGTTATATATTTGATTTTTAAATTCTTTTTTAGAGAAGAGTTTTATTCGCTTTTTGCTGTACAGCGATAATTACTTTGATAAGTGTTATCAATCCTGCAAAAGAGCTATCAGATTTCTTGTACTCAATCGATAAAAATTTTTATTTGTTGAGGTACATTTTTTCTGCTGTTCAACTGATGATACTCAAAATAAATAAAAATTTTTTAAAAATAATTTTATGAAAAGTTTAAGTTTGAACAAAATTTAAGGTAGAGTCACGGAAATTTTAAAGCAAAATTTGTTATTCTTTTGTGATTTCTTCTGTGATTTGATTTATTGTTTATTTGGTTATTTTTTAATTATCTACTTAGTTTTTTTCTTTGAACTCAATTGCTCTGTTTCTTTTTTCTTTTTTACACAAAGAAATGAATTAAGATTAGATTTAAAAACTGAGGCCGGCAGTTTGCTTCACTTATACGACAGATTTCCCCTAAACATATACTCTGTTTGCCTAATGTAATGTATTTTTACAATCTAAGGAAGGTAGAAAAAATGAAAAAACGCTTGTTGCAATAGGTTTGCAGGTAATTGATAGCAGAAAAACGGAAAACGTGTTTTGGAAAATCTCTATTCCTTTCCGTGAAAACTGGACCCTAGAGATTCTTTTCTTGTCTTGTATCCAACTGTCTTTTCGTGTGTTTTGATGTTGGAAGCGTCGATTACTTTGGATATCCAAGAAAAAACCGGATAACAGTCTTTATGGATTCGGAAGTCTTTATTCGCCTAAGTGATGCCAATTGTTCAAAAGATGTCTGAGATTTCACGCTCAAAGTGAGACATTTTACCCGGTGAGTTTCACAGATTATAATTAAGTCAAAACTTTCGCTTGAAAATCTATATGCTGAAGTACATTTTTTCTGCTGTTCAACTGATGATACTCAAAATAAATAAAAATTTTTTAAAAATAATTTTATGAAAAGTTTAAGTTTGAACAAAATTTAAGGTAGAGTCACGGAAATTTTAAAGCAAAATTTGTTATTTTTTTGTGATATCTTCTGTGATTTGATTTATTGTTTATTTGGTTATTTTTTAATTATCTACTTAGTTTTTTTTCTTTGAACTCAATTGCTCTGTTTCTTTTTTCTTTTTTACACAAAGAAATGAATTAAGATTAGATTTAAAAACTGAGGCCGGCAGTTTGCTTCACTTATACGACAGATTTTCCCTAAACATATACTCTGTTTGCCTAATGTAATGTATTTTTACAATCTAAGGAAGGTAGAAAAAATGAAAAAACGCTTGTTGCAATAGGTTTGCAGGTAATTGATAGCAGAAAAACGGAAAACGTGTTTTGGGAAAATCTCTATTCCTTTCCGTGAAAACTGGACCCTAGAGATTTTCTTTCCTTGTCTTGTATCCAACTGTCTTTTCGTGTGTTTTGATGTTGGAAGCGTCGATTACTTTGGATATCCAAGAAAAAACCGGATAACAGTCTTTATGGATTCGGAAGTCTTTATTCGCCTAAGTGATGCCAATTGTTCAAAAGATGTCTGAGATTTCACGCTCAAAGTGAGACATTTTACCCGGTGAGTTTCACAGATTATAATTAAGTCAAAACTTTTGCTTGAAATTCTATATGCTGAAGTACATTTTTTATGCTGTTCAACTGATGATACTCAAAATAAATAAAAAATTTTTAAAAATAATTTTATGAAAAGTTTAAGTTTGAACAAAATTTAAGGTAGAGTCACGGAAATTTTAAAGCAAAATTTGTTATTTTTTTGTTATTTATTCTGTGATTTGATTTATTGTTTATTTGGTTAGTTTTTAATTATCTACTTAGTTTTTTTTCTTGAACTCAATTGTTCTGTTTCTTTTTTCTTTTTTACACTAAGAAATGAATTAAGATTAGATTTAAAAACTGAGGCTGGCAGTTTGCTTCAATTATACCACAGATGTTCCCTAAACATATACTCTTTTTGCTCAATGTAATGTGATTTTACAAAGTAAGGAAGGTAGAAAAAATGAAAAAACGCTTGTTGCAAGAGGTTTGCCGGTAATTGATAGCTGAAAAACGGAAAAAGTGTTTTGGAAAATCTCTATTCCTTTCCGTGAAAACTGGACCCTAGAGATTTTTTTTCCTTGTCTTGTATCCAACTGTCTTTTCGTGTGTTTTGATGTTGGAAGCGTCGATTACTTTGGATATCCAAGAAAAAACTGGATAACAGTCTTTATGGATTCGGAAGTCTTTATTTGCCTAAGTGATGCCAATTGTTCAAAAGATGTCTGAGATTTCACGCTCAAAGTGAGACATTTTACCCGGTGAGTTTCACAGATTATAATTAAGTCAAAACTTTTGCTTGAAAATCTATATGCTGAAGTACATTTTTTCTGCTGTTCAACTGATGATACTCAAAATAAATAAAAATTTTTAAAAAATAATTTTAAGAAAAGTTTAAGTTTGAACAAATTTTAAGGTAGAATCAAGGAAATTTTAAAGCAAAATTTGTTATTCTTTTGTTATTTCTTCTGTGATTTGATTTATTGTTTATTTGGTTATTTTTTAATTATCTACTTAGTTTTTTTTCTTTGAACTCAATTGTTCTGTTTCTTTTTTCTTTTTTACACAAAGAAATTAATTAAGATTAGATTTAAAAACTGAGGCCGGCACTTTGCTTCACTTATACGACAGATTTTCCCTAAACATATACTCTGTTTGCTCAATGTAATGTATTTTTACAATCTAAGGAAGGTAGAAAAAATGAAAAAACGCTTGTTGCAATAGGTTTGCAGGTAATTGATAGCAGAAAAACGGAAAATGTGTTTTGGAAAATCTCTATTCCTTTCCGTGAAAACTGGACCCTAGAGATTTTCTTTATTTGTCTTGTATCCAACTGTCTTTACGAGTGTCTTGATGTTGGAAGCGTCGATTACTTTGGATATCCAAGAAAAAAACCGGATAACAGACTTTATGGATTCGGAAGTCTTTTTTCGCCTAAGTGATGCAAATTGTTCAAAAGATGTCTGAGATTTCACGCTCAAAGTGAGACATTTTACCCGGTGAGTTTCACAGATTATAAATAAGTCAAAACTTTTGCTTGAAAGTCTATATGCTGAAGTACATTTTTTATGCTGTTCAACTGATGATACTCAAAATAAATAAAAATTTTTAAAAAATAATTTTAAGAAAAGTTTAAGTTTGAACAAATTTTAAGGTAGAATCAAGGAAATTTTAAAGCAAAATTTGTTATTCTTTTGTTATTTCTTCTGTGATTTGATTTATTGTTTATTTGGTTATTTTTTAATTATCTACTTAGTTTTTTTTCTTTGAACTCAATTGTTCTGTTTCTTTTTTTTTTTTTACACAAAGAAATTAATTAAGATTAGATTTAAAAACTGAGGCCGGCACTTTATTTCACTTATACGACAGATTTTCCCTAAACATATACTCTGTTTGCTCAATGTAATGTATTTTTACAATCTAAGGAAGGTAGAAAAAATGAAAAAACGCTTGTTGCAATAGGTTTGCAGGTAATTGATAGCAGAAAAACGGAAAATGTGTTTTGGAAAATCTCTATTCCTTTCCATGAAAACTGGACCCTAGAGATTTTCTTTATTTGTCTTGTATCCAACTGTCTTTACGTGTGTCTTGATGTTGGAAGCGTCGATTACTTTGGATATCCAAGAAAAAAACCGGATAACAGACTTTATGGATTCGGAAGTCTTTTTTCGCCTAAGTGATGCAAATTGTTCAAAAGATGTCTGAGATTTCACGCTCAAAGTGAGACATTTTACCCGGTGAGTTTCACAGATTATAATTAAGTCAAAACTTTTGCTTGAAAGTCTATATGCTGAAGTACATTTTTTATGCTGTTCAACTGATGATACTCAAAATAAATAAAAATTTTTAAAAAATAATTTTAAGAAAAGTTTAAGTTTGAACAAATTTTAAGGTAGAATCAAGGAAATTTTAAAGCAAAATTTGTTATTCTTTTGTTATTTCTTCTGTGATTTGATTTATTGTTTATTTGGTTATTTTTTAATTATCTACTTAGTTTTTTTTCTTTGAACTCAATTGTTCTGTTTCTTTTTTCTTTTTTACACAAAGAAATTAATTAAGATTAGATTTAAAAACTGAGGCCGGCACTTTGCTTCACTTATACGACAGATTTTCACTAAACATAAACTCTGTTTGCTCAATGTAATGTATTTTTACAATGTGTGGAAGGTAGAAAAAATGAAAAAAACGCTTGTTGCAATAGGTTTGCAGGTAATTGATAGCAGAAAAACGGAAAACGTGTTTTGGAAAATCTCTATTTCTTTCCGTGAAAAATGGACCCTAGAGATTTTCTTTATTTGTCTTGTATCCAACTGTCTTTACGTGTGTTTTGATGTTGGAAGCGTCGATTACTTTGGATATCCAAGAAAAAAACCGGATAACAGTCTTTAGGGATTCGGAAGTTTTTATTCGCCTAAGTGAGATGCCAATTGTTCAAAAGATGTCTGAGATTTCACGCTCAAAGTGAGACATTCTACCCGGTGAGTTTCACAGATTATAATTAAGTCTAAACTTTTGCTTGAAAGTCTATATGCTGAAGTACATTTTTTATGCTGTTCAACTGATGATACTCAAAATGAATAAAAAATTTTTAAAAATAATTTTATAGTTTGAACAAAATTTAAGGTAGAGTCACGGAAATTTTAAAGCAAAATTTGTTATTCTTTTGTCATTTCTTCTGTGATTTGATTTATTGTTTATTTGGTTATTTTTTAATTATCCACTTAGTTTTTTTTCTTTGAACTCAATTGTTCTGTTTTTTTTTTCTTTTTTACACAAAGAAATGAATTAAGATCAGATTTAAAAACTGAGGCCGGCAGTTTGCTTCAATTGTACGACAGATTTTCCCTAAACATATACTCTGTTTGCTCAATGTAATGTATTTTTACAAAGTAAGGAAGGTAGAAAAAATGAAAAACGCTTGTTGCAAGAGGTTTGCTGGTAATTGATAGCAGAAAAACGGAAAACGTGTTTTGGAAAATCTCTATTCCTTTCCGTGAAAACTGGACCCTAGAGATTTTCTTTCCTTGTCTTGTATCCAACTGTCTTTTCTTGTGTTTTGATGTTGGAAGCGTCGATTACTTTAGATATCCAAGAAAAAAACCGGATAACAGTCTTTTTGGATTCGGAAGTCTTTATTCGCCTAAGTGATGCCAATTGTTCAAAAGATGTCTGAGATTTCACGCTCAAAGGGAGACATTTTACCCGGTGAGTTTCACAGATTATAATTAAGTCAAAACTTTTGCTTGAAAATCTATATGCTGAAGTACATTTTTTCTGCTGTTCAACTGATGATACTCAAAATAAATAAAAAATTTTAAAAAATAATTTTATGAAAAGTTTAAGTTTGAACAAAATTTAAGGTAGAGTCACGGAAATTTTAAAGCAAAATTTGTTATTCTTTTGTTATTTCTTCTGTGATTTGATTTATTGTTTATTTGGTTATTTTTTAATTATCTACTTAGTTTTTTTTTCTTTGAACTCAATTGTTCTGTTTCTTTTTTCTTTTTTACACAAAGAAATGAATTAAGATTAGATTTAAAAACTGAGGCCGGCAATTTGCTTCACTTATACGACAGATTTTCCCTAAACATATACTCTGGTTGCTCAATGTAATGTATTTTTACAAAGTAAGGAAGGTAGAAAAAATGAAAAACGCTTGTTGCAAGAGGTTTGCTGGTAATTGATAGCAGAAAAACGGAAAACGTGTTTTGGAAAATCTCTATTCCTTTCCGTGAAAACTGGACCCTAGAGATTTTCTTTCCTTATCTTGTATCCAACTGTCTTTTCGTGTGTTTTGATGTTGGAAGCGTCGATTACTTCGGATATCCAAGAAAAAACCTATTAACAAAGTCATACGAGTAACAAAAATCTTAAGAAATAATATCTTAGTTTGAGCATTGAAAACAGCCAAAGTTGGATGTTCAGTGTAAATTCACTAATATAACAAACCGGTATTTTACTTTAAATATTGACTCAAAAGATTCGAATGCGGGATTCGTGGTTTGGTTTGATTTAGATAAATTAAATAAATTTTTCACTCAAATGATCTTATCTTATTATTGACTTCAAAGTTTCTTGCTTGAATTTGAGGTAATTTTCAAAGAAAATTGAATCAGAATTAATTTACGTTTTATAAGTCTATTCGAGGAGGACGATGAGCTCGAAGAACGCGAGCGAGGCTTCCTATTTATCTTCTTGGGTTTTGAATTCTGACTTTCCCTAAGTAACTGAGAACGCAGAGAGCGAAACTCACTCTGAAGGCCTCTGAGGTGACGACATGTGGTCGAACAAGACGCAGAGGCAGAGACAGTGTCCGTATTCACACCAGTATTGCGGACTTTAGAGGTTTCTTGCCGCTTAGGTTGTTTTTCTCTAAAGTAACAACCTCTGCGGAAAGCAGACGATTTGCCGTCCGAGACTCGTCTAACATGTCAGTGAGCTCGGAAACGCGAGCTTTTAACTTGTCAATCTCATTTGTGGCATTATGAAGGTCACGTTCATGAGCCTCACGAGACCGGCGAAGCCTTATCAGCTGATCCCGAAGATCGCGGTTTTCAGCGGAGTTGTCGACTGGGATTGTCACAAGATTCGCAGGATCTAGCAGAGGCCTGCGCCTTGTTTTGTGAGGATCCTGAAGCCAACCTTTCCATAGCGGTAAAAGTCAACAACACGCAAAATTGCGTGCAGATATGGCGAATAGACCAAACCGTTTAGCCGGATTAGACCATTTCGCGGAGGTCACATAGCCTGGCGTGTATTTCCTCCTTCTTGTGGGTTGGCTCGCGAACCCGAAGCTGCTGTTGCAGAAGCAGTCGGCACGACTGGAATGTTTTTGGATGGCGGTCAAAAGATAACGGTCATTTCATCCGAAGACGCAGATGAAGAGACAGCTGTTTGCTGCTGATGATCCCGGTGCTGTGTTAGATTCTCTCTGAACTCCAGCGACTGGTCACTTGCCCAGTTTTCAATTATGCCTGAACTTGATTGCGAGTCCATTTTTTCATCTAGCAGTGGAATTGCAGGAGAAGAAACACCTGAGAGCAGATCCGGGTCAAGAAGAATATAAGGGCCTGGAGAAGCAGGCATTATGTTGACTGATTCCGAGTTTTTCGACATCTGAAACAAGAATTGTTTTTTTTATGGTTTACAGAAGTGCATATGAGCTGCTATTGATTGAAGAGAAAAAATTTTAAAAAAAGCAAGGAAATTCAGAATATTGGCTGTTTCAAAAACAAAACACTAGTTAAAACAAAAGATCAACTGGTGTTTGAATTTTTGTTGTATAGCGCGCAGAACTTAATTGTGCTGACGGATAAACTGATTCAACTACAAAACTTGGTTGTCGAGAGTGTCGTCAACTTCATTTACAAGGTGGTCAAGATTTGCAGGCAAAGATGGATGTATATTATGCATATGATTTTGAAGCATTTGCGTGAAAAGCGCGATAGGGTTGAGAAGCCGGAAAACCGTCCAGAATTGAACTCCATGAGAAAGGAGTCTGAGCGCACAAACAAGTTTCAGAATATAAATAAATAACCCCAAAAGCTCCAACGTTGTTAGCGAAATCACAGTGCACCTCTCAGCGTAATACCAACCACCACTAACAACAGATTGCAAATCAATCAAGTAATTCCTTGCTGCCAATTTTCCAGTTCGTCGGAAATGCTGGGATTAAAATGCATCAAACCCGGATGAGAATATTGGCTGAGAGGACCAAGGTATACTTCTCGCACCGAAATGGTAAGGCGCGAGTATTTTAAAACTCGAGCCTTCGCGCTTTGCCTTAGTTTCTGATAGGAAAAGAGACCAGAGGTATGTAATGAAGGTAAGTTATCACAAAAATCTAAGTGGCTGAAAGCACTCAAGGGTTCGGGCTGACGAGCGACAGAATAATCGTCTCCATAGTGCATCCAGATGCTTTCAGAAGTGCGGTACATGTAAGGTGCTATGGGATCTCAAGCAGTTACCGTATATTTTGGATAAACAACCTGTATGATCGAATTCATGAAACGAATTTGCGCATCATTGCCCGAAATTACGGGAACTTCTGAAAATTACTGAAAAAAATCCGCAATCCTAGCTTCAACTTTTGCACATTTGTGAACGTAAAGAACTGCACCCGCTTTTTCCGCATGTATACCGAC
This sequence comes from Convolutriloba macropyga, assembly GCF_964194025.1. Classification (NCBI taxonomy): domain Eukaryota; kingdom Metazoa; phylum Xenacoelomorpha; order Acoela; family Convolutidae; genus Convolutriloba; species Convolutriloba macropyga. The sequence continues at coordinate 57,168,642 of NC_134475.1, read as the reverse complement.
CATGAAGCCAGATCCCAAGGAAAGATTTGGATTGGCCAAATTTCACGCTAAAGAAATGAGTTCATTTAATATCATCTGACGCATATTGCAAATTTCATTTTTGATGAAGTTTACAAGTCGCTGCCGCGAAAGATGCGCGTTAACATGCACAAACTCAATCTTAGTCCCATAGACTAAGATTGGAATCGCATCTGTGTTGTAGTCTATTTCCGGAAGCTGCCCTGTTATAGGTTCAATGACAAAATAAACGCCAGATTAGGTCGAACTTTGTACGAACAGACGCTAACAGTGGTGTTCAAAAGCTCAATATAAAAGACGCGGGAATCATCCCTGGAAGCAGTTTTTCCACTCAAGTACATGGAATCAGCAGATGAGATCAGGAAGCCAGGATGCTCCTCAGAAAACTCGAACATTGATTTAATCTCGCATTGGCCGTAGAAATGTGGTAAATAAGTGATTGAGTCATGTTGAAATTCAGATCCTGGGAAAATGCAGGATGCTGACCTTTCATTAGGGTCGGTCATAATTAGCGACCACGGGGTACTGGTTTTGTCTAAGGTGGCGACCACTTTGCCGATAGTGAGTTTAGCATTTATAACACCAGAAGCGTGTATTTTAGAGCCACCTGGTGTAATCCAATCAACAGGCCAGGTAAAATAAATTCCAGCTTCTTTTCCACCATGCATGATTGAGTAGGAATAGTCGAAAACCTTGAAGTTGCCAGGTTTGTATGGCTGACCATCGATTAGAAGATCCTCCTCAGTCATTTTGAGTTTTTATATGCAAAACCTGTGAATTTGAAACTGCGGCCACTCCAAATTGCTTGGCAAACTGAAGTTTCTAATGCATAGAAAGTAGGGACTAGGCGAGAGTCTTCTTTCTATTTCAAAATTAAACATGCTTAGCTTTAACAGCCGTCGCGCTACTATTGCATCCGGCTCTCTGGAAGAATAGAGCCAAACGAGAGCGCGATGATCAGTGATTATCTGAAAATTTTGCCCCAGAAAAAATTCCTTGAAATATGATGTGAAGTATACCGCAGCAAAGAGTTCACGTTTTGTAGCTGAGTATTTATTTGACCCTTTTGCAGCGCTTTGATAGCATATGCAATATTTTTTCACCGTTTTTCTGTTTTTGAGAGAGAAAACAGCTCCAATGTCATTAACGTCAGTACAAGGGACGAACTGATCCCTTTCATTTGGAAACCCTAAAATGGGAGCGGATACTAGCGCTGTCTTCAATTCTTCGAAAACCCTTTGGCATTCAGTTGTCCAATGAATCTTTGTTGTCTTATTCATCAACTGATACAAAGGGCTCGCAATGACATCGAAGTTGAGAACAAGTTTTTTATAGAAGCCAACAAGACCAATGAACGATCTCAACTGACGAATAATCTGTAGAACTGGGTATTTTTCAACAGCCGTTTTTTGGCAGGATCAGTGGGTATCCCATCAGTAGAGACCCCACGTCCCAGAAATACTAATTTAGTCTGAAATAAGGAGCATTTGGCAGGAGAAATTCTCAAGTTTGCTTCCCGTATGCATTTGAACACAAGTTAGAGACGGTGTATGTGTTCAAATGATCAACCGAATACTATAATATCATCAAGATAAACCAGAACAATTTTGTAGGTCAATCTGGATAAGACAATCTCCATGAGTCCTTGAAAAGCTCCGGGTGCGTTGCAAAGTCCCATAGGCTTCCGTTTCCACTGATACAATCCGAATGGCGTAATAAAAGAAGTTGGATGTCGATCTTCTTCTTCAATTTCCATTTGATGAAATCCACTGCACAGGTCTAGACTAGAGATGAAAATGCTTCCTTCAAGATTATTCAGAATATCTGAAATTCGCGGAAGAGGTCACGATGTTTTAATAGTTCGAGCGTTTAGTTTTCGGTAATCAACAACCAAGCGATATGACCCATCACGTTTCGGGACTAACACTGTTGGAGCTGCCCATTCTGAACGATTAGGAAAAATAAGGTCCTTTTGTTGGAACTTGTTTTTTTATCCTTCAGAAGTTTTATTTCAGAAGGATTCATTGCTCGGTAAGGCACTCGACTAGGCTGAGCATCTTCTTTCATTTGAATACGCATTTTTTGCAAATTACATTAACCTAGATCCCATTTGTCGTTAGCAAACACGTCTTTGAACTGTTGGAACAGACAAACTGCTTCCTTCTGTTGTTTTTCATTGAGAGTGCTACAGTTTGACTTAAACGGCTGCATTAAAGTTTCGGCTGAAGTGACATTAACATCATTGAAGCCAACAGTTTGCAAAATATTCTCGTTGTAGTGAAATATTTGCGCAATAGTTTGCGACGGAAAGAAAGTCACGGAGTTGCAAGTAGGGTTAAGTACACTGAGCCAAAACTCATTCTGAGAAACGGATACAAGAGATGAGGCAACTAAAAGAGGATTTAAACTGCGAAATCTACGTGGGGATCAACCAAACCATCATTCACGTCCAACAAAGTACGCGAACTGTTTGAAGTCAATTTATGCGCATGATGTGACTTGAGATTACATTTTAGAAGTGCTTCGCTTCGAGCTGGAATAAGAAGACGCGAAGTGAAGGGACAAAGCGACAGGTCGGCTGCTGGAGAACTATCCTCAAACCACTGAGACAACGGACTGATGCATTCCAGCACTGCGTCTCCTACATCTAATAAGCTCTTAGAGAAGTCTACTGCACAATTTTGTTTGCATAGGAGATAAAAACCGACTACACATGGAACACTAAGTTGGTCACAAATGTGAAACTTCGACGAAAACATGGGTCCATTTTTAAACCAACGACATGGAAGCAAGGACATGCCCTTAAATTGGAGCGTAGAGCCGTTTATGGCGGACGCGTGGATATCAGATGCTTCCAAGGTAAGCGAATGGCTAGAGTTGTTGAACTTACCAAAAACATCGGCACGAATTACACTTATTGCCGCACCTGAATCAATCAGCGCAGGCATTAAATTGTCGGCGCTTATTATTTTGGAAAGGAGCGACTGTATGCCAAATATACACTTGTTTTCTGCCATGGGTTATTTTTAAAATAGAGAAAAAATTCTTTCAGAGAAAACTATGGCGATAGAAGAAGCTATCGGTAAGAATTTGATTTTGATTCTGGGCAATTACGTCGTTGATGTTGAGAAGAACCGCAGTTCCAACAATTTTTGCAGTTAATTTTGGTATGACCTTGTCTATTACAACCATAGCAGATAGTTGGTTAGCTGAACTCGACTTTTCTTTCATTACTAATTGAGCGGCCCTGTGTTTTATCATGAAACATTTTTCGCGGCGAGAACGATCAGTTCTCGCCCCGAAAATGTTCTCGCCGCGAGAACGATTAGTTCTCGCCGCGAGTACTCTCCGTGCTGTGATGGGCTACGAGAAAAAAAGCTGATTTGCGTTGGTTAAACGGAGATGATTTATGAGGAGAGGTGCCTCTGCGATCCGATTTTTGGTTCATCGGACGAGAACGTGATTGATAACTAACTTGCCCGACCTTGAGTTTGTCAACTTTACGAGAAAGCGCTTCAATGGAACTCTAGGAAGTAGACGATGTCGGAGTCTCATTTGCATTTGATTCGAGACGATAAATTGCGTCGAAGTGGAGTGCTGACTCTAAGGCCGTGTTAATGTCATTGGGCTTGTTTTTTCTCAATTCTACTCGTACAAGAACATTGTGGAGGCCATCAATGAAAGAGTGAAGAACAGTATGGTCTCAGGTTTCCTGCGTATCATGTAGATAAGCCTTATTAACTAGAAATTTGAGCTCATCTAAAAATTCACTGACTTTTTCAGATTCGCCTTGAACACGTTTTGCAAGAAATGAACGAAAAAACTCAGGTGGTTCCTTGTATTGGCGCAAGAATTGTTTTTAGGCTCTAAGTAATCATTTTTGTGGCGTCAACTAGTGACTGATAAATTCAATAGCACTGCCTCGTAAGCGCAAAGGAAAAATAGTTTGGCGCTTATCAATATAAACCTGCTGACCAGCGCTGTCTTGTTGCGGAGTACCATCAGTAAAGTTTGCTTTTTAAGCCAATTTTTTAATGAGCTTAATTGTTCGAATTGTGCTATATAAGCCTGAATATCACTTGTTCCGTTGAAAGGCTCTGGTAGAAGAAGTTTAGCTTCCAGAAGCTGCGTCTGCCATTTACTACTATTGACATTAAAACATTTGAAAGAAGCACTGTTATCCCATTTTGGTATTGACTGGCAAGTCAGATACCGATTGTTCACAAGTTTGGCGCCAGAAAGAAATGAACGCTGAGACTCTTTAAACCTAGGATTTCAGGTCTCTCGTCTTCAGTTATATATCGTCGAGGTTGCCGTAGCAGCCACCGAAACCTCTCTAAGCCCCTTAATCTTACTACGTGGGACCTACAGACACTAAAAATGTAGAAGCAGCGGAAGCGAGGAGCGTCTATTTTCTGATAAATCGGACAACGCTTGAGAAGCCTCCGAAATCAGTGCCTATTTGTCAAAGCCTTCCAAATGTTGAAGACAATTTTTTGTCAAACTAGGAAAATGAACAACCGTTATCTGTCAGGCAGATTACAAAAGCGACCGAATATTTTATTTATTTCTTCGAAAAAAAAATAATTTTCAGTGTCCCCGAAAAGTGCGAGAACTTAAATTTTTGAAAAAATAATCCCGAAAGATGTCACCGATATAACAACCCGGTATTTTACTTTAAAAATTGACTCAAAAGATTCGAATGCGGGATTCGTGGTTTGGGTTGTTGTAGATAAATTAATTAAGTTTTACTTTCAAATGATCTTACCTTATTACTGACCTCAAAGTTTCTTGCTTGAACTCAAAGTAATTTTGAAAAAAAATTAATTTATGTTTTATACGTTTATTACAAATAAATTGTTGAGGAAGAGCTCAACTAACTGGATTGGAAGCAGAAAAGTATTATGTATCAAAGGGCGAAGAAAAGGGCCAACAGAACAAAATCTCAATAAGCTCTGGAACACGCAAAAGCTAAATAAATTGCGTGCCAATTTTCGATATAGAAACTAAATATACTATGCACAAGTGGCGCGAAAGTAAAATGAAGTTCAGGCGGAAAGGCATCTAAAGAACAACGGATTAACAATTTGAAACTTAACAATGCCTAAAGAAGAATGGGGTAGGGCTGTTACACTAAGACAAAGTAATGTTAAAATAATATGTGAAGACTTGTTATCCTATTTGATGTATTACGGGTACATCCGGTCGTTCATATATATTGAACATTACATGGTTCAGGTATATACCATAGTTTACAATAGAACATTATTTATTTGAATGGCAAAAATTACTCGTTAATCATAGACCTGCTTCTGCAACTATCATAAATAATTACTGCTAAAAGTTTATAAATGTTTGATCACAATTTTGATCAAATTGTTCATGATTGTTCAGTGGATCGGCCTGATATATAATGCATCATCAAAATTTTTCATCAGCAAATTTATTCACTTAAACACTTGACACAGTCTCAAAGGCACGAATAAATGCCTCCACAATGTCTCCTTAGATGAATTACTATGAATTGTATGATTACATTGAACTTTGATCCTTAGGTATATTTAATTCCGATGCAGATTATTCGTCTCTATTAATAAAATTATTGAATAAATTTCTTCCACAAGTTTGAAAAATTTGACCCTCGCAACTTCATTTAAAGAATTACTTAAATGTTACTATGATAATAAAAAAACACTGAATTCCGAGCCATATCAACGAGTATACAATTGATGTTAGTCAGTGTAATTATTTAAACTGGTTTATTATTTACATATTACAACAGAAAACTTAAAGTAATTCAAATTATGTTGCATATCTCAAGATAAAAAATTAATTAAGTTTATAATGTCAACCCAACCAGTAAACAGTAGTTCTAATTTATTTTTCCAAATTTATAGTCACGCCATGTTGAACAAGTAACCTTCCACAGAAAAGGGTTCATTTTGTAAGCTGATCAAAAGAAAGTTCTAAAACGCTTGGGGAAACTTTTTTGTCTTGATTGATTTTAATTTCACTTGGTAGTTCATTCCAATCTAGTATCGCTAACCTATAAACGAGTTTTGCATTTTGGTTGAGGAAAATTTTTGGTCTCAGAACAATTTTTTTTGTCCTTATAGACTCATGAAGATTTCAGGTTATTCAGGGGACGTCCCGATGTTGGTGAAAAAGCAGGTAGCAACTCTTTTTTTTTAATTTCGAAAAAGATTAAAATCTTTTTATTTTTAAAAAGAGTTTTACAGGGAGTATATTCCGACTGCATTTAATATCTTGAACGGATTTAAGTTTTTGTCTCAAAATGGTTGCCCGTAATGACCAGTTAAGCTGTTTTTCAAAAGATACTATTTTATTTTGCTCAATTGCGTGAAAGATAACTGCTGAGTAGAGCAAGTGACTTAATACCAGAGCATTTAGGACAAGTATTAAAAGTTTTTGTGGAATTTATTTTCTAATAGCAAAAATTATTTTTTTTCCTCGGGCCATTTTTCGTAGGATATGTTTCACTTCCACTTGAAACGTTAAGTTTCTGTCTATATGAAATATAGACCCTTAAAATTTTACTTCAGTTTTCTCGTGTACTGAAATTGGATCTATATTATCTGTTCATTGAAATCTTTTCTTTTGCTTTTACCAAATATCATGACTTTAGTTTTAGAGGTGGTAACTGTGAGGTGATGTTCATGAAAGTATCGAATATGTTTGTTTGCATTTTGTTCTAACTTGATCTTGCTTTTGTCAATGGATGTATCAAAAGTTAAAATAACGGTATCGTCAGCATATTGTATAATTTCAGTTTCATTGTCAACTCTTGTTGCCTTGTCATTAATATACATATTAGAGAAGAGCGGGTCAAGTACTGTTCCTTGTGGTACATCTCTATGAAGCATTAGTTCATCGAATATGCAATCTTGTAATATAACGAATTGGGGGCGGTTTGTAACGAATCTTCTTTAGAGTTTTGTTGAGCTCCCATCAAAACCTAAGTTGCCTAAATTGATATCCAAATTGTCGTAATTGATAGAATCAAAAGCTTTTGATAGGTCAAGAAATGATGCTGTGACAAAATTGTTATTGTCAGGTTTGTTTTTGATAAATTGCCTGCAAAAAATGGGGAACCGATAGTTGTAAATTTTTCCTAAATCCATACTGAGTTTTACTTGGTAATTTGTTGTCGTAAAGGTACTGACAAATTTGATCCCTCAATTTGGTTTCAAAGATCTTAGAAAATCATGGGGTAATGGAAATTGGGCGATAGTTATTAGGTTCCTCAGGGTCATCTTTTTTTATAGTGGAACTACATGTGCTTGTTTAAGCTCATTGGGTAAGCAAGATAAATTGATGCAGTAGTTCACAAGAAACTTTAAATGAGAAACAACGACAGAGCTTGAGTCTTCAATAGCCCATGCAGGAATTTTTGATAGTCCGATTAGTTTATTTCTCCCAGGTGCCCTAACTGCATCATGGCAGTCTTTTTCCGTTGCATAGTGAAAGCTAAAAAATTTTTGTTTAGGATTGCATATCCAAGAAATCTGTAGAGGATGCTGAGGGCCTTGGATTTTCCCAAGTTTAGAGAAACGATAGTTTAACAGTTTAGCAATTTTTTTTGTTTGGGTTACATAATCATCAATTACATTTCTCAAGCAATAGATTCTGGGTTTTATTTTCTCAGAGTTTCTTACTTCATTTATCAGCATCCATTTTTTTCTGTCATTTTCTGCTGCTTGAATAAATATTGTATGAAATTTGTTGAAATCGTTGTCATTAGAAATACTAAATTGGGTTTTTTAGATCAAAGAAACTTTCATACTCTTTATCAATCAAAAATCTATCTCGATCGACCATTAATTGACTTGATTTTCTAGTTAACCAATTCTCTCTTAAAGTGAAAAACTTTTGTCATTCCGGATAAAACCTTTTGTTAAGTGTGGCGTTTTTCGAAAGTGCTATCGTAAAGTTTTGAGTGAAAACTTGTATTATTGAATCCAAGTTGTTCTGAACATACATTTTTTGCAGGTTTTGTTGTTCTAAGCATTGTTTAAAATCAAGTGCAATAAATTTCTTTTTATCGGGAAATTTTTTTCTGGACTGGTACATTTTTAGATTCAACATGAAGCTGTAGCAGATTAAAGAGTAGCAAAGTGGTCACGTTTAACTATGCTATCACCAATTATAGTGTCGTTTATAGTTGAAAAGTCAGTAATAATGTAATCAATAAGGCTTTTAGTAATTTTGCCCCGGTTTTAACGAGTTGGAATGCTTTGGTTCCCAAAATGCAAATCATAAGGAAGTATTACTGTTTCAAGCCTAGATCTTACCAAGGTATCTAAATAGTTAATGATATAGTCACCCATAAGTATTATCTTTTCATTTTTCGTAATTGCATTATCAAGGTTAATTGCAAGTTGGTCCAAAAATTCAGTGCTATTTTGTTTATTGGGGTTATAGCAACATTCAATGGTAATGAACAAGATGGTGTTATGGATGAGACCCCGACACTCTCAAGTTTCCCCGTAAAAAGATTCAAATCATTACAAATTTTTTGAGAAAAAAACCTTCGCCACAAGCATTATAACTCCACCACATTTTTTCGTATTCGATTCGGCCGTCTGAAATACGGTCAGTTCTGAAACAACAGTATCTTTCTTTGTAAAGATTGCAAACGTTTTTATCATCAAACTCACAAAGCCATGTTTCTGTGAACCAAAAACTGCAGTTAGGTCCAAGATCGTGCACTAGCTTGCGTAGTTGTTCTTTCTTGCTAAAAATGCTCTGTACATTTAGATGATAATTTTTTAATTCCGACTCTCTTCTTAGAGTTATTTTGACAGACTCATTGTGTGCTAAAACAATTCCTGGATTTTTCATATAACTAGCTCATAGGAGTAGTGTTGAGTTAACCAGAAAATGAAATATAGTAATAAGAAATTCACAACCTACAAACAAAAGCCCTGTTTGTGGAAGTTACTTTAAAGCTTTTCCAAAGCCTTCGTCGGAAGATGTTGTTTTGCTATGTAATATAATTGCCATTGTTGACGCGGGAATTCTTGAGGCCAACAGTAGCAAAACTAAATAGAACATTCCAATTGTTGGGTTGAAGGAAAGAAGATGTTCAATGTCATTTATTTTTAGCAGTTGAAATAACAGTTCTCTAAATCGTCAGTCTTACAATTAATCGTTTTATTGCAATGGGGGTCTTTGATAGGATTGTGCATAATAATGAGAAGCACCTTTATAGTTTAGCGTGGAGTATCTTTGATTCACAGGCTGATAAATGTTATTAGAAGTCAATAAACTTTTTCTGTCTGCAAGCGTATGGAGGAGCTGTAAGAGTATGGAGGAATTGTATTAATTAGAATTTTGTTTTGATAGAGTCCTTCGGGACATATGCTACCATTAGATGTCAAAAGAAGATGAGAAAGTAGCCAGTTTTTGAGAAGAGGCACGCCATGCTGTTAGTGTAAATGCACATTATCAAAATATTAAAAAAATTATATCCAATGGAATCACTATCGTTATCCTTGTTTGATGCATAAATTACATTTTTAATATTATCATTAGGAAAGGACAACCCTAAGGATGGTTTATCGGAAAAGTACGATGCAATAAGATTATTGATTTCATCAATTTTTTAATTTTTTTTCCCGATTTTGCTCAACGTTTTTCAATGGTGGTTTTTCGCAAACAAGGCAAAAATATGGATTGAATTTTTCAATGCATAAACCAATTTGTTTTTTGTGTTCAAGGAAAATTTTATTGGCAGATTTACTATTATGCTTGAGCACTTTGTTGGTTCCGTCTTGAATCACTAATGTCCGGATTTTTTTGGGTCGTATTTGTTCAAATCCTAAATTTTCTCGTTGGTAGTGGACCCTCGATAAGCATGAGTTGCGCAGTCGATTAGAATAGATCTGTCAACTCCAAGCTTGCCTATTTTACTACTGCCAAAAAAAATTTTTCTGCATTCTGCCTACATTTCTTTTTTTTGGGAAATCACGAATAAATTTGTTCGCCTCCGTCATGGAGCCTACTGTTTTATATTCTTTTGCAATTGGAACCGCACTCTGTACCGTCTTACCCCCCACTAGTTGTCATATACAAGCCAGACTCCATCTTCTTGGTAAATTTTGTAATTGTATCCTCTATAAATTTCTCTTTTTCTTCCAATTTTTTGTAAGTTTTAACATAGAGCTGGTAAATGTCTTGCTTGTTCAGAGAGGGATACTGTTTATCATCGATCATATTTGTTTATTAACCAATAAAATTGCTTTACTGTGTGATTTGAGAGCTGTTATTTGTTTAAAAATGCATCAATAATGCTCAGAAATGAGTGTTTTAAACAAAATATTTTAAGGTCAAAGAGGAGAAGGTCAAACTCTTTAAGGTCAATGGAGATAGTGTTCAAAAACAGAGAGAGAGAGAGAGCGACTGTTCTATAAGCAGTCAAATGAGCCGTCTCTAGTCAAATGAGCTGTCTGTGTCAAATGAGCCCTCTGAGTCAAATGAGCTGACAATAACATATCAATATAATAAGTGCTTTGCTATATTAATTGCTAAGTTGATTTTATGGATAAGTTTTTTTTATTTTGCCTGTCAGTTTTAAAACGATGCAGTGGGTCCTTATTGGCAAAAACTGCGAGGCATATCACCCTACTCAACGTCGAGCAAAAGTGTCCTCATATATTCTGCAAAAATTTCAACCATATCTCTCATCTGCAAGATTGATTAAGTGATGCGCATTTTTTGACCGACTGAAAGTCATTTCATGAAAAATTTTTAGTTTCAGAAAACAAAGTTTATTGCCAATGTGCTTCTCCTTATTTGCAACAAAACGATGATGCACTAAAAATAGAAAATTTTAATACTTTGGAAAACTTAATAGGTAGAGAAATCGTATGATAAGATGTTTGTTGCTGGGGGTTATTTCGTCAGCTCATTTGATAGACTGATACTGTCTATAAAAAGGAGGCTCGTTAATGTGCGTTCGCACATGATGTTCCGGCCCGTGCTCATCTACAAGTTTGACTTAACTGTCTTTTGAAATACATTTTTGCAATGAGATACTCAAAAAAAGAGGTTTGAGCTTAAAAAAATGGTTACACAAGCGAACTAATAATTAAATTAATAATGCCATGCCCTATTACAACAAGATCTGCCATTGAAAAGACTAAGCGAAAAAAACAACAACCTACAAAAGGAAGCAAAAACAAAAGTTTCACGCCAAAAACTAAATACCTTAATTTAAAGCTTGTAGTAACAACGTGAAATTACAATCAGACAAAACCCTAAATGCAAAAGTTTACTTCTTTTCTACTTAAACATCAGATAGGTTTTCCGTTCATAAGACAAGGTAACAAACTTACGAAAAGAAGAAACAATGAGGCGAAATTCAAAAATCAATTAACATTTTTTAAACCAAATAATTTCAAAAGTCTTAAAAAATTAGCTTTTACAAAATAATTGTTAATAAATTTAGGAACGCAACAAAATTGAAACAAAAGAACCTGTCTCTGGTTAAGCTAAGCCATAACAACGGACTAAAGATTCAGAAAAACTCAAAAAAATACGAACAACAAATTACAAACAGTGCGAAAACACAAATTAGTAAAGCGATTAAAATCATTAGCTATTATCTGACTATTATGTATCTTTATTTTAACTTCTATTTATACCAATTCAAGTAACTTTATACTGAATGAATAAAAAGTTCAACTGAGTCACATTTGAAAGTCATTGGGATCTGTTATTACGCGATTGTGCTAAAGGAAGAAAAAAAAACACACAACTCACATAACTTTTGTAAAAACGCATATTGGCCAACAAACAAAACATCAGTTACGTCAAAGTATCAGTAAACATGTGAACTTATAAACTACTTGGAGTTGTATGGGAGCTCTCAATGATGAGAATAAGTTAGAAAGTGACGAAAGGACCAACAAAATCGAAAAATCCTTGAAAATATTAAAAACGTGTATTGTCATAAACTTTAAAACAATTAGAAAAAAACTGAGTGCCTCGGGCAACATCATTTGTTCAATCCTCATATACAAGCCTATGGGACAAGAAAGCATTTTACGGCTTTCTAAAAAAAGCAAAAACAGCAAATTCAAAAAAAAATTGAGCGAGAAGTGTCAAAGCAATTGAAAAATGATCTTCTCAGAAACAATATTTCATCTTCAATAAATTTTTTAACAGCAATGGGATTTTCGTTTTATAAATTTGACTCCTATTATTCAGCAAACACGTACAAATACATAAAAACCACCAAATTTTTGAGAAACCAGTAGCATCTAGGCCATTAATTCACTATCTTTCAACTGAAGCTAATAAATACGCTAAGTTACGCTTCGATGAGACATTATAGATGTCTGTCACTCAAAAGTCATCACTAGGACTTTACAATAGGTCATTGACCATGAAAACGACAACAAACACAGGCAAAATCCAAAAACTAATAGAAATTTGCGAGAAGAAAGTGTCGAAGCCATTTAAACCATAGGTTTTTTTTCTGAAAACAATATGCATGGTCCAATGAACGCAATTTCTAAGCCAATGCAACTATCAATATTAGGATAATGTTTCAAGAATCCAAATGGAATGAGATTTACGAAAAAACTCAAAAATTTTTTAAAAAAATGAAAAATCGTGCACCGAAGTCATAACATCAGTAGTTAGAAGACAAAACCGCTAACTAGAACGTATTGTCTGAAGTAGAAAGGAAGAGATCCAGTCATTACTGAGACTGAGTTACAGTTCACGAAAATAAGTTTAAGATAGGGTTAATTGTCAAAGAAAAATTCGAAAAAATTTTTTAACAGCCATTAAGTTTAATAGCTTTCAACGGAAGTCAATACATGCACTCAAATTGAGCGTATGTCTCGATTGGAGGACAAGGATTTTTTCAGGCATAGGTAATCAGTAAGACATCACATTAAGTCTTATGACTAGGGAAACAGCAACAAGTACCGCAATAATACTGCAAAAAGCACAAATTCAGTAGAAAAGTGCTAGAAGAAAGTATCGAAATCATTTAAAACATAAGCTTTTCTCTGAAATCTTTATCAATGATGCACTGAAATTTTTCTCCCAGCCACTGGGAGATATCAATTTCAGGATGATGTGATAAGATTTCAAGAGGTACCAATAATAAGAAAATATCCAAAATATATATTTTAAAATTTTTGAAATCTTGTGGCATTGAAGTCATATAACAAACAGTTAGAAAAAAAAACAAAGTCATGCCAAATATCCCGTGTTCACACAAAATTTCAATCCTCGATAACTCCTCGAAAAAAATTTCATTTTAAAAAAGCTTCAAAGTTTTGAGTTCTAAGCCGGACGAACTTTTTAATGATACCACTCACATTTCTCTACGATGAATATATCAATCGGCCGAAATTTTCTGAACAAAGAAAAACCCATTTGAGTATATATTTACTCCCCCTACAAGTGGGGTCGGAACAAAAAATGTTAACTGTTAGCCATAAAATTTATGCGAAGTTTTTTGTTTCCATAATTTTGAAGCAATATTTTTTGGCTTTGCTCTTTAAGTCTTATGACTAGGGAAACAGCAACAAGTACAGCAAAAATACTGCAAAAAGCACAAATTCAGTAGAAAAGTGCTAGAAGAAAGTATCGAAATCATCTAAAACATAAGCTTTTCTCTGAAATCTTTATCAATGATGCACTGAAATTTTTCTCCCAGCCACTGGGAGATATCAATTTCAGGGTGATGTGATAAGATTTCAAGAGGTACCAATAATAAGAAAATATCCAAAATATATAATTTATAATTTTTGAAATCTTGTGGCATTGAAGTCATATAACAAACAGTTAGAAAAAAAAATCTGCTAATAAAAACAATAATATTTAATAATATTTGATTGCAAGAGAAAATATCAGAGTCCTAACAATACTTAGATTGACCTTCAATTCATGAAAATATGTTTTTTATCGGTTAAAATTTTGTGAAAAAATCTTTTTTAAAGACTTAACAGCCATTAGCTGTACACTGAAAGCTCCAAAAATAGGTTCACTTAATGTTTATTACGAAACCTAATGCAGTGTTAGTCAATGTGACTATGCCATAGGACTCTAAAAACTTCGAAAAGAAATTAAAAAATAACATGAAAAATGACGAAAGCTCAGAGACGGAGCCAAAAAAAACGCAAGCGATTCCTTTAAAACGATTTTTTTGTTAATTAGGCTTTATTTAACTGTAAATCAAGTTTTTCATATACGGAACCTAGATATGAAAAATGAGTAGTCTCTAGGTGACCTAAGAAAACTAAAATATGAAAGTTTTTCTAAAAAAAGACCTCTCAGATAGATTTCAAATTTTTTTGCTATAAAATTTCTCAATGAGACCAGAACTAGTCTTTTTATCGCCTATCGTTTATTCGGAACTCAATACCGTTTCATTTTGTTGCGTGAAAAGTAATTTTGAATTACCATTTTAATTAAAAAAGTCTTAATTTGATGAAAAATTACACTGAACTTGAACAAAGTCATGCCAAATATCCCGTGTTCACACAAAATTTCAATCCTCGATAACTCCTCGAAAAAAAATTTAATTTTAAAAAAGCTTCATAGTTTTGAGTTCTAAGCCGGACGAACTTTTTAATGATACCACTCACATTTCTCTACGATGAATATATCAATCGGCCGAAATTTTCTGAACAAAGAAAAACCCATTTGAGTATATATTTACTCCCCCTACAAGTGGGGTCGGAACAAAAAATGTTAACTGTTAGTCATAAAAATTATGCGAAGTTTTTTGTTTCCATAATTTTGAAGCAATATTTTTTGGCTTTGCTACAATGAAGGAATTGCTGAATAAACTCGCAAATGTAAAGTTAATTTTTTTGTAGAAAAACACATTATTTATGATAAGAGTTTTTGTGGACCAAGAAAACAGGTTGGTGTTTAGATTGGCACACGAAATGGGGAAAAATAATTATTTTTGAATGAAACTTCAAATCAAGCCGTTTTTTGGTCACATGACATATAAAACATAACATTGAATGAAAAATAATAAAAATAAGAAAACATCAAAGCACGTTTTTTAAGCAAAGTTGTAAAGTGTCATAAAGTGAAAAAATCAATGTCTGAGAACTCCATGCTAAAACCATCTGATAATAATGAAGCAATAATAAAAGCCTTGATAAGGAACCTCGAAAAAATTCTGACATTAAAAATTTACAGAATAGCTCGATTTGTTGACACTGGATTTTTGCCATATTGAAACCTAAACTTCGAAATGAACCCTAACAGATGTTGTAAATTTTTGTTGAGAAACTAAGAATTCATCAAAAACTGAGTTTACTCGAAAGATTTCAACAAGGTATTGAAATCGTATGATAAGTTGGTTGTTGCTGAGGGTTAGTTCGCCAGTTGGCTTGATTGACTGGTACTAACTCTAAAAGCTTCCAACTGTTAGCCATGTATGTAATGTGAAGTGTTTTGTTTCCATAATTATTAAGCAATTCCATCCAGCCTTATTACAATGAAGGAGTTGCTGAGTTTATTGTATTTGGTAAAGTAAAGTTAAATTTTGTTTATGTAAAAAAAAAACACGATAAGAGTTTCTTGGACCAATAATATGAATTCATGTCAATCCAATTTTCGCAAATCAATCTACCGGTCGAGGAATTCCATCCCCTTTTTAATTGCGTTATTGTACACAGCGTGAAAAAAAAATCTGGTAAGATCACCCCGGGTTGAAGTTTCTTTGATTTCATACAAGGATCATATATGATTTCATACTGTCCATACTTGATTTCTTAGTACAATCCTTGTATGAAACCAAAGAAATCATAAATGATCCTTGTATGATTACCAAGAAATCATATATGATCCTAGTACGAATTCCAAGAATCATACATCTATTTTTTGAAAATCTTTAACCATTTATTTTTTTTGTTTTTATTCGGTAGGGCATCACCTATATGATACCCCGGCATCACATTGTGATCCGCCAAAACACCCTAACGTACAATATCAATTGCAAGTTGGGCACAAAATAAAATAGTAAGTCCAAACAGATAACAAAATTTTTGATATACTCTGAAGCCAGTTTATACATATAAATGCTCATTTAAAAAAAATTAATCAAGAAAAAAAATTGCATATCACATCAAGTTCGTTTTCTGAATACGGTTAAACCACAAAGTTATTCTTTTAGTGCACACAAAGACTCAAATGTGAATTGCAAATGCGATATAATAATTTAATAAGTCCTCTGACTACATTATACGAGAATTTGTGGCACCAGTCAATGTATTATGTGTCATATATGACCTTGTATGATATCCAAGAAATTTTTTCAACTTCAATGGAAAATCAAAATTATACAGTTTTTGGTCTTTGAATTTTTTTGGATGATCCCTGTATGATTTCTAGGAAATCATATATGGTCCTTGTATGACTACCAAGAATTCGTACAAATCATATATGACCTAGTATGATTACTAAGAATCATATATGACCTAGTACGAAATCAAAGAAAGTTGTATGATCGTTGACCCGGGACGTTAAAATCCAGCGTGAAAAATTTGGTGCGAGCTGAATAAAATGAGCGGCAAAACATGCAGTTCAAGCTGATAGTTGAACAAACTCTAGTATTCCATTTGATTCCATCATTAAGTTCTCATTCGTCTGGAGCATGGTATTTCTCAACAAATTGTCTGTCAATCATTTAAAATTGTTAGTCTTTTTTTTATCGAGTACTAAACATTCGTGATAATTATTGAAAGCTGCTTAATAGTTTTCTGTTTGAAAACTATGCCAGAAAACAAAAGAAATTCTCATTCTGCAATTTTGCGATAAATAGTCGATAACACTTCACGATTTTCAATAACCGCAAATATCCAATTAATTTTAAAAAAATAGTTAAACGTTTTTGTACGACCATTCTATTTTATATCCAAAATGAACATTTTATATCAGCCATTCATTCCACAATGTGAAACTCCAGTTTTTATTTCTCTAATCTTATGCATATCACTAAATAACAAATATTTTCAGTTTACGCTGGTTTGAACCAGCGTCAAATAGTCTATAATAGTGGCCAAAATGACTTCCACTCATGCATAGAACAACAACAACTTCTAATAAAACTTCAGTGAAGAAAAACAAAGCAATGTGTTCTTTGAAGTTACATCCAAATTGTCGCTCCATCAAAACTAAACAAAAGATATCTACATGAGGTAGACCAAAATAAAAATATAAAAGTTGACTCATTCATAACTCAACTTATTTGCTAAATAAAGAAAAGTTCAACATAACCTTGAAAATCGTTACTCTCTATTATTATAGTTTTTTTCCAGATGACCATCTGCACAAATAAGCTTGCCCTCAACTTAGGTGAGAGTAGATTAGCGGTTTGCAATCGCCGAAATACCAAGAGAAACCTGAACATTTTTGGCTTGTGCCCGAATTGCTTACCAAAAATCAGCGAGAAACTAATTCTTCGAGGGGAAATATGAGATACAAGATTTGAGGCTGCGGAACCGTTGAGATGTGCGATGTTCATAACGTTGTAAGATTTACCTGGAAGTTATGTTTTTCTATTCAAATAGAACCCTGGTTGAGGTGCCATACAGAAGTGACCTCTGATCAGGCCGTGCCAAACGAAAGTAACCTCTGATCAGACTAAAGAGCGGAACTGCCTCAGATCAGACCTTTCCAGACGGAAAGAACCTCTGATCAGACCAAAATCAGACCATTTTCAGACGATTGCGCGACCATGGCCCAGACAAAACACAGACTATCGTCCAGAAGACATTCGTGATAATTATTGAAAGCTGCTTAATAGTTTTCTGTTTGAAAACTATGCCAGAAAACAAAAGAAATTCTCATTCTGCAATTTTGCGATAAATAGTCGATAATACTTCACGATTTTCAATAACCGCAAATATCCAATTAATTTTAAAAAAATAGTTAAACGTTTTTGTACGATCATTCTATTTTATATCCAAAATGAACATTTTATATCAGCCATTCATTCCACAATGTGAAACTCCAGTTTTTATTTCTCTAATCTTATGCATATTTATAATTAACAAATATTTTCAGTTTACGCTGGTTTGAACCAGCGTCAAAGAGTCTATAATAGTGGCCAAAATGACTTCCACTCATGCATAGAACAACAACAACTTCTAATAAAACTTCAGTGAAGAAAAATAAAGCAATGTGTTCTTTGAAGTTACATCCAAATTGTCGCTCCATCAAAACTAAACAAAAGATATCTACATGAGGTAGACCAAAATGAAAATATAAAAGTTGACTCATTCATAACTCAACTTATTTGCTAAATAAAGAAAAGTTCAACATAACCTTGAAAATCGTTACTCTCTATTATTATAGTTTTTTTCCAGATGACCATCTGCACAAATAAGCTTGCCCTCAACTTAGGTGAGAGTAGATTAGCGGTTTGCAATCGCCAAAATACCAAGAGAAACCTGAACATTTTTGGCTTGTGCCCGAATTGCTTACCAAAAATCAGCGAGAAACTAATTCTTCGAGGGGAAATATGAGATACAAGATTTGAGGCTGCGGAACCGTTGAGATGTGCGATGTTCATAACGTTGTAAGATTTACCTGGAAGTTATGTTTTTCTATTCAAATAGAACCCTGGTTGAGGTGCCATACAGAAGTGACCTCTGATCAGGCCGTGCCAAACGAAAGTAACCTCTGATCAGACTAAAGAGCGGAACTGCCTCAGATCAGACCTTTCCAGACGGAAAGGACCTCTGATCAGACCAAAATCAGACCATTTTCAGACGATTGCGCGACCATGGCCCAGACAAAACACAGACTATCGTCCAGAAGATTTTGCGCTCAAAATCACTTCTGATCAGACTATTGTGCGCTCAAAAGTTAGTCCTGATCAGACTATTGTGCGCTCGAGATCACCTCACCGCACAAATTTTGTTATAATACATTTATTTCACAAAAATTGATTCTTGCATTTTTAAATTCATCTGAAGAAAAGACCATTCTAAAATTATGTTTGCTAAAGAAAAGAAAACCTAACTGTTGAGAAAAAATTTATTTAGTATACATTAGTGCTTATCTTCAACTCAGTGGATAAATTTAGGCAGCTTTCCATATAAAAAGTCGTATTCTACAGTTAAACAAAATTTCCATGTAAGGGGACTGGCATGTTCTATCAGCTGGACCCCTTTAGTTCTGATAAAATCAACAGACTCTAGATATGTCTGTGATCAGAATGTTGCTTTTTCTTGCCTCTTGGCAGAGACAACATCGCTCGGTAAAATAAAACAACAAATCAAAAAGTATCCACTCGAAACGGTCTCTGATCAGACTACAGTGCGCTTGAATCCGCCCCTGATCAGACCATTCCCATCCTGAAGTGACCTCTGATCATACCATCCCCAGACCGAAGTGACCTCTGATCATACCAACCCCAGACCGAAGCGAGCTCTGATCGTACCATCCCAGACCGAAGTGACCTCTGATCATACTATTGTGTGCTTGAACCAAATCCCAAACCCTGTAATTTTGGTCTGGGAACACACCGCGTGAAATGGACTTGGTCTGATCAGAGGTCACTTCCGGATGGCACCCCGACCTGGCAAGCGAGCCAGTTATATTTAAAGCATTGGCATATCACAAGAAAACGTGTAATTTATACAATAACCAAAAATACTCTCATTTTAATCAGTTAATCGTACTACACTTTGTTTTGGATTCTTTAAACAATTTATATTCATATAAAAAATTTTTGAGAACTTAATTCAAATTTACCCCGGACCAATAAAAGTTGTTATCCGAGAATTTTTCTCTTATGGCTCATTAACATCAAAAAAGAGAAAAGGTTCTACAAAACTGGTAAGCTGAAAAATGCAACAAAAAAGCTCTATGACTTCCAATATTTAGAAAAAAACTGTACGACGGTAAAATTTCATCATAAATGTCGCCATATATTGAAACCCACAAGCCATATAAACCAGTTATAAATTTTTTCTTCACGAGAACTTTGGACTATATCAGACTATCTGGAAATTTATTTACTCAGATGTAGTCAATGAAGCACTTGAGACTCGGGCAGCTGGACAGTAAAAAGGTCCCAAAGATATTACAACCGAAGACAATTAGAGGACGCACTGGTAGAAACAAATTAGAGAAAAAAAATAAGAGATGAGCGAGGAGTTTATAGGAGACGAACAGAAGACCCAGGAAAGTCACAAGAAAGAAGGGTAGTTTAAAACATTTTTTTCTACAAAATTTTTAGGAACGACAAAGCAGATTGATCTCATAGAGTTTTTGCTGCTGTCTTAGCACGTTAGTTTTTTAGCGACGAATTTACAACGATGCTCTGTAGATTTTAAACTGAATCTATGTTGAGAGGTGCAACTGCAAATGAGAAAGATGAAAAGACAGATAATCCGAATAGAGAATTTTTAGATATCATATTTCTTTGACTAATTATCAGAAGGCATTTTATTACCCCAGATATGGTGGTGGATAAATTAATAGATTTTAAAACTGAGAACGCGATCTTTCTTTTCACGCATTTCAACACATTGCTTAGAGTATTCACGGTCACTGCCTTCCAATACCTCAACAAAATAACAAAAATTGAACCCCTCCCTCTCCTTTCAATAGGAAAATTTGCCCATAAAAAGTTAGCTGGGAAGATTTTATTTACTGTTTTTGTATCCAATAATTGCTGTTATTTCGCCTTTATTTGACTTAATTTACAACAAATAAAACAAGGCTGAAACTACATAAGCTGTTAACAATGTTAAACCGCGCCCTGAGCATGTAAGATAAATGCAATTTTGGCCGATTGAACTGAAAAACCACAGAAACAATTTGAAGATTCAGGGGAAATTTTCTTGTAAATTTGTTTATTTTCAAACACGTCTGTGCCCTCCAGTTACAGTGAAGATTGCTTTGGTATTATAAACTGATTTACACGTCAAGCAAAGGAAATGGAATTTTATTATAAAACTTGTTTTGAAATAATAACCTTCTAACTTCTGTTGGTTAAAACTTAGTTTAATATAGAATCAGCTGCTTGAGGATTTCTATTCGATTAAAACTAGCAACCCTCTTTTTACCCTCTCCTCCCGCCACGAACACTTGGGCCACGAACACAAAATAATATCGATATTTAGTAGACAACATTTTTTACACTTATAAGCGTCACAATGGTGTAAAGTTATTGTAATGGCTTAATTGTTCTATATCTGATAATTCTATATCTGAATATTTGTTACAATTTCAACAAAAAGTGACTCCAGAAAATTTTGAGTGCTAAGTATTTGTTTGGCTTCATTTGCTTTAATTGAATGCCCAATTTTTTATCCATTGAGAATTAGTTCGATTTTTCATTTGATAATAACTGTTGTTCGATAGATCGATCGCGGCGATTCAGTACAATGTCACGAACCTCGACTCTGGGAAAAGACGACAATTCCGAAAATTTATTCCACTCTATTCACGCCGCTGTTCGTGAAGAATCTTGTGCAATAACTGCAAACGATTTCACCTCAAGCGGCATCCCAGAATGCGACGAAAACGAAGTGGTTTCGTCGACCAATCAGAGGAGACGAGGTGCTATTCGGAAGAAAGTGGCTCATATTGTTAAAGACCACAGATTCATTCACAGATTTTTCAAACAGCCCCGATTTTGTTCACACTGCACAGATTTCATTTGGTTAGTGACACATCAATATCGCTACACAGCAAAGTATTTTTTTTTACAAAATTCAATCATTTTGTGGCAAAACTCCAAGATGTAAAAATGGGTTGCGTTAATTGCGGACTTTAGTGACAGAAAAGCATAATTTTTGTCACTAGTATTCACTAATAACTGTAACCCATTTCCAAGAGTTTGAGTTTTCAGTTAACCTCAAACCTTATTGCTCGAACTGTTTAGTATTTAGTTGATACCCAGTTCAGGGACTTAATAGTACTTATATTGAATGTCTTTTTGATAAACAATTACCATTGCGAGGAATATTTCTGAAATTACTCACCAATTAGACTATTTACAATTTGATAACAGTTTACAATTTGATAACTATCAAGGTTAATAACCGCCGATATAAGTGATGATTTGGAAAAGAGTGACGAGGAGTGTGGCTTATTGTCCCACAATATTGTCCCACAGTACAATTTTGTGTTTATAGCATAAAAACTATTGGTTTTATAGCCGACAATCATCCTTAAAAAATTTCTATTTCGCTTTGAGAAGTGTGTTATTTTCGTGTCAAATGAAAAAGTTAACAATTGAAGTAACATGTTTTTGTCTAAAAAATTGGCGAATAACTGATGAATATTTATTGCATGTTGTACATTTCACTCAAGTTTGTACATATCTTGCTCCTGTTCCTATACGTACGACTGGCACACAAAGGCTACTTTTACTGAAAAATTAGTTTTTCCATTTCTCCCCATTTGGACCACAATAAAATCATTTTTGTAGTGATACACGCGTCATTTACATGACTTGTTTTGAAAAATTATCACAATAAGATATTCGAGCCCTCTGCAGACAAGTGGTTGTTAAAAACAGTAAAATAATTACAAAAAATTACTTGAAAAATATCGGAGTCAGTCTTGATTGAGTGGAGCCGCCCGGTTCGAGACCGAATGATTAACTTGTACCGAATTAATAAATCAAGAGAAATTCGTTTGCTATTCCGTTAAAAAACAATAGATCTCAATTAGATTCTTCGCAAATGCTTTTTTAAAAAGTTTCCAAAAACACTGATTTTGATTGAACTTTCAAATCCATATGTCAGCAATTTTTCAAAATAATTTACTGGCCCTTCATTTTTGTATCCTTTTTTATAATTTCAATTAACACTTTTCCAGATTCTATATTTTCCAAACAACCGTTTAATTTCATGTCTTGCAACGTTTTTTTAACAGTTTAGCGTGAGTGTGCTTATGTGTGTGTGCACGCGTGTGTGTAGGTGGTGTGTGTGTGTGTGTGTGTGTGTGTGTGTGTGTGTGTGTGGTGTGGTGTGGTGTGTGTGTGTGTACAAATGAATAATTTGTACGTAACTTGTAAGTCAAATAGTTAACTTGTAAAAGCCTTGTAATTTGAATGGTTAACTTTAAGACCTTGCAAGACGAATGACTAACTTGCAAGTTCGTTCCGGTCGAGCATAACACTTATTGGTTATTTCAATTTAACATTCAGACATATATCGTAAAAAGCGCGTGGGAGCTAGCTGCTCTGCTGGGATAACATAATACTATTCGACCTAAGTAGACAAAATGGTTACCTTTTGAAATTAATAATTCAAGGGAGATCCGTTTGCAATTCCTTTAAAAAACAATGATCTCAATCAGCTTCTTCGCGATTGTTTTCTTAAAAAAGGTTCCCAAAAAAACTGACTTTGATTGAGATTTTAAACCAATATGTCAGCATTTTCTCAAAATAATTTAGTGGACCTTAATTTTTATGTCCTTTTTTTATAATTTCATTTAACATTTTTTTAGATTCTATATTTTCCCAACATTCATTTACATTCATGTCTTGCAACGTCTTTTTTACAGTTTAGTGTGTGTGTGCATGTGTGTGTGCGCGTGTTTGTGTGTGTGTGTGTGTGTGTGTGTGTGCGTGCGTGTGTGTGTGTGTGTGTGTGTGTGTGCGTGCGTGTGTGTGTGTTTGTGTGGTGTGTATGGGGGTTTGGTGTGTGTGTGCGAAAGGCTATCTTTTAAGTAACTAGTAAGTCGAATGGTTAACTTGTAAAAGCCTTGTAGGTCGATTGGTTAACGTGTACGAACTTGTAAGTCGAATGGTTAACTTGTAAGAATTAGCAAGTTTTTGGAAGAAAAAATTGCAAGGCGATGCATCGCGTTGTAAGAACTTGCAAAAAACTTGCATGTTCTTACAAGTTAACCATTCGACCTCAATCCAGGCGCTTATTGTACTCTCTGTAATTTTTTAAATCTGTTTTGAAGACCTAACGGAAGTAGAATAGTTTTTTACTCTTTATTTTTTTGTTATTTACTATGCAAATCTAAGCGTTCATCTAACGCTAAAATTATACACTTTCGGTCAAAATAACGGCTTTTTTATTTTAATATTAACTGACTCAAGCAATGGCAAATACTAGATTGGTCCTAGAGGGCAGCGAAATTTTTAGAAAAAGATTAACACAAATCACTCTGAAATTTTAAATATCGACAAAACAGTGTGAAAATTTTTCAATTATACACAAATACAAAAACGCGGATCCCTTGTTGTCAAAGATTTAACAATTGATTCAAATTAAATAACGAGAAAACATAATAAGAAATAAACTTTCATCATGAATTGTCTCATGATTAGAAAACCACATAAAACTTTTTTTTTTGAGTTTCGAGCTCCCGGTGTCTCGTGAGTTTGAATTACAGTGAAACTTGTTTGGATTTTGCAGTGAAAAAAGCATTCGA
Source organism: Convolutriloba macropyga (assembly GCF_964194025.1). Classification (NCBI taxonomy): domain Eukaryota; kingdom Metazoa; phylum Xenacoelomorpha; order Acoela; family Convolutidae; genus Convolutriloba; species Convolutriloba macropyga. The sequence goes on along the minus strand of NC_134475.1, from coordinate 57,144,207 downwards.
ATCGATTACCGGATCAGAAGCAATCAGTTTTTGCAATCTTACTGAATGTCATGTTTCCTAATACTTGTTTCAGGGGACTTGGGAAACAAGGATTCCAATGTGAAGGTGAGTGAATAATTGGCTAAATGCATTATAACCCTCTTTATTTTCTTTTTATTAATTTATTTTCTGTGTGTTTGTAGTGTGCAGTTTTGTAGTCCATGGAAGATGTCACGAATATGTCACTTTTGTCTGTCCTGGTGTCGATCAAGTTCACTCTGGAACCGAGGTTTGAACATCATTTGAACTAAATTATTCCAATATCAAAGAATTGGCTTTAAAAGCAGCTAAAAATCATATAAGATGCCAAAGAATATTATAGGACAGACAACTTCATAGCATATAGGGCAAATATTTAGCCGAATGTTCCAAGTTTTGTAAATTGCAGCTATGCTTTTCTAATATCCGACGGAAATGATCATCACTTTTGTCTCAAAATCCCTTTAAAAAGCATCTGTATAGCTTAAAAAAACAGTTGTTCTTTTTCATCCAGCGGAATGCGAGGCTTGCCCACAAGTTCAAGACAGAGACTTATGCCAGTCCTACCTTCTGTGATCACTGTGGATCTCTCATGTATGGCATCTTCAGTCAAGGATCCCAGTGCAAAAGTGAGTTCCAACATTTTAAAGTACAAAGCAGTGAAATGAAAAAATTCAAATTATTCTCATCATATAAGTATCCAAAAAATGCTCGGAAATATAATTGATCGAATAAGATACAATAAGTTTGCTGATTCGTTCCAGACGCGTATCAGTATTGTGACACTTTGACGCTGTTTCTGTTCTATTACAGTAAACTGTCATAACAGAGAGCCAAAACCTGGAGTAATTTTTTTAATTCATAGCCCCGAAGCGATAATGGCTATTATTGGGGACATCGTGGTTTGTGACAATTCAATGAATTTGAATTGAATTGGGGCGCTATCTTTTTTTTTAAGATCTGTTCACACATTTTCATGATTTTTGGAGTCAAATTGGAGTTGTGATTTTGGTCACGCCGAAACAAGAAGTGGAGCGAAAAAACGGGTAGTTTTGCAGCGTGAATTTTTTTCGCTCTAATTTTAATGTAGAGTGAGAAAACGGTGTTTAAACAAAAATTCGCTTTCTCGCTAGTGGTTTTTCGTTCACATGCGGAAATTTCGCTCTGATTTTTTCTGTTTTTTGATTTTTTGGATCAAAATTTTTTCTAAATGGTTTCCCCATTGCATTCATAGTTCATTCTGGGCCTAGTTTTTTGTTTGAACTAAATTTTCATATCTAGCTAGTGTTTTTTTGTTGACATGCGGCATTTTGACATTGATTTTCTGTTTTTTTTATTTTTTTTATCTAATTTTTTTTAGAAATAGATTTTCCCAATTCACCCATAGTTCTCTCTAGGTCTAGTTTTTTGTTTAGTCAAAAAAAATTTTTAATTGTACATCAGTACTTGTCCTGCTATGTTTTTTTAATTCGTAGTCTCCATCTACAATTCTTAAGACCTGACTTCTTGGAATTGACTTTTTCAATGACTTCAGTGACTTCTCTTAGTTGTTTCAATTCATGGAAGGCCACAAGCGTCTATCGTGGTTATTTTCCGGCAATTTGCAGGCTATGTTATAACATAGAATATAATATAGAGTATTCAGTTAATTTTTTTAAAAAAATAGCTTTTATCTTCATTTGTATTTATTCGGTTTGTATAATTGTCTTTATCTTTAATAGCCGTCTTCATCTTCTCAGCTTGTTTTTTTTGCAAGCGTAATTTTAGATAATGCATAGATTTTCAATTGTATTGGATTTTTGTCTTTAGTTGAAAGTGATCATACATTTCGGTGAATTTGAGCTTTCAAAACTATATGAAAGGGCGGTCAACCCTGAAGGCATTATGTTGCACTAAAATCAACAACCTGGCTTTAGTAATCTTGCACGTTTTTAGTGTGTAAAATTTGTTGGGATGACCTAAATTCAGGCCAAAAAGGTCACTTTAAAATTTTCGAACCAAAACTTGTCAGCCCCTTTTTCACATTCTTCTATATTTAGTTCGTATTTGAATGCGATTTCAACTAACGTTATTCAGAGATCATAGTAGCCAAAAGCGTAATAAAAATTTTTCGGGCGAATTTTTTGAAAAATATGTATTGGCAATGTCAACCTGAACAATTTAATGGAAGGGAATCGGCTACAGTTTTATGGCAAAAAATATCTAGTTTTTGAAACATATGTGTGATGCTTACTCAATTAGAATAAGGTCTAAGCTGTAATCGAAAAGAGAATATTCAATGCACAACTTTATTCAATGAAAGATAAGGCAGAACTGCAATTGACCTTTTGTCAGTCTGCACATTAGTGCGTGGTACCAGTCAACTTTAAACATAAGAGACAATCGTCGGACGATTGCACATGGTTAACAATGTTAAGATATACATACTGCATGAAGTAATTATTAATTTACTGCATCATAACATACGTAGGATAAGATTGTCTATAATGATAATGCTCATGTACCACATTTCCCCTCGGGAGAAATAACAAAGTTTTTAAAAGTTTGTTATGCAATTGTAATGACATCTAAGTCAAAGTTCATGAGGGCTGAGTTCTCTCTCTCTCTCTCTCTCTCTCTCTCTCTCTCTCTCTCTTGCATCTGGTGATAGTTCCAGCACCTGTTCTTCGGCCCGAGGTGATACCGGCTCAGTCTCCGCAGGCTCTTGTGTTTGGCCTTGTATTGGTGAGGTACTTCTACGCTCGTCTTCCTGTCCTTGCGTGGAATCGTCCTGCGCACTTGAACCCGGTTGGAAGTTTGCGATGCCTTTTGAGTCTTTGATTGAAATGCTGGATTGGGTTTCATCTGTGTCGACGTCGGTGGATAAAGTCTCAGTCTGTCCAAATTTTGTTGGCTTCTTTGTGAGTCTCTTACTTCGTCGCGGCTTTTTGCCTTGGTTGATTTCGTGAATGTCTATCGGCTCTTGTGGTTCATAGTCTGCGTCTTTTAGATTGGTTTCCGCCGTTGCCTCGTGGTCTGGAATAGTGTCGTCTTCGTCTTCTTCTTGCGAGGAGGCGTATTGGTCTTTATTTTGTTTCTTCGCCCCCCCTTTTTAGGAGACTGTACATATTTCCTTTTTGGAGGAACTTTTGTGCGGTGAACTTTAGCGAGGTTGGCCAGGTTGGGGTTGGTAGGTGAGCCTTGTTGCCTTTTACGGATGGTGCGTTCGCCTTTCAATTTTGTCATCTGTTCTTTTTGGTGGACGCTCATTGTTCGCTGTAGCTTTTCATGGTGATTAATGACCGTCTTTCCTGCCGCAAATTGAATCAGAGGAATTTGAGGTTTTGCGGGCGTACCGAATCTAGCTACCTCTGACTTATGTAGGACTGTGTAGTCTTGTCCCGGGTACTTAATCGTTAGTGTTGAGCCGGAGGTTTTGACTAGTGCTGCCCTTTCTGGTATTGCTTCATACAGGCCTTGTAGTTGTTTCTTGCTGCGTGTCGAAGCAATTGTTTTCCTTGCTAATTTTAGGCCTTTGCTGGATTCGGTGACCGGTTCCAGCGTTGATTGAGGGGTCATTAGGAATGTTCGAGGGATCTCGCCGGTGTCGTTTTTAGCTGCTGTGAGCATCCTCTCTTTTGAAGTACGCACCTCCTCGTCGCTGTTGAGGTCCTCTTGTTCCCACCGTTCGTCGGATATCAGCTCGTGGGCTCCCATGATGATGTCATCTAAATAATCAGGTTGTACATTTGGCCATTTTAAATTTCTACTATCGGGTTTTGACGTTAAATTGGTTTTTGGAGTATTGGGGGGGGGGGGCGTACAAAATGCACTTCGAATGGTGATATATTGGTTGCTTTTTTCCGACATATTCTTAGTTCTTGAGCGATTTGTCTTAAAGACTGTTTTATGTTAAACGGGTGTTGGTTTGGGTCTAGCTTGATGCATCCTAATCTTCGTTTGACCGTTTGGATTAACCTTTCAACGAGGCCTATCGATCTATGGTCGTTTGCAGGTGCAAATATTATTTTTATGTTGTTTCTGTTGCACAATTCTCTAATTGTATTACCTTGTTGGCATCTAGCTTGGTCCATTCGTATAGATCTAGGTACCCCATGTATGGACATATATTTATTTAGGAAATGTTCTATGTTTGTTGCGTTCGCGTGATTGTATAGTTTAAGAGATGGGAAATTGAAAAATCCGTCGATGCATGCGAGGAAGTATAATTCTCTTCCTTGACCGTCTAATATTGGTCCACCAAAGTCTATTCGAATTTCTTCGTTTGGTTCGACGCATGGTTTAATTGGTGACCATTTTGTTTTTGGTATTATACATTTGAGGTTCTTACCGAATTCAGTGCAGGGGCGGCATGTTTTTGCCTTGTTTATCAGGTCTCTGTTAATGAAAGGCCACCATAGTCTATTCGCTAGTTCTGTCATTCCCCATGAGCCCGGTTGGGTGTCATGAAGAACGTCAATGACTGCCTCTTTAATTGCATTGGGAATCGTGAGGCGGTTATCAAGTAGTATGCAGCCATCGTTTATGCTCAATTGGTTCCAGTGGGCGTGTATCTGTTTGCTCACTGCTTTGCATCGGCGTTCATCGTTCTGGATGATGCAATCTCGAATCTCTCTTAGAACACTGTCCCTGTTTGTCATAGCCGCTATTAATGTCGAGCTGAATACGTCTCTGATTGCTTTGTCTTGTGTTGTATTTGATGTTGTTGTTGGTTTTTCTTGCAGCGGGTTGTTGTCTTCCTTGCTGGGGCTCAGGTAGGTGGTGAATGAGAGTGGGCTTTTTCCTGGACTCTTTGGGGGAGTGTTTTGTGTTCGATCTTGGTCTGCTTGCATTTCTGAAGAATTTTGTTTTTGAGTTAGCAACTGGTTGTTATTCGAGTTGTTGGCAAATGCGATTTTGCAATCGCTTGTTGTGTGACTTTTTGCTCAATTACGTCACTTCTTGTCACGCGGTTACTGCGTAGGCTGTAATTATGCGGTTTTTGAACTACTTTTGTTTTTGTCTTATGACTTTGTGCTCTAGGCACTTTGATTTTGGAATCGTCCCGCAATTGCATAGGTGATTTTCTCGGACGGCCTCTTTGACGTTTAATTACAGTCGTTGTATTTGATGTCTTTGAATCGTTGCGCGATTCCAGTGTAGGAAATTTTCGTGGTCTACCGCGTTGTCTAATTGCATCAATTGTTTTAACTAGAGCATCTATTTGTGCTATTACAAAGTCTTCATCGTACATACTAATTGGTTTTGCGGCGCCGCGGGGGTTTCTGGATATGTAATCTGTGAGGCCCATCTTTGAACCTGGTATATGTTCGATATTAAAGTGGAATGGAATTGGCCGATCGCACCAGCGGGTTAATCTGCTTTGGTGTGCTTTTGTTGATTTATCTTTAAGTATGGATAGAAGTGCTCGATGGTCTGTTTGTACGGTGAAATATTGACCATATAAATAATGCTTAAAATGTTCGAGTGACCAAACTATGCCTAAGAGTTCGAGCTCGTTAATGCTATATTTTTCTTCAGCTTTGTTTAGAAAACGCGAGGCGTATGCTATTGTTTCCCAACCGTTGTTCGATTCCTGCTCGAGCACTGCTCCGAGTCCGAATCGTAATGCATCTGTACGTACTCTTGTTTTTCTCGACTGATCGAAGTGCGTGTTTTCAGTTATGTTTTTTATGTGCTCTTTTATTTTTTCGAATGCTGTTTGGTGTTTTGTGGTCCATACGTATTTATTATCTTTTTTCAGTAATTCTCGAAAGATTCTGCATTGTGTTGCTAAATTCGGAACGAATTTTGTTAGATGATGTACACTACCTAAGAAGGATTTAAGTTGTTTACATGTGCTGGGTGCCTTCAAGCTTTGTATGGCTTCGGTTTTGGTGACTAATGGTTTTATACCATGTTGATTGATTTCAAATCCTAGCCATTCTTTTTTATTTTTTGCGAAGTGACATTTTTCTAAGTTTATGCTTAAATTTTCCTTGACAAGTCTTTCCAGGCATTCGAATACTTGTTCTTTATGGTTTTTTATTCCTCCGCCCGTGACAATTATTATGTCGTCCTGGAAACTATATGTGTTTTTGAGGCCCCTTAATGTGGTATCTATTGCTTTTTGGAATTCTGCGGGCATATCTGTTAAACCATAGAAACCTGTTATGAATCTGTATGTTCCTGTGGCTTGACCGCCTATGATATTAAAATTGCAATGTTTTGCGGTTGTCTCCTCGAGTGGTATTTGACTATATGCGTATCGTAGGTCGATGGTTGAAAAAAGTACTTCGCTTTCGTGCGACGATTCCGAGATTGACTGTGCGATATTGTCCATCAGGCAGTCTATTTTTTGCATTTGGTATTCGTTTTTGTGAATCACTTTGTTTATGACTTTTGAGTCCATGGCAAGTTTTATTGTTTTTTCTCGTTTAACTGTTATTACTATAGGTGAAATAAAGTTTTTGTCGCTGCATTTGTCCAGTTTGATTATGTTGCCATTCTTTTGTAATTTTTTGAGTTCTTCTTCTACCTGTGATTGTAGACGGATTGGTATTCTCCGTCCTCTTTGATGAACGGGCGTGAAGTTTGTTTTGAATTTTGACTTAACTGTATGGGTTTTTGATCGTCCTATCCTTTTTACTAGGTTGGGGAATTTTTTAGATATTTCTGTTTTAAGTTTTGTCCTTCAAAGTTTTGTATCATTGCAACTTGCTTACCTTCCGATCTTGGGGAGGGTTGTTGATTGACTTGTATTCCGAGCCCTTGAAATAAGTCTCGTCCTATAATCGCTGTGGTTGTTGGCTACCACTATGAGGTCAGCTCTTCTGGCATTCCAACCATTACATTCTATGTCACAGTATAGTGTGCCGACATTTCGGATTGGTGTATTCGTAAAGCTGCGCAAGTTTGTGGGATTCGTCTTGCGACTCCACCAGCTGTTTTTATCTCTGTCTTCTATCTCATGCGCCATTCGTTCCTTTACTAAGTTGTTTGAGCTACCTTAATCCACCATTACCCAGTATTTGGTGTTCTCAAACTTGATGTGAAGTTTTGTGGATGTGGGTGATGTTTCGGTGGGGAAATTAAGTTGACCATGTAGTCGTCTTCCGAATCCTCTCTGATGCTTCCTATTTCATTGTTTAGTGAGACCATATTTATTTGTTCCTCGTTCTGTGTTTCGTCTGGTTCTATTAATTCGTTGACATTCCGATTGTTTGTGTATCTGTTCAGATTGGACCTGCAGACTTTCGCTAAGTGATTGGGTTTATTGCATCTTCTACTCGTCTGTCCAATTGCCTGGCTCGTACTTCGATGTTCTTGTGTCCAAGGTTGTCCGCAGTTACGACAGTTATGTTGCTGGAATTGTTGTCTGTTTGACTGGAATGAATTGCCTCTGGGCGATTGGTAGTTGCCTCGGGGCTGGCTAAAATTGCCTCGGTAGTTTCCCCGGTATCTCGAACTAGAGATGGCTAGGACTAGCTCCGATCGTCCTACTATTGATACCAATGAGGGGTCTGTAGTGTTCTTGGCTTGTATAGCTAATTGGCTTCGTGCGCCTAACTCGATGCTAATGGCTAATTCAAGTGCCTTTTCTGGTTCTAGTGTTACCTTTAAAAGTTCTTTCTGAATCATCGGGTCGATCATGTTGGCTGTAAAGATGTCTCGTAACAAGTCATCTTCCAACGTTCCCAGTTGGCAAAATTCTGCTAGAGATCTTAGGGCTGAGTGGAATTGTTCCATAGTTTCCCCTTTTTGTTGTTGTCTTGTGAGCAATAGATAACGGTCGAATGTGACGTTCCGTGGTCGTATGAACGTCAGCTCTAGTTCCTCCCACAGTTGTTGTGTCGTGATGTTCTCGACGTTAGTATGGGCGTATTTCCTTGTATGCATTCTTCGTCCTTCGATTCCAATGGTTAGATAAATCATTGATTTTGCTCGCTTATCGGCGATGTCCCATGGCTTATCGCCGCACAGCACCTCTATTCTGTCAATTAAGTTACACTCATTTTTACATTTGGCTACTGCCTGGTTGTATCTTGTTAGCCTCTCTCTTTCCATCGTCTGGGTTGGATTGTGTACTGGTTGTTCTTCTACTGGCTCTGGGGGATAGATGATTGTCGTTGGTTTCTCTCTTAGGAGGTCGTCAAGTTCTATATTTGTCTCTGCGACTAGGGCCATTTTCAGTTGACTTCTCCACTTTTCCCATGGTGTTGGTGGGTTTGAGCTGGGTTTTGCCAGAATGGTTCAAGACCTAGTGTCGTTTTTCCTTTTTCAGCTGACTGCGATGCTTATGTGATGCTTACTCAATTAGAATAAGGTCTAAGCTGTAATCGAAAAGAAAATATTCAATGCACAACTTTATTCAATGAAAGATAAGGCAGAACTGCAATTGACCTTTTGTCAGTTTGCACATTAGTGCGTGGTACCAGTCAACTTTAAACATAAGAGACAATCGTCGGACGATTGCAAATGGTTAACAATGTTAAGATATACATACTGCATGAAGTAATTATTAATTTACTGCATCATAACATACGTAGGATAAGATTGTCTATAATGATAATGCTCATGTACCACAATTTAATGCTCATGAACAATTTAATGGAAGGGAATCGGCTAAAGTTTTATGGCAAAAAATATCTAGTTTTTGAAACATATGTATAAAAAAGACAACTAGCAATGATATTGACACACTTTTTGATTTTTTAAAAGATTTTTTTCTCCGTGTTGGTTTTTTAAGAGTTCAAGTAGTCAATTGAACGTTTTTTGAGCTTTCATATATTGTATTCTCAGGAAAAGTTATTCAATACGTCATCATTGTAAATAACTTCAAATTAAAGGCAATTAATTATATTTTTCTCTCGCTGTTTGTTAAGTTTGGTTGTGTATGTTTGTCTCGAAAGCTCAATTGGTCTGCTGGTCATGTCAAGGCTTTGTTAGACTTTCCTTAAATTATTGCGAGTCGTTTTTTGGAAATTTCCTGCTACTCTCTAATTTTGGTCACACAGAATCTTGTTTCGTATCATGTTATTTCACATCTTATAAACAAATAAAAAGGAATTGCTTTACGTTCAAAAGTGGAATTTAGGGTGCGGGCTTTGTAGCCGGGATTTAGCGATCCTTAATTTTTTTTAATCTTGGGCGATTCGCTCAATATTTTCCTTCAATTTAGCCTAGCTTTTGAATATAACACAATTCCATAAAGTTCATGTGAATCACTTGTACTAACACAACAAAAAGAAATTCAGTAAATTTCTTCGTCAAAATTGACCGAGGCAATTCAGGTCAAGATGTAACCTTTTTTCATGAATATGGACGCTTTTCAGTCGTTTTCCATAATTAATTTATAAATACAAAAATCTTCACATAGATTCTTTTTACCCCTATCAATTTTTCTTCAGAGTTGCCGCACCTGTTGAAGGATACCAACTGTGACAAAGTTGTAAGCATTAGCAACTGTTAGAGGTCAATGCTAACTTTTGAGGTCAAAGAGATACGCATGAAAGGACTTTTTCTAGGAGAATTGGGACATTCTTCTAATTCAGATTTCATAATTTCACAAAAGCTACTCTATAATTTTTGTTCGGTTCCATCGTAGCAGTAGCAGTTCTGATTCGAGCAAAAGTTGATAATAATTTTTCGGATCGAGGAAACAAATTTTCTACATTTTTTCTACAAATTTTTTGGACCCAACAAATTTTTTTTGTCATGACGTCTTTGGCTTGAATAGTATCATTCATGCATCTTTTTTTTGTGTCGGTTATGTTTTTCTCTTAGATCAAGATGAAAATTAGGGTTACATCCATTTATTTCAGAGTGTGGGATAAACGTGCATCGCAAATGTGCTGAATTTGTTCCCAACCTCTGCGGGAAAGATTGCACAGAAAAAAGAGGTCGCATAAAATTAGAGGTTCGAGTGTTTGAGAAAGAGCAGCCTAAACAGACAGACGAGCAGCCAATCAGAACAGAAGGGGACAAACACGAAACCAGTGATCATAATGGCCACGAGATGACTGCAACAGAAGTCAAACCTCCTCAGCTAATTTGTCGTATCACAGGTATATTTTACCTTTCCAGAGACATGAAAAAATGCGTTTGAAAGTTGTTTGATTAGCGGGACTCATGCAATTCCTATATAGCATTGTATGATTAGTGGAAAAAATCAAATTCTTAGTGGGATCTTTTCCGTTTGTACACCCCGGTACAATATGCGCCCCCCCCCCCCCGTTACAGAGCGCGTGTCATTACATAGTAAATCATTATGTAAAAATATGGCACGTGCGTCTGGGGGGTGCAAATAATATGTGCCAACTAAGCTGGGGGGGGCACAAACGGAAAAATCCTTTGAGTGATTGTCAATCTGTGTGTTTCGTTGTGCACATTTCAGAGATCGCTATTATTATTTGTCACCAAAGAACGCGTTCCTATTCTATTAACTGATTCCATGGTATTTTAAATATTATCGGGAATTCACACAAATCATACATTACTTCATTTGAAATCTAGAAAAGTTGTATGATGAGCATCCCGAGATATGTTATCCGAAATAATCCCTGGAATGTAAATTTATTGAATTTTTGATCTTTTAACCAGCCAATCACTTGCCCATTGCGTGAGCGGCTGTGCCGTATTTTTATTGACCACGTAATAGCACATTAAAAATTAAATTTTGTGTTCTTATATGTTCATTGAGTGCCGCAATGTTTACAAAAACTAATCGCAATCCCAGATGCTCTAGAAAATTTAGAAAACAAACAAAAATCAGGAGCAAGGAATGTCAATATTTGTTTGCCAAGGATTGAAAAACTATAGTTGTCTACTTTGATTGATTAAAATGAAGCAGTTAGGCACAACTGCAATTTTATAAGTTTAATTGAAATCAATTCTTAAAATTTTTGAAGCTACAAAAGTGCAACTAACATAATTTAAGAAACATTTTGAGTGTTTGTGCGAATGTTCTGCCCGGAGTTAATTTGGACTATGCGTGATAGCAGCAGTGCTGCAATTGGACGTCAAAGAACCAAACGTATCGTCTTGGTTCACTGCAGCCAGTTTTGATGGTGTTTAAAATAAACTGCCGCGACACTTTCGTTTGGAAAGATATAGCATGAGTGCTCTTTGCCAAGTGTTGTCCTGTGATACCTGTTTAGATCATTCATAACAAACTTTCTCTTGCTACTGTAAAAAGCAAATCAATTCTGTTTGTATACATTGCAGCAGATAGAAATCTATTTTGCGAATTCTCCACCAATCTATGTGTATGGCATTGACTTCTGCGCTTTATATAATTTTCGGCGTTACAATTGAAGTTCTTCTAAGTTTTTTTTGCAATAATCGGTTAGTCAACTAGAGTTAGGTAAGCCTACTTCGCGCGCAGAAATAAGTAACTCTCTATCTATTAACCTTAAGGCAATAAAGAGAGCCCATTTAAGGGTCCGCCTTAATCGTACAAGTTATCACTATGCCTCAATTTAACCGCAGTTGTCTCTAGTCATCATTACACAAGGCTATGCCAGTAACTAGTTCATGGGCATTAATTTAGTTGGCTGTTTTTTGTGCAACTTGCCCAAACGCTATTATATTTCATAGTTTTTTTTGTCACGTTAATTGAGATTTTATAAAGGTTAAAAAACGAATTAAAAAAGCTCCTTCATGCATATTGACATAGAATATTTAGAAACGAGAAACGAGAAAAAGTAGATTACTCTAGATTGAATTACTTCTACGTCAATTTCAGCCAGAAATCAATAGTTGGGCGGCCAGTTATGTGAAGGAAGAGTTTATGCGGTACGCCATTTCCTTGATTTCATACATTGATCTTATATAATTTTATACGAATCGTAACGTGTTTCCTAATAATATCCTGGCATGCAATCAAGGAAATCACAAATAATCCTTAAATGAGAACAAGGAAACCATATCTGGTCCTTGCATTAATAAAAATGAAAATGACACTATTGGGCATTTTTGTGCATGTGCACCAATTGCCAGCCGAAAATGTATGAAATCCAAAAATCAATTATTATTGAACTGAATTTGAATTTTGCAAGAAGTGCAATTGTATATGGCTGTTGTACAATTGCAAGGACATAAAAAGTCCATCAAAAGAAAGCGCCAATTTTTGTTGAATTTTATACAAATTTGAGAGGGCTATGAAAAAAGACTCAAAGTTGTCAACAAACGAGAATTTTTTTTTTAAATTCACAATAATAGATTATCGAGAAAAATAAAAACTACACGCCTCTTCGCTTGGGTGTCTCAGGTGTATTTTTTCCTGATTGAGCGTGGTAGCTGCTACGATTGGAGTTGTTTACAGCTGCATTATTTTTTTCCATGAAAATTTTATGATTACCTGGAAATTATACAAATCATATAGGACCTTTTATGATTACCGGGAAAAATTAAACTCAATAACTCATTGTTTGGGTTACTGATTGAGCGTCGTAGTTGCTACAAATGCAGTTGTTTACAACATAATTAGTTTCTGTATGTTACTTGTATGGTTAACGGGAAATCATAGAACTGATGTATGACCGTGTATGATTACCGATGATAATATATGACCTTGTATGAAATCAACAAAAATTTTATGATGGGCAACCCAGTTATGGAATTTCACTGCGAGGGTCAGTTAGATTGAGCACGCCAATTAATTATTAATTATTAGTTTGAGTGAAAGTGTTTTTTAATATTCAGAATTGCTCAATTGTTGTTTTCTTGTACAGTTGTTGTTTTATGCTCTTATTGTCAATTATTTTTTCTTTCGAATATCAAAATTATCAATTGGGAGCGCCAGTAAAATCGCTGTTGGACTTAAAATCATTGCGATTAAACAACAGAAGAATCGCCAAAGAAATTTTTTGGTTTTTCTACAGAATTCTGAAACCTATGTTATTTTCCAGCTATAGGAATTCTCTAAGTACTAAAATTCAAAAATAGGCAAAAATGCATCCGATTTTTTTTTAACCACTAATGCTTTTCTCTTATTGTTGTGTTATTCAATGTTTTCGTTTTTAGTATTCCAAGCGAAAAATCTAATCCCAATGGATGCGAATGGATTAGCAGATCCCTATGTGAAGATCAGATTGATACCAGACAACAAGAAGGCAGATAAACTTCACAAACACAAATCCAAACGACTCAAGGAGACTCTCAACCCAGTCTGGAATGAAGAGTTTGAAATGTACGCATATTGCTTCCGAATTAAACTTTCGCAGCTTTTCAAGATATCCAAGATTTTGTGCTTCAATATTAGAAGTTCACCTGTCTGAGCCAATCATAAAGCTAACTTTTTATAATACAAATTGACATACATTGATAAAACCTATGTATAGAAATTTCTTGAAAACCATGCAAAGATATAGAAATACTAGTACATATCTTGAACTTTGGCATAATACTAGCTTTGCATGACATTCAAAATTAAAAGGCTCTCCGGACAGGTATGAATTATAGGAATTTCTCCGGACAGGTATGAATTATGAGAGATAGTCCATAATTTTTTGTTCAGCAATATCATGTTGATGATCAGGATATCTTAAGAAAAGATCAACAAAATATCAATTCTCGGCATCATATTTTTGTTTAATCGGATGTGCAACAGAAACTCAAACAACTACATGACGCTTTTTAGCCCTCTAGCGGTGGAGGATAAGAACAAGCGGTTACTGGTTGAAGTGTGGGACTGGGATAGAACTACGAGAAACGATTTCATGGGTGCTCTATCATTTGGAATATCAGGTAAAGTTTATAACCAATGCTGCAATTTTTGAGCCCACGTTGAGGTCACCCAGTGAACTGAAACTTGATACACATGGATAAGGATAAAAAGATTAACCATGCCATGGCAAGAAAAATTAAATTGTAAAAATTATAAAACACCTCCTCTACCTTTCAACAAGAGTTAGCAAAATTTTTCATATAATTCAGCTGCCGTTTGTTTACTAATCAACAATTGAGCCTGCTTTTCTCAGTATAACGTAAAACCATTAAAAAATCCAATAAATTAATCAACATCAGAGTCAGACACAAAGAAAAATTTCAAATCTTTATTTTGAAGAATAGATAATTTTTGCAGCAAGTACAGTACATAAAAATTGTTTTTGTTTCTACAATAGTATTTATGAAACTTTTCATCCTCTTAAGTTCCGTTTTGATGGACTTTTGCAAAATGCAAAACTCACACAGCGATTAGTACAAATGTGGTACATAAAGAAACGATGAAAACGAACATATATTATATCTTCTAAGTCTTGAAAAAAAACTTTTGAGAGAAGAAATTTCTTCGATTTGAGAGAAGAAATTGGTTTTTTCCCCCTTATAATCAACTCTTCTGGACATTAGCTTTTGGCTTGTTCAAGTTTCTCTGATAACCTGTTAACTAAAAATAAAAAGAAAATTAGACCGACTTGAAAAATATGATACGCAACTGAAGCAAAAATGTCGCCAATGAGCTGCTCTACCCTCAGAAATAACTAATCTAAGTACAAAATTGAAAACAAATTTAAACCAGAAAAAATATAACACGACAGGAGCTTATAAAATAATTGAGACAGATCGTTTTCACCATTTTATTTGTGGTTGCTGCCTCAAATTGTGCCCAAAATCAAGCCTGGGAAAAGTTGAGACCCTGGTATTTTTGAAATTAATAGTTCCCTGTTCACAATTTTTTTCTACCAGAGAAAAATGAAGATGAGACCGACATGAAACTAAAGGATATGAGGCAGAAGCAAAAAAAATGTTTTTGTTTTGCAGTTCCAGAAGATTTACCCCATTTTTGCTTTTTTTGTCGGTTATTTGTAGCATAAAACAATTTCAATGTTTCGAAGGATGAAAACAGCAATAGCATAAAACAATTTCAATGTTTCGAAGGATGAAAACAGCAATAGTTCCGCTTCACCCTTACTTTGTACTTTGATTTCGCAGTAGATTTTTTTCGTTTTCTTGTATTGGGATCAGATTGATTGAACAACAACTGGAGATAATGAAGAGTGTTATCAAGATTTGTCAAGACTTTGTCAAGAGCTGTCAAAAATTTTTATGGTTCCTCTTGATAAGATCTTTTTAAGATAAGTTCAAGTCTTAGCATTAAATGTTGGCATTATAAATGCTTGACAAGATGTTTCAATTTTTGCACTAGATATCAAGACCGTTCATATTTTATCAAAAACATCGAGTTACAATTCGCTGGGCGAAGCACCGTTTGACTCCACTAGAATCAAGTTAGCACGTTTGAGTGTCAAGTAAATTTGGAGCCGATGTGCGACCATGTAAACTATATAAGGAAATTTCGGAACAATCATTTTTATCATGCGATGGAAATCCGAGCCAGATGTAGTTCAAAGGAACCAAGAGGTAATTAAAAACTTCATTTTAGTACCAAAAACGCCAAACATATGATATTTTTAAATGCGCCACTTCTGTCCTGGTAACATTACGTAAGGAAACTAATTGAAGTCTCAGCCTATTCGTGGAAGGATCAACCTCTGACTTTTGATCAGACTTCCAGGCTGTTTCTTTGAGATAATTGAACCGTTTTTAAAGATGTTGATACTTTTATAGAATCAATTTTTCCCTTAGTTTTCTTTCGTTCGGTGAAAAAACCATACTTTTTTGGGTAATACAGTAAAAATAGAGAACACTGTTTTTGAATTCTTCGAAGGATTTTTTCGAAGTATATTTTTGAAGCATATTGAAGATTTCGAAGCATACTTTACTGAAATAAACGTAAATTTTCAAAAGACTTCAAATCCATGACGGAATTCTTGGCGAGATTTCGATAATATTCAATAAATTTGATTTTTCGTTCTCAACACTGTGACGGAAAAACTACTTTTTCACAAAATCAACCAGCGAAAACCACGAAAACTCTAGTTGTAACGAATAACTTAACAATTTTTAATGAAATGGGAAGTTTTTGACAAATCTCAGGTTTTGGTTCGACAGGTTTAGAGAGGGTGTCCTCGAAAATGAGGTTTAGAATCAACTCAATTTCTTACTTGACGGAGATAAGAGATTTCTGTTGAATTTTACCCAGGTGATAAAGTCTGAGACCTATATATTCAATAATTTCTTAGAACGAATTTTGGTAAGAGATCATTTATTGACTCAGGTTCATTTAAAAAATTTATTGACTCCTAAACTCACAACAGAATCCTTAACGAATTTTCACTTTTAAGTTTGCACAAAATTTTAGCCAGGTTTGTTCGGAGTTTTGTTAGAACCTAATACATAGTTTTGTCCAATTTTTCCCAAAAAAATTCTTTTTCATCTTATTTTGCGCTCGAGATGAAAAAACTATTCGCTGATTTTTAGTATGTGTTATGTGGCGATATAAGTTTTAATAGATATGGTGTTTTGTTATCTCAGAATGTTAGCCAAAAATTGGTTCAATAACATTGTATAAGAAATGCCGTCATTTTTGTAATAATTTAATTAAAATTGTTATTCAAAATTGAAATTAAACCGTCAGATCATCTTTATATCAAAATCTCAAAACAAACGTTGCTAGTAGAGTAGAACAATGTATGGAAAAACTCCTATTGTGTAGATTAGCAAAAAAATGTTCTCAATTTGATTATTATGCATCAATTTCAAACTAAATGTGAAGAATACTTTTTTGTAGAAAAACTCGTTCAAGTGAATTGTGAGATGTATAACCTTATATTCTTTGGTCTAAATATTGATTAATTGTTTGTTGAATTTGATTATTTGTTAATCTAGTCTTTCTTCTTTATTCGGTTTGTTGCTAACAAGATATGTAATGTTTCATTTTTTACTGTTATTTTCTTTTTCAGAGTTGTTCAGAGAGAGCAAAGCGGGCTGGTATCGACTGCTGAACAAAGAAGAAGGCCAGTACTACCATGTACCAGTAGACATCGAGACTAAGTCCAAACTTATCAACCTCACTGTGAGTCACTTTATTGTATTTGTTACAACTCTCCGTGAAAAGGGGTAGGAGTTTTGTGCTAGTTTGGCTGATTCATGATGTTAACTTTACCCGGTTGATTTCTTTCTGCGAGATAATCAAATAAATTAGCATTAAAAATCCATTGAAAACTGGATAGATCCCTGACGAGAAAATTCCATTTGTTAAATCTCTCAACGAAAAATTGAAGTTTAAACTTTTCTGTAACAACCAAGCTTGTGGTATATCAAGCTAACAAAGTTTGGTACTTGAGAAGAGCGTTGGTGCAACGTAACCATGCCTGGACGATGTTCTGCAGATAGTAGGTTGAATTCCTCTAAGAGCAAATTCTTTGGCAGAGTCCATGGAGTTAGCCAAAACCACAGTTGGGGTGTTACAGTTATATACATAACAATTTCACTTCTCTCAACTTTTCAAGTTCAGAGTACACTTGCATATATAAAGAAAATATTAAAATATGTCACGAAAATTTTTTTATAGATCATTCTATGAAAAAAATGCTTTAAGGATTTTTCAATTAGCATGAAACAGATTCAGTCTTTTTAGCAGTGAACTGGAAACAATTCGAGAAAAAGTCGCGCCATTTGGAAGCAATCGTTTCCAAATTACTTGAAAGTAAAAATTCCCTTTTTAAAACTGTTCAAGATCAGAGGAGAAGTACATGTCGTTGTACTATGACGGATAATCAGACATTAACCTTTGAACCTTTTTCAGTTTTACACATACTCTACTTTTAAGAGTTAAAATCATTTTTGACAAATACTTTGACTGATCTTCTTTGTGGGTATTCTTACCTGTTATGTGTTTCAAAATTTTTCTCTCAGTGGACAAAATTTATACCGCCACTGAAACATTTTTCAATCGAAATATTAAAGAAAACACTTTTTCTTTTTTTTCTGTTTTTCAACTCTAGCAATCTTCAATACAAATACTTACCTCATTTAATTAAAATTTTAAAGTATTTAATGAGCTAGATTGGGACAGATATTTCTTAAATTTAGTGCTAATTCAGAACAAAAAATTAAAACATTTAGATATTTTTTGAAACGTAGTTCGTCTTAGATTGTTGTGTTACATGTGGATCTGTAGTGACGGTAACTGTCGCACATATTCTACGAAAAATCCCATTTGTTTTATCTGCCATCCAGACTTGAACCATTTAGAAACACTTGAAACATCATTGAATTCATTTTTTTCAATAATTTTTTTAGTAATTTCATAATCCATGGACCATGGATTTTAGGGGGGAATAACAAAACTGTTTCCAATCTGGAATGATTAAAATTGTTTGAAAACTAAAATTGATGAATCTTTCAACTTGTCTACTCTTATAAAACTGTGGTCAGTTGATTTTTATGTCTCCTTTAGGTATTAGTGTTCGCAGCATCAAATTCTTCATGTGCTCTTGTTAAACAATAAAATAACAATTTAAAAAGATCTCAAATTAATCTTTTAATTACTTGATTCCAAATATTGTTCAAATATATTCAAATTTTCAATTTCTCTCAATATCTTGTTTCCTTTTGGTTAAAAATTACATTCCTAATTGAAATCTCGATTTTTTTAGATTTTTAATTTCAAATTTGGTAATCTCACTTTGTTGCGTTGTTTTTTGGTTCTTCGTATATCTTGAACAGCACAAACTGAATAAATTTTCCAGGTTGCCTAATCTTTTAATTATGAAGTTCGGCCAATTTTGAAGCACTGCATGGAGTGATGACATCTTTTTCTTTAACAGATGTCTTGCATTTGTTTTTTTTGGTGCTGTAGAACAATTCGTTCTTCTTGGCTTGATATGAAGATTAACATTAAAAATTAATTTTTATATTCAATCTGTTTTTCTTGTGAAGCCTGAAGATGAAGTGTTAATGCTCGAGTGAAAATGGACTTTTTTCGGTTGAAGTTTATTTTAACGTAAATGTAATAAAGGTTTTTTGCCGTGTAAATTATTTCTCTTCACGTTTTGATAAATCGCTGGGCAGAAGGCGGTCTCAAATATTCTGTGCAAACAAACAAAATGTCCTAGCACTCTCTTCTCCAAAACTAAAGCAGTTTTAGAAGATGAAAAGCAAATAATGAGTAAAGTACTAGTTGTAGTAAAAGACTCAGTTTCAAAAAATAGGAGTGATACAATTAAATACCGGTATCATTACAATTAGGAGCGACAATTAGTGCCAAGACATACTTAACGAAATAAGTAAAACAGACATCAATATTAAAATTAGCCGACTTCTTTTTGATTAAGGAAGCATGAAGTTTTGTTCTAAATATGCCCAGCGGTATATTAAACTTGACAACAACTTTGTGTTAAATCATTTCATAACGCATCTAGTTGCGCTGATAAAGAAGTGGTCCTCTGAACAAAACATGGGTTTCAGGATGTTTTCAACGTCACGCTCAACCTCCACACTCTTTTTAACTGTTTTCCATACGAATGAAATATCGCATTCAGTCTATTGGAAACCACTTGGCTGAAAAAAAGTTATTGGAGAGCTGAAACGTAATCTCTGTTCGAAATGACCAATCGACAGATGTTAAATTAAAATTTTTTAAGTCTTTGCAAACATGAAATACACTGCTGCCAGACAGATGAACCATAGGAGACAAAATGAGACTACGGTATAGAAGCAATTTTCTCTTCACGGAGGTTGTCAAAAAACTTAAATCGCTTCAAAAAGTTAACTTAAACGTTTGCACCTGGCGAGTTTCATGTCAACGTCACTCTGCCAGTTCAAATTGCTCGTCGTTAAAATAGGCAATAAACGAAATTTAAAATCTGTTATCTCTAGTTCTCCAAAAATAACAATTTAAAAAGATCTCAAATTAATCTTTTAATTACTTGATTCCAAATATTGTTCAAATATATTCAAATTTTCAATTTCTCTCAATATCTTGTTTCCTTTTGGTTAAAAATTACATTCCTAATTGAAATCTCGATTTTTTTTAGATTTTTAATTTCAAATTTGGTAATCTCACTTTGTTGCGTTGTTTTTTGGTTCTTCGTGTATCTTGAACAGCACAAACTGAATAAATTTTCCAGGTTGCCTAATCTTTTAATTATGAAGTTCGGCCAATTTTGAAGCACTGCATGGAGTGATGACATCTTTTTCTTTAACAGATGTCTTGCATTTGTTTTTTTTGGTGCTGTAGAACAATTCGTTCTTCTTGGCTTGATATGAAGATTAACATTAAAAATTAATTTTTATATTCAATCTGTTTTTCTTGTGAAGCCTGAAGATGAAGTGTTAATGCTCGAGTGAAAATGGACTTTTTTCGGTTGAAGTTTATTTTAACGTAAATGTAATAAAAGTTTTTTGCCGTGTAAATTATTTCTCTTCACGTTTTGATAAATCGCTGGGCACAAGGCGGTCTCAAATATTCTGTGCAAACAAACAAAATGTCCTAGCACTCTCTTCTCCAAAACTAAAGCAGTTTTAGAAGATGAAAAGCAAATAATGAGTAAAGTACTAGTTGTAGTAAAAGACTCAGTTTCAAAAAATAGGATTGATACAATTAAATACCGGTATCATTACAATTAGGAGCGACAATTAGTGCCAAGACATATTTAACGAAATAAGTAAAACAGACATCAATATTAAAATTAGCCGACTTCTTTTTGATTAAGGAAGCATGAAGTTTTGTTCTAAATATGCCCAGCGGTATATTAAACTTGACAACAACTTTGTGTTAAATCATTTCATAACGCATCTAGTTGCGCTGATAAAGAAGTGGTCCTCTGAACAAAACATGGGTTTCAGGATGTTTTCAACGTCACGCTCAACCTCCACACTCTTTTTAACTGTTTTCCATACGAATGAAATATCGCATTCAGTCTATTGGAAACCACTTGGCTGAAAAAAAGTTATTGGAGAGCTGAAACGTAATCTCTGTTCGAAATGACCAATCGACAGATGTTAAATTAAAATTTTTTAAGTCTTTGCAAACATGAAATACACTGCTGCCAGACAGATGAACCATAGGAGACAAAATGAGACTACGGTATAGAAGCAATTTTCTCTTCACGGAGGTTGTCAAAAAACTTAAATCGCTTCAAAAAGTTAACTTAAACGTTTGCACCTGGCGAGTTTCATGTCAACGTCACTCTGCCAGTTCAAATTGCTCGTCGTTAAAATAGGCAATAAACGAAATTTAAAATCTGTTATCTCTAGTTCTCCAAAAATAACAATTTAAAAAGATCTCAAATTAATCTTTTAATTACTTGATTCCAAATATTGTTCAAATATATTCAAATTTTCAATTTCTCTCAATATCTTGTTTCCTTTTGGTTAAAAATTACATTCCTAATTGAAATCTCGATTTTTTTTAGATTTTTAATTTCAAATTTGGTAATCTCACTTTGTTGCGTTGTTTTTTGGTTCTTCGTGTATCTTGAACAGCACAAACTGAATAAATTTTCCAGGTTGCCTAATCTTTTAATTATGAAGTTCGGCCAATTTTGAAGCACTGCATGGAGTGATGACATCTTTTTCTTTAACAGATGTCTTGCATTTGTTTTTTTTTTGGTGCTGTAGAACAATTCGTTCTTCTTGGCTTGATATGAAGATTAACATTAAAAATTAATTTTTATATTCAATCTGTTTTTCTTGTGAAGCCTGAAGATGAAGTGTTAATGCTCGAGTGAAAATGGACTTTTTTCGGTTGAAGTTTATTTTAACGTAAATGTAATAAAGGTTTTTTGCCGTGTAAATTATTTCTCTTCACGTTTTGATAAATCGCTGGGCAGAAGGCGGTCTCAAATATTCTGTGCAAACAAACAAAATGTCCTAGCACTCTCTTCTCCAAAACTAAAGCAGTTTTAGAAGATGAAAAGCAAATAATGAGTAAAGTACTAGTTGTAGTAAAAGACTCAGTTTCAAAAAATAGGAGTGATACAATTAAATACCGGTATCATTACAATTAGGAGCGACAATTAGTGCCAAGACATACTTAACGAAATAAGTAAAGCAGACATCAATATTAAAATTAGCCGACTTCTTTTTGATTAAGGAAGCATGAAGTTTTGTTCTAAATATGCCCAGCGGTATATTAAACTTGACAACAACTTTGTGTTAAATCATTTCATAACGCATCTAGTTGCGCTGATAAAGAAGTGGTCCTCTGAACAAAACATGGGTTTCAGGATGTTTTCAACGTCACGCTCAACCTCCACACTCTTTTTAACTGTTTTCCATACGAATGAAATATCGCATTCAGTCTATTGGAAACCACTTGGCTGAAAAAAAGTTATTGGAGAGCTGAAACGTAATCTCTGTTCGAAATTACCAATCGATAGAAGTTAAATTAAAATTTTTTAAGTCTTTGCAAACATGAAATAGACTGCTGCCAGACAGATGAACCATAGGAGACAAAATGAGACTACGGTATAGAAGCAATTTTCTCTTCACGGAGGTTGTCAAAAAACTTAAATCGCTTCAAAAAGTTAACTTAAACGTTTGCACCTGGCGAGTTTCATGTCAACGTCACTCTGCCAGTTCAAATTGCTCGTCGTTAAAATAGGCAGTAAACGAAATTTAAAATCTGTTATCTCTAGTTCTCCAAAACGTCTCATCCTCTGGATGTGTAGTTCTTGAAAATAAACTTTATTTGCAATATTTACTTTATGAAAAATGATATATCTTTGGTCGCTTTATTTCATAAAAGGTGAGACGAGCGCAAAAACGCTAATTGCTTCTTCAAAATAAGTCAGTTAGCATAATAATTGATTTTTTGATATCAGAGAGCGACACTTGATTCGGAGGGTGATTCAGAGATGGGTGGGCAGAGTGGAGGAGGGAGCGGAGGTGGAACAGGTGGAAATGGTGGATCAGGAGTCTCATCCGTAGATCATGCAAAACTCTCCGACTTCGAATTCCTTACTCTTTTAGGAAAGGGAAGCTTTGGAAAAGTAAGTAGTGATCGAACCAATGGAAAAAACGAGCCAGCCGACAGTTTTCCAAAAATGATGTAACAATTAGGCTGCGAAAAGAAATATTTTTCTGCCGATAATTCTTAAATAACTATTTATTGAATGAGATCATTTTTCAACGCATTTCTCACATAACTTCAACAGTTTTCACCCCTCAATAGATAATTCGGTAAAATTTATTTGCAGATGAATAATTTTTCATCGGCTTCTGGCGTTTTTTGCATTGATTCCACACGTTCGTTCTTTCGTTCCACGCCTTTGTTTTACAAAACATTCTGCGCCCCATCTCAGTCTCGAAGCACGTTCACAAAAACGCTAGCCTTCCGTCTTCCACAGAGTGCTTCCCCTGCGTAACTTCCTTCCAAATTTTATAACATTTTTTCCTGCTTTTGTAATAATCATATATTATTAATTGTATTAATTTTTCAGACAATCCATCCAAATATACAACAACTATTTTTAGCATGCCACATTTTTTTAGACATTAATCACTTGCTCTGCATATTTTCCATGCTTTCATTACATAATTATCACTCTTTAATCGCTATCTGACTTTTCCTTCAGCAATTTTTCATCACTTTACCGCCGATATATAACTTGTTTTTTACGATAGATTAACCGATATTTTTCGTACAAATTGATTGGAGTTATTGTAAACAATGAACACTGTGTTAGCAGTGAATTAAGAATTTGGCTATTTTTAATTGTGGATCAAATATTTTTCAGCACATGAGCTAATTGTGTTTTGAAATTGTGCAATGATTGAATTGAGGTTGTCTTTAAATTTTGGAGGAGATTGAACAGCATCTTTTATATAAAAATACGCTGCAAACGTTGATTTTGAGCCAATTAAATATCGGGAAATTGACATTTCGGAAAAAGCTATACCAAAATGATTCAATTTTTGAACGATATTTTGAGGGAAGTGTGTGAACAGTTTTTTTGATCTATTTAACATCAACTTAACTTTCCACTGATTCAGCGCATTTCTTACATAACCTTTGCGCAACCAGTTAAATTCTAGCAGAGTTTCTTGCTTACCCGCACCGAAATTGCTGTACAGAAATCGTTTTCTGTAGTCGAGAGTGTTTGGTGAGCGAAAATACGATTTTAGTTAACGCGAAATGTTCAGTGATTTTGCGGAGCGTTTCACTACTAAATTTGTATTTAATAGACTAATCTTTCTGAGCCTCACTTTAGAGTGGTATTCGCGTCGCGATTACAACGTAAACTTTTAGACTTGTATTTCGCTTATCACTTAGCTTGAGTGATATTCGCGTCGCGATTACAACGTAAACTTTGAGACTTGTATTTCGCTTGATCATAACATATCATAACTTTAAAAGGAAATTTGCGGCAAAACAATTTTACGGACAGCATGATTAGACAATTAAATCATGACATTAAAGTAAACAAGTTAACAGGCATGAACAAGGAAGATTTGATCTTCAGATCAAGATTGAACAAAAATTGTAAATGACTAAACTGAACTAAATTTAAGGTTATATGAATTTAGAGGATTTAGCACAACAAATGACAACGACCATTGTATGACTATATCACATTTCCCCCTCAACAAAAATAAACAACGAAAAATGTTTATGAGAAAATTAATGAAATACTTACTGGTTACTATAAATAATACTATAATGTTTTTGAAGTGTTTTATTTCGTCAGAGTCACTTTCATAAGCGCATTCCGCCTTACGAACTGTCATTGAATGTTCAGGTCCTTCATAATTCTGGGAGACATAGTATTATGTCGGAAACATTCGGACTGCCGAGCAGAGGCCTACTGAGAAATTCGTTTCTTCATTTTGGTTACGAGCAGCTGTTTTTTGAATTGTTGACACAATGGATTTATTTTTTATCTGTTGCTGCTTAATCATTTGCCTTCGCTTTTGTCTCGAGGGCGCAGAAGTAGATGATACAGTCGGCGGACAAGTGTTGGGGACGAGCGTTTGCGTTTATGTGATGGTTGTAAGGCTTCTGTAGCTTTTGAAGCTGCCTTTCGTTTTGGTCGTGTGAGCGGCTCCGCGATTACGATAGATGTCTGTGGCAGGGTCATTGGCGGCGCGAAATCGGTCACCGTTTCTCTAGGTGGATGCGGCGGTGCGGGGACTATCGTTTTCTTTGGTTTCGTCGGCATGCGTTAGGATGCTCTGGAAACATTAGAATGGATGCACGAAACTGCACTCATGTCATCAGCGATTGTTTTATGTTCAATCTTTTTGTTCCCTTCTAATTTTTGTCTTGCTTCTTTGGCGTGTTGGTTTATAATGTCTTCCGTAATTTTTCCCGTTTGTAAATCAGAGTTTCTTATTGTCACCTCCCGTTTTTCTGGTTCCTTTTATTAATGATGTGTATGCATCGGATTTGATCACAGAGGAACGTGGTGCTAGTACCTCGTATAGTCCGTCCAGACTCTTTTTAGCAGGCTTATTCTTTGATTTTTTCATCGCTAGTTGCAATGTCAGTGAAGCCTCAGTCGTAGGTACTGCTTGACCAACATCTTGGTGTGTGATTACTCTCGATTCTTTATTAGGGTCTTCGTTGCAACTCACTGCGTCCTTGCTGAGTCGATCTCTACTCTTTTCAAGATCGATATCGCTCCTTGCATCATTGTCCCACTGTTCATCTGAGATTAACTCGTCCCAACGTACTGTCTCCATGTCTAAATATTTTTTCAAAATTGGTGTATATGTGAGAGTACGAGGATCAGGCTCACTTGAGATATTACTTAATGGAGTATTTCTTTTTCTACCAAAATGCGCTTCAAACGGTGAAATATTAATTGTCTTTTGGCGATATATGCGGAGTTGATAAATAATTGAGTTTATCGAAGCTTTCAAATTAAATCGATTTCGCGCCGCCGTTTTAATACAAGCTAAACGATTCTTGAATGTTTGTATTAGCCTCCCAACTAGCCCAATTGCTCTCTCATCGTCTATTGAGCTTCAATTAAATGTATATTATTTTGATTACACAAGGCTTCAATTTGATGGCCCATTTGGCACTGCGCTTGGTCTAATCTAATCGTACGGGGAATGCCGTGTAGCAAAACATACTCTTGAAGAAATTTCAAAATAATTTTGGCGTTTGTTCTGTCAAATACTTCAGCTGTTTTAGAGAACCGATTAGGAAATTTAGAGAACCGATCTATGCATACGAGAAATTAAACTTCTTGAATCTTTTCATTACAAATTGGTCCAACAAAGTCAATTTGAATTTCTTCATTTGGTTATTTACATAATTTTAATGGTGCCCATTTTCTAGAAGGATTGATAGACTTTAAATTTCTAACAATTTGGCGCAAGGGTTACATTTGGCCGTTTTTGTGATGATGTCCCGATGCTTTTACTGCCACCATGCATGTACCGCCATGTCCGTCATCCCCCAACTCCCGGGATGTGGGGATGTGTGGCATGGATCGCTTCCACATAGGCGTCTTTTATAGAGTTGGCGATGGCAATCCGATCGTCGATTCACAAAAAGCTGTTTTTGACGTGGAGATCTTTCCAAAAGCTATGTATGTAGGTACTGATCTGACGGCAGGTGTCCTCGTTTTCTGTTAGTATACAGTCGCGAATTTCCTTGAGGATTGCATCCTTTGAGGTGAGACTTGCCATGAGCGTACTTGAGAAGATTTTCAAAAAGGCAAAGTTAAAAGCGTCGGTGTAAAAGTCGTCTGTTGAGGGTGATGTCCTTGTCGTTCTATCCGTTTTTGGGGTAGAAGGTGTAGCTGGTACTGATGGGGCTGTAGATGGGCCTGCTTGATCGGGGAAACGTACTTTGGATTGAGTAGTGTGCTTAAATTGCAGAAGTGTTTCCTCATCAGACTGTGACATCATCAAAACGTTGTGAACGCTATTAGCAATTCGTTGAAAATTATTGAATTCTTTATCCAACTGATCGGTAGAGTGACCTCAGGCAAAAAGCGAATGAGGAATGTTGACATTCTCGATTTTGTCATTAGAATTTAGTCATTCTAATTGTTTGCTATTTCGCGTAACTTCGGGATGTTCTCAATTTCGCGGTGCAAATGCTCGGCAAATTTTTTCATTGGAATGCGGATTATTCGAGGCCGGTTTTATAAGTCGATTTCGAGCGCCAAAATCAGTATAATTTTCTGCATTCAATAAAGAGCCTTTCGGACTGCGTTTTATTACGACCTATTTGGCAACTGTGAATTGCTCATCATACGTGGAAATATTAACAGCTTTTTGTTGAGGCTCGCGCGAAATTTAATTCACCAGTCTCATTTTCGGGCCAGGGCGATGATCTATTGAGAAATCAAAAAGTAAAAGTCTATCAATCCAACGTGTAAGACGACTATTACAAGATTTGTTAGCTCTGTTTTCGCTCATTATAGATAATAATGAACTGTGATTCATTATAACGGTGAAGGGCTTACCATAAAAGTAATATTTGAAATGTTCTATGGACCAAACGACACCCAATAATTCAAGCTCGTTAATGCTGTATCGATCTTCAACTGAATTTAAGAAACGCGATGCAAAAGCTACCGTATGCCATCCGTTTGGAGTTTGCTGTTCCAATGCGCAGCCCAAACTTTTTCGAGAGGCATCGCATTTTATTCGTGTTTCCAAATCTGGGTTAAAGTGTTTATTTTCCGTTGTTTCTGCAATTTTGCGTTTTTATCAATTTAAAATGCTGTTCATGCTCATCTCTCCAGACAAATTTTGTATTTTTCTCAAGTAGAGGTCTAAGTGGGTGACACATTTGAGACAAGTTTGGTATAAATTTGCCTAGACCATGTACTGATCCCATAAAAGATCGCAATTTTTTGAGATTTGAAGGTGAGGATAATTTTTCAATGGCGTCAGTTTTATTTGATAATGGTGTTATGCCCGATTGAGTGATACGATGTCCGAGCCATTCAATTTGATCTTTCGCAAAATGGCATTTTGTTAAATTAATTCAAAGATTTTCAGGTTATTAAACATTTTCGTACAAGATTGTGATTGTGTTCAATTCTACCTCTACTCACTATCGTCCAGAAAACAGAATTTATTAGTCAGACCGGAGAGTGTACAATTGATTGCTTTCTGAATTTCGGCAGGCATTTCCGTTAATCCATAAAACCCCCTTTTAAAGCGGTAAGTGCTAGTCATATCCCCGCTGAAAATTTCAAAATTACAATGGCGGGCCGTATCGTTATGCAAATTTAATTGGCTATAAGCGTACTGCAAATTTAATGTCGTAAAATAGGCCGTTCCTTTCGGTGCGTTTGACAGTGTTTGTGAAATGTTTTGAAACAAAGAATCGATATTTGGCACTGGTACTTATTTTTATGAATTGCTTTGCTCGAGATCTTCGAATCTAAGGCCATTTTGATTGATTGGTCCTTATTGACTGTGATAACAATTGGGTAAATGAAAAACTGGTCGGACCAATTGGATAGTTTTTCATTATGTCCTTCATTTAGTAATTTTTCCAGTTCGATTTTTACTTTTGGTTGAAGATGGATTGGTACTTTTCTCCCTTTTGGTGTGTGACACGATAATTTCTATGGAACTTTGAAGTGACAGTATGATGTTTTGATTTTCCAATTCTCGAAATTAATTCCGGAAATTTGTTAGCTAGAGAATGTTTTGTTACACAAGTTGTTCGATTGTATTTACTTCTGTTTTTGGGCTAGGCTTTTGTGAAATAGTTATTCCTAATTGATCAAATAGATCACGTCCAAGAATAGGTCGGAAACCGTCTGTGACTACCGTTTTTTCCTTTTTGATTTTTCCAATCATTAATGCTAACTGGTGTTTTCAATGTTCCGAGCGTTTCAACTATATCGTAGAAGGATTTAAGATCGAGTGGTTTTTCTCTGACCATTGTGCTTGCATACAGTTAAACATTATCTCCTTAGCAAGTGACCTATTTATGATAGTGCACCCACTACCAGAATCGAGAAGCAAATGGCAGTCAGTATTTCCAATTGTTGTTATGCTTTAAAGCGATCGGTGGTGTATTAAGGTTTTCCAACATTGCAACATAATTGTCGTCAGAAGAGTCGTATTCAGAAATATACTTTTCATTGTAGTTTATAAAAATAATTTTTTGACTTTCCGATTGTTCTGAATTTTAAGAATTTTCTACATTAGTGATGCGAGTATCTTATACCATACGAGATCTTATCTG
The DNA here is from genome assembly GCF_964194025.1 of Convolutriloba macropyga. NCBI lineage: Eukaryota > Metazoa > Xenacoelomorpha > Acoela > Convolutidae > Convolutriloba > Convolutriloba macropyga. The sequence continues at coordinate 57,115,190 of NC_134475.1, read as the reverse complement.
ATACGAGAATTTTTTGTGTTATTTAATTTTTTTCGACATACCTTTGCAAAACTATTGAGCAGACCACAGTGATTACATTTCTTACCCAGAGAAGGGCAAACCTGGAGATATATTGAAGTCCTATTCTGGCCACAACCCCTACACTGTTAATTTGCTGCTCGATTGATTGAAATTCTGCCTGACTGATTTACACGGTCATTCGCGCCGAGGAATCTATTGAATAATTGTATTGCATTGATTGCGTTGCCATTTGAATTGTTGCTGTTGTTGCTGGAAGATAGTCGTAGTTGGTTTTGATGCATATTGACAGCTATACTGAGGGCTCTGTCCGGATCTATTGTATCACGAAGGATTTCTCGTTGAATATCATCATCCAACATATTGGTGATGAAAATGTCTCTGATTATCACTTCCTCACGATTTTCGAAATAACAATTTTCTGCTAATTCTTTCAAGATGCCGTAGAATTCTTCTACCGTTTCACCCTTTTTCTATTTCCTCGAGAAGAAAACATAGTGATTGAAAGTGATGTTTCAAGGTCGAATAAAAGCTATTTCCATCATTTCCCAGTTTTTGAGAGTAGAAAGGTCGTAGATGTTATCATGGGGGAAATTTTTGCGTTAAAAGACGTCTTCCTTCCGTTCCAATGCTGAGGTAGAGAAGTGGAACACACTTCTGATCGCATAGTGGCCATGGTCTTTGCTACACAAGACACCTGCCCCCGTGTTTTTTGGCATTTCAATTCCCATTGAAGCTTCAACTGACTAGTGCGGATTTGACGATCCCGTTCTGTTTGGTCTGTTGCATCCCCGATGGTCATTTCATATTGTGGCTCTTTCGGTAGTCTTACGTGTGTTGGTTATGGTTGAAATAGTGTGTCCAGCGTTATGTTCTCTCTTGCAAGAACTGCTAGCTTCACTTGGTTTTGCCACTTCTCCCATCTTATTGGAGGGTCTGATGTAGCCGGTTCCCAAAACTGTTCGATTGAAAGTGGAGTTTTGTATGATTCGCGAGTTGACTGCGCCATATCGTAGAGAAACTGTTTTTTGTAGTCGAGAGTGCTTGATTTGCGAAATTACGATTTTAGATAACGCGAAATGTTTAGTGATTTCGCGGAGCGTTTCCACTACTAAATTTGTATTTAATAGACTAATCTTTCTGAGCCTCACTTTAGAGTGGTATTCGCGTCGCGATTACAACGTAAACTTTTAGACTTGTATTTCGCTTATCACTTAGCTTGAGTGGTATTTGCGTCGCGATTACAACGTAAACTTTTAGACTTGTATTTCGCTTGATCATAACATATCATAACTTTAAAAGGAAAATTGCGGCAAAACAATTTTACAGACAGCATTATTAGAAAATTAAATCATGACATTAATGTAAACAAGTTAACAGGCATGAACAAGGAAGATTTGATCTTCAGATCAAGATTGAACAAAAATAATAAATGACTAAACTAAACTAAATTTAAAGTTAAATAAAATTAGGGGATTTAGCACTACAAATGAATGACCATTGTATGACTATATCACAGAAATAATGAACTGTGGGGATTTAAAAAAGGTTAACATAAATGTTGAAAATTTACCCAATATAAACCAACTAAAATTTCTCGCTGTTTCAAGCGGCAGTTTTTGAAACATTCCTATTAATCTGTTTATGTTGCATTACACATATCAAACATCAGATGGTTTTTCCGTACGCAGTCGGAGTAATTAACTATCAGATATCTTAGCCGATTTCCAAAAACTACTGTTTTCAAAAATTTTTGGAGTTTTTTCAGCATTAAGTTGCTGCAAATATCTGGCTTGAAACGCCTATATCATCTCTAAAAGATAGGCAAAAGAGAAGAAATTGAGTTACCCAATTGTTAACAGTTAAAATTGTGTCGAGTTTCTAACTAACTTCTGACCATGTCACTTCATTATGAAAAATTTTGATTTTTGGCGCAAAAAAGAAGCGGCTGTTAAACTCTTTCGTTGTTTTTACAGGTTGTCCAAACTTACTTACCAGAAAGTGATCCATATACGTTATGGTGATCCATATATATTATGGGAATTGATTTTTTTCTTTCATTTTTACCAGAAAAAGTTACTAAAAAACTTTTAACAGGAGTCTAAAAAACTATCTGCCAGCCGGGAATGACCACCATGAAAGAATCTTACCAAGCATGAAATGTCATATATAGAAAATTAGACCATAGAACGGACATTGTGTGGGAATTTACTAACCATAGAATTGATCATAAGTGGAATTTCAGCCATCATAAAAAGAACCAAAAATGAAAACTTTCTACTCATAAAAAAGGACCATTTATGGATTTATGGTTACCTATAAGTAACCAAAAATGGTCATTTTTATGAGCAGTAAGTTTTCATATTTAGTCCATTATATATCATTAGAAAAACTTCCCTTATGCTCCATTCTAGGGTGAGTATTTCCCTTATGCTCCATTTCTAGGGTGAGTTGACAGCGCTATCTCGTAGAGAAATTGTTTTTTGTAGTCGAGAGTGTTTGATGTGCGGAATTACGATTTTAGTTAACGCGAAATGTTTAGTGATTTCGCGGAGCGTTTCCACTACTAAATTTGTATTTAATAGACTAATCGTTCTGAGCCTCACTTTTGAGTGGTATTCGCGCTGCGATTACAACGTAAACTTTTAGACTTGTATTTCGCTTAGCGAAATTAGGATTATATCAGATATTTTGAATTGAGCGATCTGCGCAGCAAAATTCGAAATAAGAGAGTCAACTGAAAATTGAATTTAGAATCAAGAGCATGAATAAATATGAACTAAAAAAAATTGATCAGCGATTTGATCATAACATATCATAACTTTAAAAGGAAATTTGCGGCAAAACAATTTTACAGACAGCATAATTAGACAATTAAATCATGACTTTAAAGTAAACAAGTTAACAGGCATGAACAAGGAAGATTTGATCTTCAGATCAAGATTCAACCAAAATAATAAATGACTAAACTAAACTAAATTTAAAGTTAGATAAAATTAGGGGATTTAGCACTACAAATGAATGACCATTGTATGACTATATCACAGAAATAATGAACTGTGCGGATTTAAAAAAGGTTAAGATAAAAGTTGAAAATTTACCCAATATAAACCAACTAAAATTTCTCGCTGTTTCAAGCGGCAGTTTTTGAAACATTCCTATTATTCTGTTTATGTTGCATTACACATATCAAACATCAGATGGTTTTTTCGTACGCAGTCGGAGTAATTAACTATTAGATACCTTAGCCGAGTTCCAAAAACTAGTGTTTTCAAAAATTTTTGGAGATTTTTCAGCATTAAGTTGCTGCAAATATCTAGCTTGAAACGCCTATATCATCTCTAAAAGATAGGCAAAAAAGAAAAAATTGAGTTACCCAATTGTTAACAGTTAAAATTGTGTCGAGTTTCTGCCAGCCGGGAATGACCACCATGAAAGAATCTTACCAAGCATGAAATGTCATATATAGAAAATTAGACCATAGAACGGACATTGTGTGGGAAATTACTAACCATAGAATTGATAATAAGTGGAATTTCACTTATCATAAAAAGAACCCAATATGAAAACTTTCTACTCATAAAAAGGACCATTTATTGATTTATTGTTACTTATAAGTAACCAAAAATGGTCATTTTTATAAGCAGTAGGTTTTCATATTTAGTCGTTTACCTCATTAGAAAAATTTCCCTTATTCTCCATTCTAGGGTGAGTATTTCCCATATATGGTCCGTTCTATGGTCTAATTTTCCATATTTGGCGTTTCATGATTGGTCAGTTTCTTTCATGGAGGTCAATCCGGGCTGGCAGATAGCTTTTTGAAATCCTATTCATTTCCTTAAAATAAGCATTTATTCCTAACTTTTTCTGGTAGATTCGTCTGGATATTGTCTTGAAAAAATGTGATGAAGGAAATTTAGGAGTTTTTAGAAGCCCGGATTGACCGCCATGAAAGAAACTGACCAATCATGAAACGCCAAATATGGAAAGTTAAACCATAGAACGGTCCATATATGGGAAATTCCTAACCCTAGAATGAAGCATAAGGGAAGTTTTTCTAATGATATAAAGGACTATATATGAAAACCTACTGCTCATAAAAATGACCATTTATGGTTACTTATAAGTAACCATAAATCCATAAATGATCCCTTTTTATGCGTAGAAAGTTTTCATATTTGGTTCTTTTTATGGTAAGTAAAATTCCACTTATGATCAATTCTATGGTTAGTAATTTTCCACACAATGTCCGTTCTATGGCCTAATTTTCTATATATGGCATTTCATGCTTGGTAGGTTTCTTTCATGGTGGTCAATCCAGGCTGGCAGATAGTTTTTTAGACTCCTGTTAAAAATTTTTTACTAACTTGTTCTGGTTGATTCGTCTGGATATTTTCTTGAAAAATGTGAGGTTAAAAATTGAGTTTTTCGGATAGTTTGCCTTCTTGACTTGGCAACTTTTATTTTGACTGTATCATTATTCATGTTTTTGTATCATTATTTTCATTTGTATCATTATGTTGTATTATTTTGTATCATTATTCCAAAGGATTCACATATAAATTTTGTGGTAATAAGACAAAAATGATATAACTAATCCCCCTAGTTCTCTTATCTTTTTCTGAATAATTTATTTTTCGACATTTGCTTGCCCAATTTTCGTCGGTATGCTTTAAGAATATACCCCCCAACCCCCATTTTTATATACCAGACTATATACCACAGTTATGGTATATACGCTCTATGCCCCTCCCCCGCTTAGATGAATATTATGGAAAAAAAACTATTCAGTGTTTAAGATAGTCACTATAAAAACAACCTACTGATTATTTTAGGTTCTGCTGGCTAAGCACAAGTGCAGTGACACTTTGGTAGCAGTGAAGACCCTCAAGAAAGAGATGCTGATACAGGAGGATGGAGTCCAGTGCGCTCTAGTGGAGCGAAGAGTCATGAGCATGTCCAGGTACCAAATCCTTTCGATTTTGATTTAAAGTGTTTCATCTAAAGCTTAAAAATCAGTGAACTAATAATGATAAAAGTGTTTTCCACTTTTTCCAGTTTTCGATCAATTTTAGAGGGTGGACGCCTTGAACCTGGAGATTCGTAGCGCTTATCACCACTGAAATAATCTATTTTGTATCAATTATTTATAATAACTTTTTATATCTGTGATAACAACGCGGTCAAATATACACAATCAATAGTGAAGCGACTCTTGATAAAACAGTTTCTCATTTTACAGCAGTTGTACCACTGGCAACAATCTGAGTGGAAGTGGAACAGGTGGAAGTGGAGGTGGATCCACTGGCCACTCATTTCTGGTGTCCCTCTTCTCATCCTTCCAGACTATGGACAGACTATACTTTGTAATGCAGTACCTCCCAGGAGGGGATCTGATGGGACTTCTGCAGAAACAGGGCAAGATGAAGGAACCCGAAGTCGTGTTAGTTAAAAAAAACAAATCCTTGCTAATTCCTCATTTTCTCATTTATAGTCCACCACATGTAATCTTTTTCCTTGAGAAGAACATGGTTGAAATCGCATCATAAAATTATGCTCTTTTCGAAATTTGAGACCCAAAACGACCAGTGAGTTTTCTGTGTTAAAATGCCTTTAATTGAATTTCTTTCAGGTTCTTTTAGATAACTTTTTAAGATCATTTTTTGATTTTAGCGAGTCACTGTAAAGCGATCAACTGCGGAAAAGCATCATTGTAAAGTTCCAATGAGAAAAAACTTTGGGGAGTTTTCTCAATATGATGTGTTATGTTTGAATTCAAATCAAGGCTTAATAGTTTTTCTTGATCTGGTTTAGATTTTATGGTGCTGAAATTGCCACTGCAGTCTTCTATCTTCACAAAAAGGAAGTCATTTACAGGTGAAATTTGTTGTTTAAATAGATTTAAATACAAAAATTTATACAGCATCTCTCAGTTAACATTTTTTTAATTGCGTTTTTTTTTCGTTTCAACCACATCATTCATTTCAAATCCTTGATTTTTGATTTTGTGGGGCTCAAAACCAAACTAATATCAGATATTTTGCTGATTGGGGTGACTTAAAATTTGTTGCAATTTCACACGAGAATAATCTTTCAAGCTGATAGTCTAATGGGAATCAATTATTTTGACCATTTTGCATTAAAACACTTAACAATAAAAGGATACATTTGTTTATAAAGTGCGCGAATTGTTAGTGTAAATCTGTTTTTCCATGAACTTTAAGCCATTTTCCCAGGAATTTATTGAAAAAAAATATGATTCAAAAGTACGGTATGAAATTGCAAGTTTTACATTTGATTATTTGGAAGTTGCCAATAACTTGCCATCAGCGAACGTACTAGTGTTATCATTGTTGTGAACTGATCAAAAACTCAAGAATAAATTTTCGGTCAATTAATTTGGATGCCGAACGTAGCTGCTAATGCTTATTCTTAAACTGGAATCGGTCTTTCAGAGATCTGAAGTTGGACAATGTGATGATCGACGAGGATGGTCACGTGAAAGTGGGTGATTTTGGGATGTGCAAAGATGGAGTGAAGAGAGAGGACTTTGCCAGGACATTCTGTGGCACTCCAGACTACATGGCACCTGAGATTGTCATGAAGAAACCATATGGAATGTCATGCGACTGGTATGTAAAACCATTGCGTTTATCGAAGTTTCCCTCTCATTATTCTCCACGGACGCAAGATTTAGTTAATTTTCCGCAAATCTTATTGCAAAAATGTGCCCTAATCATTTTGTAGCTTGTATCATGGAAGACCATCAGTTATTAAACGATGAAGGATGAAGCTTCCGCTTCACGTGTCTATTTGTCTAGTAAGAGTCATCAAACAGAATTTTGTTATTTCGAATTATTATCGTATAAGATCTGATAAGATACTTAATCACAACATATAAGATCTTTTGAAAACTAATCAAAACTTATAAAGTTTTCGGGTCTAGGAAAAAACCCCGACGGAAAAAAACGACGGAAATAAAACCCCACGGAAATAAACCACCACGGAAATAAACCCCCTCGGAAACAAACCCCCACGGAAATAAACCCCCACGGAAATAAACCCCCAATTTAAAAATTCGATCAGTTGTAATAGTTTCATATCAAGTCCCATGGCCCGCGAAGCCTGGCCAAACGCGCTAAATGCGCAGCTCTTGTTAGGTTTTTAAAGGTTATTAGGTACCTACCAAACCCCATGTATTGACAATATTTTTCGCTAGTAAAATCTTACAAAACAATTTTTTTGTACATGCATAATAATGAGTTGCTTATTATAAACTAATCAACAAATAGGCCATAAGTAAATTATTAGCAAACTTCAAAACTTTACTTTCACAACCTTACGCCTTTTGGTAAAATTCATGTAAAAACTTATGCTATATCACAAAATCTTTTAGTGATCACTCATTGAAATAAAACACTTAAGTACTTAGAGCTAAGCAATTAGACTATCAAACTTGGAAGTTATGTTTTTTAAGATATTTCTCCTATGAAAAAGCTTTATTTTCAATCGATGTCTGTACGAAACCTTTGAATAATGTACAAGAAGAGCATGTTTAAAACGTTTGAACAGTTCTCCACTTTTGAAGACACTAATTTAACTTGATTAGCCTTGGGTTTATTTATAATGTCTTACCAGATCGAATAAGTTCTCAGAAGCCCTTATCAAATCTAAAAGTTATTATGCAGTCGTTTCAGATTTCAGTAAAAAAATGTTTGTAAGCTAGAATTTTTATTGCGTGCAATCTCATAATGTTGAATCTCATAATGTTGAATCATGCGAGCCGTAACACAAACTAAATATCGTGTACGACTCAATAAAATTTCTTACAGAGTTTACTTGGTCAATCACTCTATTATCTGAACAATCTAGTAGGAAGGGTTAGACAAAATTTTGTTGGATCTGACAAGATAAAAATTAATCCAGAATCATGCAGGTAATCATACAACTTGTGGGTCTCCCGCTTTTCTTGGCTGCTATTAAATATCGCATTGTTAAACGGTTTTTCAAAAAATTTTTTCAACATCACTGCATGAATCACTAAACCTTCAAAATTTTTACTTAGACAATTAATGTACCGAAACTGATTTTTTTTGTGTTAAGTTTTTTATCCTAACAATTGGTCATTTGAAAACAAAAGTGGACTTTATTGTTCTGATTTTCAGATTAAATTATTCACAAAAAATGCAAGGCATCATTATCAAACTGTTGTTCAATTTATTCTGTTAAATTAATCATAACAAAGCAACAAGGCGACTCAGTAATGTGCGATCGGACATAAGGTTCCGACCCCGCTCATCCACAATTTTGGCTTGAGTGTCTACCAAATGAGGAACATAGAAAAACCCGAAAATTCAAGTATTTAAAAAAAATTGGTGTATGAACGAAAAGAAAGTCTCCAAAGCAAATAACTGTGGTGGAGTAAAAATGGCTTATTAGATTGATGATATGTGCAAATATTAAGAAAGCGAGTCAAGACGAACATCAAAATCAAACAACAGCAACAACAAAAATTAATTAAATCAAAAATTTCATGTCCGTTTTAAAAAACAAAACTTGATAACAAAGCCGAAATCTCATCAGAAAAAACTGATATTAATCAAAATAACTTGTAACTCACCAGAAAAGATAAGGGATTAGTCAATGAAGAGGCTTAGTAACAATTAGACAATAAAGAACAAAAACAGTAAAGTTGAAAAATTCGCTTACTTTTTTTAAAATAAATTTCCAAATAATGAAAACCATTAGAAATCAAATAAAATATCCCATAGGTGTACGATTACCAATGCTTCCATAGAAGGAATTAAGAGCTGCTGTATTCAATTTTTTCTACGCGGTTACAAAAGGAACATAGACAGCAAACAAAAAATCAAATAAAACTTGGCAGAAAATGCTTTCGAAACCGTAAAGCCAAACTATGGCCATCAAAATGTGTTCAATTGCACTTTCTGCAACCACCAATAATGTTTTATGTGACCTCTCGTTAAGGAAGCTAGGTAACAAGTAGACAAAATGGAAAACAAAAAGCAAAAATAAGTAACACTTTATTTTTTTTTTCGAAAAAAAATATTTCCAAAGACAAGAACGACATTAATTACAGAATAAAAAATTAGGTTCGTATATTCTTCCAAAAAAACCCATGAGAATTGCAATTATCCAGAATATGTCTCATACCTAAAAAAAAGAACGTCAAACATGACAAAAATCAAAAATTTTTTTACTTTTTTTATTGTCGAAGCCAGTAAAGTCAACGAATTCGTTAGAAACATTAGACTTTGTGACACTAATCCCCTTTTGAGACCTTCCTTTGACAACAATAATGTCATAATCGGCCTGTAATTAACGAGATTAGATAACAAACAGACAATAAAAGGAACAAAATTGCGAAGTTAAAAAGTTTTTTTTTATTTGGAAACCAATTGTTTTCAGAGTCATGAAAGCTATCAGCTATCTACTATAATCAGAAAATCGTCTCATCTATTCTTCCATGGAAAGGCAATGAAATCGGGTCATTGTACAGTAAACTTTAAAACGACTAAAAAGACAAGGTAAAAACGGCAGTTAAAGACAATTTAAAAAAATCAATTAAATTCTTCGAGAAAGTATTGTCGAAGCCGTTAAAATCATAATCTATATCTTCAAGCATTTTAATACTATCAATTGTGCGTTATTTTAAAAGTCAATAATGTGATATATGAACTGTCAATAACGTGATAATGTGGCAAATACTAGAAAACGTGAAAAATGGGCAAATACCTAAAAATTAAGAAAATTTGAAATCTAGTTATATCAAAGCCAGTAGCCATAACTTTAGGCGTAAAACCGCAATTAAAATTGAACTTGATTTCAATAGAAAGAAAAAGCATTCTTTCATTGCAGACAATAAGCTACAAGGCGACCAAAGAAAGAGAAAAATAGAGGCAAAAGTTCAAAAAGTCATTTTTTATTTGAAAGTCAAATACTTTTAAACGTCAAAACGACCATGAGCTTTCAAGTAATCAACTGAATACAATAATGTGGAGCTAATTAGGAACCCAATTGGTACTATCATTAGTGCGCTTTCTTTGACAAGTTCTGTTATTTAATTATTGTAGAAGAGATTGAATTTTTTTTTATAAAAAAGACCGACCGTTTACAATCCGAATTATCTTTTGATTATACCTGTTCAAGATTGGTCAAAAACTAGCCCTGCTAATGCTGTTTGTTCTTTAAGAACACTTAATTATTCGAATGTTACAGATATTGATTTTTTGTTATTTGAAAAATCAAAAATAGATGCTGCGTTTTTGATAATCAACGAGTAAATTTAGCAAAACAAGGTGAGGTTTTAATTACAGAGCACTCTCAAAATTTGAAACAAAAAAGCCCCCTTTTGAGTCTACAAAATTTGTGTTAGTGGTGTTTGGGTCTGTTTTTGCTGTAAATTTAATCAAAATGGACTAAAGAACCTTATTTCGTGCTGTTTTTGAAGAAAAAGTCTTTATTTTGAAATATTTAGCCAGAATTTTTGACAAAAAATAATAAAAATTGCCTACAATATTTTTTTTGATTTTTTTTTTGTTTTTACAAATTAAAATCAACAACACTTCAACAAAAATTAACAAATTATAGTAAAATTGGCGAAGTTTTAATCAAAAATTCCGGAAAAAGTGTATAAATTCTCGCCGGAGTTCACACAAAATTTGAACCTCGATCACTCACTGTAAAAAACGAAAATTAAAAAAATCTTTTAATTCCATATTCTACGGTGGACAAGCTTTCTAATGATACCAGTCTCAACTCTCTACGATGAATATATGGATCGGCCAAAATTGACTGAACAAAAAAAACCGTTTGAGTATATAGTTCATTCCCCCTCAAGAGGGGTCGGAACAATAAAGCGAAGTGAGAATTGACCGAAAACATTAAAATTGAGACAGTAGATGAAAAATTGTTTTTTGTTCCTTTGGTGTAAACGATGAAGTAATTTACGAGTCATGGCCATGCCATGGTCCAAATGTGTTTAACTAAAAACTCATTTTTACAAAATTAGTTTGTCTCAAAGAAAATTGGAATGAAGTGATTCTAATACGTTTTTTTTCAATATGAAACGTCGACTGAGAGATAGAACTACACGAAACAATGGCGAAATTGAGGCTCATTATCCAATTTTTTTTTTTAAAAAGGTGAAAAACTCAACAGAAAAACTCAAAATGTTCAAAAGTTAATTAAATCAATAAATTCAGATCATACGTATAATATGTATCATGACATCAGTTGTTTTTCATTTAATTTTTCTAAATTAATTTTTTTTAAAAATATTGAAAAACAACTCACCTAAATGTTTCTCTTCGAAACAAAACGGCTAGTGAAAGACCTGTAAGCGTGTGTGTGTCTGAGAGTGAATCTTGGACTAACAAAAAATTGATTTCTGAAATTTGGAATGATGGGTTGGTAGTAAACTTTTCCTTCTCGAGGCGAAGGTATTTTTTTTAGAAGTTTTGACATAATAAATGCCAATATTTATTTTTGGAAAACGTAAGAAAATCATTAAATGCTGAAGAAGCGTAACGTTTGAAATAGCTTTAAAGCTTTATGACAAAACAACAATTTTTTTACGCAAGACTATTACCTGTTGAGGTGAAGATTCTAGACAATAGGTGAAGATGTACGCTCTGTTTTGTTCATTGTTTTACAGCAATACTTTAGCTGAGTCGAGGCCAGGCGATGTTGTTGAAACTAAACTCAAATTTTGCTGCAGCATCCGAGTGATGTTAGCCCTGTTTGTTTCAATAGGTTCTTTTAATGTTTTTTTTTGTACAAATTTGGAAATAGTTGCAATTCATGTCTTTGTTTGCAAAAGCTTGCAATTTCGACACTATTTCAGAAAAGTAATTTAACATTGCGTTTGAACTAGGGTTTAGAAACAAATTTTTACGACGTTTTGAAAAGTTCACCCAGGTCGAGGTGGCCAGACCGAAGTGACCCCTGATCAGACGAGTTTCGAGCGCACACATGTTCCCGGTGCGCTCGAATTACATGGTCTGGAAAAGGCTTCGAGCGCACTTTTGTCTGGACAATGGTCTGGAACTTGCCTGATCAGAGGCCACTTTGTTCTGGGACGGTCTGATCAGAGGTCACTTTGGTCTGGGACGGTCTGATCAGAGGCAGTTTCAAGCGCACACTAGTCTGATCAGAGGCCGATTCGAGCGCACACTAGTCTGACCAGAGACCAATTCGAGCGAAATTTTTTTCAATTTTTTTTTGTTACTGACTTTGGTTGTCTCGGGTAAGAGACAACAATAAAACAGCATTCTGATCGGAACTTCATCTGAAAATCTGACGGGTTTGATCAGAACCAAGGGGTCCAGCTGATAACAAATGCCGGTCCCCTCAAGTAAAGATTTTGAATCAAAGTAGATCAAGACGTTTTTCTGCAGAGCTGTCTAAGTTCATTTTTTCAGTTAAAAGCGTAAAAAAATGGCATACCCAGTGATTTTTTGATGATTTTTTTTCGATTTACTTTCTTTAACAATACTTTCCGGATTGTTTTTTTTGTTAGTTGAATATAAGATTGATAAAATGATAGATGAAATGAATATATTATAACGATATTGAGAGATTTGTTCATGTTCAAAATCATTCTCTGATCAGAGGTGATTTCGAGCGCACTTTAGTCTGGGACAATATTTCGAGCGCACTTTAGTCTGGACAATGGTCTGGAACTCGTCTGGACAATGGTCTGGAACTTGTCTGATCAGGGGTCACTTCGGTCTGGAACTTGTCTGGTCAGAGGCGGCTTCGAGCGCACTTCGAGCGCACAATGATCTTCGAGCGCATACTCGTCTGATCAGAGGTCACTTCGGTCTGGGACGGTCTGATCAGAGGTCCCACTTGTCTGGGACGGTCTGATCAGAGGTGATTTCGAGCGCGACCTCAACCTGGGCAGACTTTCAAACGTTTGGTGAACTTTTCATATTGTTTATGCGACTTCAGGTGGAGTTTTGGTATCTGTATATACGAGATGTTGTCAGGATACCCTCCATTTGAGTCTGATGATGAGGAAGATCTCTTCCACTGTATAGCCATGCTTCCCATCAACTTCCCTAAAATTCTCTCCAAGGAAGCACATCAACTATGCAAGCAGGTATAAACTACATCTTTGGCTATTTTGGCGATTTCTCGGCTAACTGTAAGTAACTTAATTGGATATTTTTCAGCATTTCTGAACCTGGACATAAACTTACCCCCTTTACTCAGCCGAGTCTTGCTCAAGTCTGCTATGCGTAAAATTAACATGATCAGTACTGAATGATAGTTTTGATTCAGTACTGATATTTTACTGTTTTCATTGCAGATATCGACTCAGCGTTAGGTGCGGGTAGCTTTCTAAAAGATTATACCCAAAACAATTTAAGTTGTTAAGGTACTTAAGCAAAATAATTTAGAGAAATAATTTAGAGAAATAAGTCAGATTACATTGGGGGAAGCGTAACTCTCAAAAAAGTATTTTTAGATGTCAGCAAGAAAAAAAATGACTTTTTTTACATTTTGAGTACACTGGAGTTGGATCAAAGGGCTTACTTCGGCCAGCGCCGAATGCATTTGGGTTTGGGACCTGAGCTTTGGGTACGAAGTTAAAATTTTGCTGAGGTTAAAAACCTATTTTTTGAGGTATGTGTTCTTTAGCTGCTAATGAAAGACCCCGAAGAGAGACTGGGATTCGACACAGTGACAGAGGAGAGTGACATCCAATCACAGCCCTTCTTCAGACGAATAGACTGGGAGGCACTGGCCATGCGGGAGATACAGCCTCCATTCGTACCAAACATGGTTAGACAAACACATATTAAATTGATATTAACATTAAACTCCGAAACTTTTTGGGATTGGATTAAAAAGTTTTGTGTAAAAGAGAAGTATAGATGTTTCAGAAAACAACAAAAACACAGAATCTCACAAAAACTGCTTCGGCTTGCAATTCTTTGCACTGCAAATTGTGGTTTTTGTGTCTTTTTTCACACCCGAAATTGTGGAAGAAAAACTACAAGTAATTATTACAGTTTAAACCGGTCAATTTACTCAGTTGCGGCTATCAAGGTCTTTTTTGAGAGATAGAATATATGTTTCTGCAGGCAAAACTTCAGGATGAAAAAATCTCTGTTGTCCCTAGTTGAGACGATCGGATCAAAACTACAAAAAATTTGTTAGAAACCTTTAGTATGCTCGGTTTCATTCGCGGTTTTGAACGCAAGAGAGATTCGGTATGTTCGGTTTTAGAAGAATGGGTATGTTCGGTAGTTAAACGTAAGACATCATTGGTATGTTTGGTATTCAAAAGTAAGAGAGTGTCGGTTTGTTCGGTTTTAGACTTGACAAAAACTTTGCATAGGAAATTTGGATTTTTCTGATTATAAATTAGTAAAACGTTGTGATAGCATGTATTTTGCTAGAATTTAAACTACATAATACGGAAAATATCTGAAATATTGTTCAAAGTTATTGATAACTCTTCTCTAGCACTTTTTCAAAATTAATTGACAAAGTATAAATTTCTTGTTTTTATTTTGTTCAAAAGTCTAACATAATTTTTGAAGATTGAAGAAAATTCTGTTGAGTAATTCATCTTAACTGAGTTCCGACATACTTTTTTGTAGTCTATAAGCAAAATGTTTTACGTTTGGTTAATTTTGAAACCGAACATATTGACCGTTACTCTCTTACGTTTTGTTCAAATTTTGTTTAAAACCGATCTTAATTGATTACTTCGACTAAAAAATTGTAGGAACTTTTGTCCATTTTTGGCTGCAAAAAAAACGATACCGACGATTTCTTATGTTTAAAAACCGGAAATTTCTCGACTGGTGTTGTTGGGTATTTGCTCTCTCATCCATCTGAATCGCAACTGGCGTAACTGGTATTGAAAAAACTGAATTGTTAGCATGAGATAAAATAAAATCTTCCCAACTAAAATGTAAACAAGAATCAGATTTAACTTCAAATACTTCGACTAAATCTTTGATCTACGACGGGAGATTTATGCGAAAAAATTTGATGAATGGACGCGACAACCAGAAATGTCTGGTAACGAGGTTGCCTGAACTTTTAGTTCAATGTCCAACTTTGACGCTTCTATGTTTTTGAAATTTTTTGCATTGAGTGGATAAGAACTATCTTCATACATATATGAGGTTGTGATTAATAATTTTGGGGCAAAGATAACTTTTGTAGTCAATTTCTGATGGGCTAAGAAGAAGAGATCGATTTGTTTTCTTTTCTTTTCTGTTCAATGTTTTCAGGAGACATCACTGGACAGCTTCCGGCTTAAACAAATAATTCTCAAGCGCTGTCACTACTAATCTATTGTGCAATCTTTGCGTTGTTTAAAAACTCGAATCTAGTCTAATCTATAGTCAATTTTGAGTAAACAGAAAGTTTTTTGTATGAAAAGAGTAATTGTTCTAATTTCGTCTGGTTCATACATTTGGTTATTTAAATTTATTTAAATTAATGATTTCTTGATATGTTTAGTTACCTGAATTAGCTGTTTACAAGCTCTTCAGAAATTGGTGTTAATATTGCGGTGTGTTTTAGCGGTATTGGAAAGTAAAGTTAATTGTTTTACCTACTTCCAGTTATTTGCCATTTGCACAATCTAATTAAGATCTTAATTTTGTCCAATAATTCATTAACTTCTATTAGTCTTTAGTACTCACTTCATAACTCATTTCAAACTCACTCACCAGAATTGTAAACTTCATTGAGATTCTCATGTTAGATAGCCGTTAAGATAACAATTTAGGCTATTATTGAAACATTAATGTGCAACCATCGAGCA
This sequence comes from Convolutriloba macropyga, assembly GCF_964194025.1. Taxonomy (NCBI): domain Eukaryota; kingdom Metazoa; phylum Xenacoelomorpha; order Acoela; family Convolutidae; genus Convolutriloba; species Convolutriloba macropyga. Next base: position 57,099,355 of record NC_134475.1, on the reverse strand, counting down.
AACTCACATATACCTTTCTTCAAGTTGTACGATAACAACAGTGAAACAAAAATTGATAAATTTTATACTGACATCAAAGATCTCAATTCTCCTGACAAAACACAGACTGACTTTTTTCTTGAAAAACTTGCAAATTTCATGAAAAAAGTTTGAAATGTCTTAGAAAGATCTAGAAGGAAGACTTACCTTCATAAAACATGTAGAAAATTTGTACAATTCTTACGCATCTTGCAGCTTCTCGCCTAGAACCAATTTAGGTTATTATTAAAATATTTTACTTTTCGTCTTATGTGCAACCATCGAGCAAGCTCACCATTAGGTGGCCAGTGTCTGATTTTTCGAGTAAATTTGGCTAATTTTTATACTATTTTCTTCGACCATGGTTTACCCGGGCTGACCAAAAGTTTTAATCATAGAACTTTCATATTATGGACCATTGACTTCATAATTCAAAAAAGTTTTTAAAGATTGGTAAAATTATAACTTTGCCATAAATGAAAGTTCTATGACTATAACTTTTTCATAAATGGAAGTTTTATGACTACAACTTTTCCATAATATGGAAGTTCTATGGTTACTACTCTTCCATAACAACAGAAGGGAGGCATTTGAAGAGTCTTGGTTTTTTCGTGAGTCCTCATGAGCTTCTTAAACTACAAGGGAAAACAGTTTTGAGTGTTTTTCTAGAAGAATAAGCAAAAATGGAGGCTCTTTTTTTCCAAGACATATAGCTAAAATCTAAAATCCCGGATAAGCAAGGAACATTATAGCACATCATAGAAGAAAGAAACAACGCACAATTAAAATACAGCACATGGGAGAAGGTGCCTGTAAGGGCACAAAGGGATGGACATTTAACAAAAAATCGGTTTTTTAAAAAAAAATTTTTAGCCCCCAGATTTTAAACGAAGACGCCAAACCAAAAAAGCTGGTGCCTTACAATCCTTATGGATAGAAAACACTACCAAAACAGTATGGGTAACATTGAACAACTAATTGACCCAGAAGGTCGCATTATATTTTTTAAATAAGATTGACTTTTTGAGAAACCCTTGACGAAATTGCAGAACTTGAACTTATACATCAATTATGGGAAAATTTCTCATTCCATAGCCAACGTTAGCCTAACACACGATTGTCATGTCAATTTGAGCAACCAAAGCCCACTGGTAAAGAAATGAGAGCAGTTTTTACATAAAAAACGGTCGAAAAATCTGCGTTACCGAACTACACGCTTTTTTATGTATCAAATTTTAAGCATTGACCCAGAAGAAAAATCTCTGGGTGTTTTACCATCCTTATGGATAGGAGGCACCGCCAAAATAGTATGGGTAGTATTGAACAGCTCATTGGGCCAAAAGGTCCCATTATATTTTTTAAATAAGATGGACTTTTTGAGAAACCCTTGACGAAATTGCAGAATTTGAACTTATACATCAATTATGGGAGAATTTCTTATTCCATAGCCAACGTTAACCTAACACACGATTGTCATGTCAAATTGAGCAACCAAAGCCCACTGGTAAAGAAATGAGAGCAAATTTTACATAAAAAACGGTCGAAAAATCTGCGTTTCCGAACTACAAACTTTTTTATCTATCAAATTTTAAGCATTGACCCAGAAGAAAAATCTCTGGGTGTTTTACCATCCTTATGGATAGGAGGCACCGCCAAAAAAGTATGGGTAGTATTGAACAGCTCATTGGGCCAAAAGGTCCCATTATATTTTTTAAATAAGATTGACTTTTTGAGAAACATTTGACGAAATCGCAAAACTTGATGTTATATACCACTTCTGGAAAATTTTCTTGATTCTTGGCCGTCAAAAGCCTAACGCACGGTTGTTATACTACTTTGAGCAGCCTAGACTTAGTAGTAAAGAAATGAGACACATTTTCACATAAAAAACGATCTAAAAATTTGCGTTTCCGGCCAACACCTACTTTGTAAAACAATTTTTTAAGCATTGACTCAAAAGAAAAATTTCGGGTTGTTATAACATCTTTATGGATAGGAGACACTACCAAAAAATTATGGGAAACATTGAACAACTCCTTCACCCAGGAAGTCCTGTTACATTTTTTAAATAAGACTGACTTTTTGAGAAACATTTGACGAAATCGCAAAATTTGATGTTATATACCACTTCTGGCAAATTTTCTTGCTTCATGGCCAACAATAGCCTAAAGCACGCTTGTTATACTAATTTGAGCAGCCTAGAATCAGTAGTAAAGAAATGAGACAATTTTTTACATAAAATACGATCTAAAAATTAGCGTTTCCGGCCAACACCTATTTTGTATAAAAATTTATTAAGCATTGACTAAAATAAAAAAATCTCGGGTTGTTCTAACATCTTTATGGATAGGGTGCACTACCAAAAGATTATGGTTCACATCGAAAAGCTCCTTCACCAAGAGGGTCCCATTATATTTTTTAAATACAATAGACTTTAATTAAGTAATAGACTTTTTTAAGTACAATAAAATTATATATCACACATGAGAAATTTCCTTATTCCATAGCTACCGTTAGCATAACGCACGATTGTCATATCATTTTGATTGACCTGGACCCAGTAGTAAAAAAATGAGAGCAATTTTTACACGAAAAAAGGTCGAAAAATTTGCGTTTCTGACCTACACGTTTTTTATGTGTCAAATTTTCAAGCTTTGACCCAAACGGAAAATCTATGGATATTTTACCATCCTTATGGACAGGAAGAACTACCAAGATAATATGGGTAACATTGGATAACTTCTTGACCCAGAGGGTACTAATACATTTTTGAAATACGATTGACTTTTTGAAAAACAACTGAAGAAAATGCAAAGCTTAGAGTTATTTAAAAATTATGGGAAAATTCTTTATTCCATAGCCAAATTTAGCATAACACGCGATTTTTTTATCACTTTGAGTGGCCTGGACCCAGTAGTTAAGAAATGAGAGCAATTTTTACATAAAAAGCGGTCGAAAAATTTGCGTTTCCGACCTATTTTTTTTTATGTATCAGATTTTCAAGCATTGACCGAGAAGTAAAATCTCCGGGTGTTTCAGGATCCTTATGGATACGAAGAATTGCCAAAATTATAGGAAGAGCTACTAAAATAATATGGGTAACATTGAACAACTCCTAGAGCCAGACGGCCCTATTAATTTTTTTTAATTACGATTGACTTTTTGAGAAACAACAAAATTGCAAAAAATGACTATATCACTATACGTAAATATCTTCATATTATAGCCCCAGTTAGCCTAACGCACGATTGTCTCACTGCATTGAACTGCCTAGACTCAATATTCAAGAAACGACAACAACTTCTACATAAAAAGTAGAAACTTTTGCGTTTCTGAACTACTTTTCTCATTTAATAATTTTTGAAGTATTGACCCAAAGCAAATTTCTGGTGTTATACAAACCCTATAGATAGAAAATACATGTATGAAAAAAAAAACCAAAATAATTCTCTTCAAAATGCTTCAGTCGAGAGAAATTGTGATAAGCAAAACTTTATTCAGAAATATTGACACCGCTTTTTATTGCTAGAACAAGAAAAGTCTAAGACTTTAGTCCGATAAAACTTCTCTGACTCCCTTACAGTCCTCGCAAACTAACGTTTCAGCATCCATATAAAATTTTGGAACATAACTTCTACAGCAGACACAGGGTTCGAACTGAAAGTCGCAGAAATTTTTGTCAAGATCTCCTCTGCATAAGGGGCATGTTGGCTCACGACCATCAAATTGTCTCAAAACGCTTTCTACCCACTCTTTCATACATAGTTTGCATGCAACATGCGCCCAATAATCGTTCATGTGCAGCACAACATATTCCTCTGGAACTTTTTCAAGACAGAGAGGGCAGTTTTCTTCACTTGGTTGCATTACGAAGCACAATTTTCTTCAACAAAAACTGAAAAATTCAAAAGGCTTGCTCAGTTGCTGTGAAAAGCGCAAAATATCTATAGAACATGTGATACTCATTAGATCAGAAAACATTCAAGGAGGCGAGAAGGTTAAAATCAGAAACGAAAACAGGAAAATTAAATTTAAGCTTGCTGCATGAACATATTTAATCAAGGGGGCAAACCAGCTTCATGAAGTAAAATCCTGCAATCACTAGTAAAAGGTTACAATATCCAATTACGGATTCCGTAATCAACTGTTTACTGACTGAAGCTATCAACAAACCAGGCACAAAAGAAAACTGAAAACAAATTGAAACTTAACACTTATTTACACAGAGTGCACCAGTTCAATGATTCACAAGTGCTTTTGCAAGAAATTAAAGTTGAAATGGTAACTAGTCGTGTTCAAAGATATTCACTAATGGTACAACAAAGAGTTTTTCATTAATAAAGATGGGCAGAAGTTTTTCGGAGATCGCGTCTTGGTTGATAGTTAAAACATTTAGTGATTTTTTGACTTCATAGAAACTGCAAACATTTGAGCTAGATTCAATTGGTTTGTATTCCTTTACTAGATTGAACAAGTACAAAGACGCAAAATCTTGCTTGTCGAGTGAAAAAAAAGTCGAACTTGACCAAATTGTTTACTTCCACGGGAGATGAAGGAGACAAAAGAGTTCTTGGAGGGAAAGGAAGATTCAGAGTCGATAGAAAAATTTTTGGCTAGAGTAGAATTGCGCGGACAGATTTTGAAGGTCAGGTGGGATTTCTTGAACCGCATGCCGCTTGAACTTTTTTTGTCGCGAAATTGTAGACAGAGGTCTAGAAGTGTGTCTTTTCGAGGGCTTTCTCGATGCGAGTCATTATTCCTAATGTATCGCTCAACTAACACTTTGAGATGGTTAACTGTTCCTGTGAATTTGCATCGCAGCAGGTAATTGGCCGACTCAAACATGATAGCCGACGTGCACCATAGGGGGCCAAAGCAATTGACCTGCCACGCTAAATGATTTAGAGAATGTAAATTTGCAGAAAACACTTTGTCTGTATATGATTCAGCTGTCAACAGGTGGAAACGTTCAATGAGTTGATCAGCCAGAGAACAATATTCCGTGGAAAATAAGAGCAACCTGATGGTATAACTCAGTAGAAAGAATCTCTCTTATAAGTCCTTGTCTATAAATCCATGAAAAACTACTGGTCCAACGTACAAAAGCCATACTTTTAGCTCGTTAGCCTTAAAATACTCTAGATCCTCCAAATTTCGCAGCGCTCTTTTAAAATTAGAAGTCAACTGAACTGAATCAATTACTTCGCGAATTTGGATGAGCACTGATTTGCTTGTCTTGTCCCTGATTAGAAACAGAATTGAACGAGTTACACCTAGGAGAACTTGGTGCATATAATCGATAGGGGCCGTCAATGGTAAATTTTCTATCAGATCTGATAAGACACAAGTCCGCTTGATGCCTCTGAAAGTCTGAAGTCCCTCTTTTTGCATTAATTTTAAATATGGTTGATGTTGCTCAGCTGTCCGCATTTTATTTCTTTGATTCGGGTAGTACAAACCTTTTTTGCTGTCTCCTATAGGTTTACATTCGATAAGACATAGAGTGCAGCCAAAATATGCATTGACCTGCTGCATATTTAGTATAGACGCTTTTGCCGGTAGATCAGCTACCAGTAGTTTAACTTCAAATACTGCATTCCAGGAAATGCCATTGTACTCAATTGACACGTCTTTACTAAGTCTGTCTTTTATTTCGCTGAAAAAGATTTCCCAATCAGGTTTGCCTTGTCCGAGCCACAACTTAGCCAGCACAATGTTTACGAACTTGCAGCGCAAAATTGGTGGCAAATTCAGCACACTGAGCCACAGTGGCCATAACGAACGTTTTTTTGAATTTACAATTCTTACACCGTCAGAATTCATTGTCAACGAAATCGTCATAATGTTGTTTGATCCAAAAGTTTGGGGAACACTTACATCTTTAAGAGGACTACGAGATGAGGAGTACTCAGAAATTGCGGGGAAATTAGTTTTAAGTACAACCAATAAGTCCTGGACAAAATCCAAAGAGATACACTCGCCTTCTCCACATGAAGTTGATGTCTTTAAAATAGAGACTACGTTCCTACTTGCATCTCTTTTTAAAGATTTAAACAACGGAATCTTGTTTTCCGGAAACGCAGTTTTCATTAGTTTTATCCAGTCTGTGGCCTCTGCATCGGAGGTACCATGACGAGCAATAATTTCGTTCACACATATTGTAAAATTATGTCGAGAAAATGTGCAGATTGCATCAACATGTGATTCAGAATTGTCTGAAGACTCTGAAGAGTCATTTGCACAATCAATGGTGCTGACGGAAAAACTTGGAAACGAATGATTGTTCTCATGGTTAGGCGATGAAACTAAATTTGTAGGCTGCAAAAAATCTTTTGTTGACAAAGATGTTTCTTCCGAGGAACCGCTGACATCAGAGTCAATATCGCCAGAGCTACTACTCGAATCAAAGCAACGCATTTCAATTTTTTGCTTTGGATATTTTTTCCTACGCTTAATCCGAAGAATGGATTGACGTCGTCGTCGATAGCTCGCTGAACATAAATCAAGTCTTCGCCTGGATTCAGAGATTGAATCTTCCGAGTTCAATTTCTCTTTATGCATGTCAATGTGAACACACCGGCAATCTTGATTCCCTTCACCGAAAAAATTAATCCCATAGCTTACAGTGATTTCGTCATTTTTGTTAATGGGCTCAAGAATTTCCAACTGAATACAACGCCGGGAGTGGACTTCCTTTAGGGCATATCGGCAATTCGGTTGACAGGAATGGTTCGCAAAACGAGTTGGGCCCAGCATGACCCGATCGAAGCTACAAGCGTCAGTTTTCCTGAAGATCGAGATGTCTTTGAAACTCGCCAGGGCATCTTGTGGAATCTTTTCAACAAACCCAATAACTGAAGGCAGCATCTTTACTGGGTGAGACTTTCGCGGTCTTAATTGATTCTCACCTACATAAAACAGACCGTAGCCACCATAGGCGTCTTCTTTCAACACGAAATTATTTTCTAGAGCAGCATTATATGAATCTCTAAATAGAGCATCGAACGCCTGAAGCCCCGAGTCAGTAGTCAAAGCTTCCATATATTCGGCGGGCGAAAGCATTTCAACCAAAGTTTTAACGATGCAGCCATCATTTTCAATGAGTTCTTTTGTAATTTTCGCATCAGCCTGTGCAAGACTTAAGCATCTCAACATTTCTAAAAACAAATTAGGTTTTATCTAACAAAGAAACTGACTCAACCACAAAATGTTGTGTCTCACTACAGAAACGCGTACCGTCACGAGGCAAGTTGTCAAAGACAAAAAATTTTTTTATGAAGAATTAATAAAAAAAACTTGTCCCCGATCTTAACACAAAAACGGGCCAATTTTCACAACTAAGTAATCAAAAAACTTGCCTAACAGAACCAGCTAGTTAAAAAGAAATTTGAGCGCAAGATTGAATTATCACATAACATTGTTCTGGAAAACGCTCACGGATGAAACGCACCAAAGAACTGATCAAAAGAGATAACAATGAAACAATTCCAAAGCATAGATTTTGGGTCATTATTACAGCCTCAATAATAAAAATACGATTGAGGAACTATCAATTATTGGATTTTCCTTGCAGAATCTTGAGCTTGATGTCGAGACCCATTTGATTTGCCGCATGACGAGCATCCTTATAGGCAGCTTCAGGAAACTTTGGATATTTTCTCCTAACTACCAGTTCAAACTTCGCTCGTTCTTCTTCATCTACGGGCAACCGAACATCTTTTCGACGCCTCTGGGCACCAATGATGTAATTCTGCAGTTTGCACTCCTCTCCCTTTCCATACATCGCACATGCAAGATGCCGCCCAAATTTGGCTGCGTTTGCCCCTGCCGGAACTAGCATCAAATTAATTCCTTCATGAATAACAGGCTCATAGGCGGTTGTATTATCAGCAGCTGGCAGCTCCCCCGTTTTATGGTAAGTTACTAGAGCAAAAAACTCTTCATTGTTGGCTCTATCTTCTTGTCGCAACCTCTTGAGGCACGATTTATGCTCATTTACCATTCCCGATAATTTTTGTTTGAAAGCAGCAATTTGGCCAGCATTTCCAGAGCGCTGCGAACGATCAAGCAAGTTTTGATTTGAAGGTACAAGCGTGGTTTCAGCTTCATCGCTGCTCATTTCCAAATCAAAATCAGAATCACTGTCACTATCCAAAGGCCCGTTGTCCCGCTTCTCTACCGATTTCCTTTTAGCAACAGGTTGCTCATCTTCCGATGATGAATTTTCAAGAAAGGACATTTCTGACATGAAACAGACATAAACATTTTTTAGTAGGCAGACAATTATTCTAATAGGATTAAGCTCAGAAAAAAATAATTAGCTGAAAACTCGAACGCGGTTAAGAGTAAGCAAAAGTCGAGCTTGCTCAAGTTTCAATTCAACAAAAGAAATAAACAGATAACGCTCATGAGGAAGGTCTTAACAAATATCAAAACAAAAATAACAACAAATTGCTCCAATTCGGGCTTTTATTTTAAAAAGTAGAAGGAAACTAGTTTTGATTCATCGGAATGAAAGCTGGTTTAGAATGGAAAACAAAAGCATTGAGAGACGTTTTGTAGTAAGCTTATATTACAACAACAGCTGAAAAGAGGAAACAGCTCAACTGCACCTTTCTGAGTAGATAAAACAAAGAACGCGAAGAAAATGTATATATTTGAGCTCCAAAGTGATCTAGGGAAAGTATTTCTGTTTCAACTCAGTGCCAAACTGGTTGGCTCCAGCAAATGCTCGACTCAATGCCTCTTCAGTACAGTTAGTATAGTTTTTCGAAACACATTGAACAAATATATCTTCGAGTTGGCTGTTACAGGCTCCTCGAGTATTCTTTCTCGTAACTTTTACGGCAATACGCTCATGAATAAGTTTACAGTTGTTTTCATTACCAAATATTTCAGCTGCAATTGTTCTTCCAAACACTGACGGTCCTTCATCAGTCGGCTTGAACCGCATTAAGTCCTTGCCGTTGAACATGAATGGCTCATTGTCATCACGGTTGGCCGTGATTTTCTTTCTAAGACTTTTCAAGGACTCCGGCTTATCGCCATCACCCAGTACTTCTAGCAATCGCTTTCTCAACACTGCGTTTTCTTTCATGACTTTGCGCATATGGTTTTCTTGCGCGTCGAGCACCTCATTAAATTTGCTTGTAACGATATCCATGAGGTCAGCTATCGGGCGGTCTTTATCTGTAATGTCATTAACAGTTGGTGCATTGCAGGGCGTTGAGCTTCGAGATTTGGCCAAATCAACTTGTGGACTTTCATAGTCCTTCTCCACCACCATGACATCACTCGAGAAATGGATCCTTCTGTTGGCAGTTTTTTGTCTGGAAACCCGTTTCTTCGCTTTCCCTACAGTTTCTCTCTCGTTTTCTTTGTCCCTGAGTAGAAAGCCACATTTAAACTAGATCACCCTTTCCTAACCCATTGAAAACTGTTATCACCTTTTATAAAACTTCCCTTTCCCTATCAGCTATGCTAGAATCATTACTGCTCAATCTATCAAAAAGATTTTTCATTGACACGAAAAGTTATCACTTACTCGGTATAAATCTCTGGTATTTGCGCATTGTCTTGGGAACCGTTTTCAGTCTCAATTTGGCGATTACTTGTCTCACTGAAAAAAATGCTATGTTACTAAAAGGAAGCGTTCTGTGATACATTTCTTCAATTTAAATATTTAAACAGGTTCACTAACGCAATAGAACTAATGTCCGACAGGCTTCCGTTCGCATCTGCAATCTTGTGTGTAACACCTTTCAGAAAATTGTCCACTTCTTGTGGAGATACTATCTTTACTAAAGAAGCCCTGAAAGTCCCGGAATTGCTTGATTTAAAGTTCATCTTGTGGCCTTTCACCATTGACAACTTGTCGGCAGTGGATATTGCCTGCCATGGCCAGTAGGAACTGTTGTGTGCGAGCACAAAAGGATAGGGATCATATTTTTTGTAAAAGATCCAACGCAGATTCATCGCTTTTTTCGTATCACTTGGTGAGTCAACGTAGTTTCTATTCGGCATAATGCCTTTGGTTGAGTGTGGTCCGTCGATAATAAGGTTATCGCTTAACTTAGAGAGAGACAGTTCTTCTAAAAACCAAAAAAGAATTGCAAATCTCAGACGACTTTATAAAAACATAAACAACAATTAATCAATGTCTTCTAGATAAAAGTCAGTAGGTATTAATTCGCCATTACTTGACCTTCAAGAAGTCGGCTACTTCAAACTACGCAAATTCGAAACAAGCAGCATACAGGTATTTATATACTCGTTCTGCCATTCTGAGAATACGATAAACAGATTGTATGACAATCAACCAATATTCTACTAGACCGATTCGAAATTGTCACTAATCTTTCAAAATTCTAAAAACAGTCCTCAAAAATTCTTTCAAATTTTCCCCCAACTATTGGGTGGATTTCGATAAAGCAAAAGAACTCTCGCTTCTATGGTGCTCCCCAGCTATCGGGTGAGACTAAAGAAATGGAAGAATCACCCAACTATCGGGTGGAGCTATACAAACTTTAATTATTATAATCCTTAAATTTTCCCCCAACTATCGGGTGGATTTGGATACAGCAAAGAATTCTCGCTTCTACGGTGCTCCCCAGCTGTCGGGTGAGACTGAAGAAATAGAAGAATCCCCCAACTATCGGGTGAAGCTATAGAAACTTTAATTATTATAATCCTTAAATTGTCCCCCAACTATTGGGTGGATTTTGATACAGCAAAAGAACTCTTGGTTCTATGGTGCTCCCCAGCTATCGGGTGAGACCAAAGAAATGGAAGAATCCCCCAACTATCGGGTGGAGCTATAGAAACTTTAATTGTTATAATCCTTTTGTTCCCCCAACTATCGGGTGGACTTCGATACAGCAAAAGAGCTCTTGGTTTTATAGTGCTCCCCAGCTATCGGGTGAAACTAGAAAAATGGAAGAGTCCCCCAACTATCGGGTGGAACTGTAGAAATTTGAAATTTCAAAACCATAAACTTCAATTTTACAGCTCTAAAACTTGCTTATGGCGATAAAAATTGTGAAATCTGAATTTTAAATTGAACGCATTGAAAGCAACTTCAATTAAAATTGGGCAAAGTTATATCAAAAAGATCTGGGCGGGCTTCAGGGGCACTACTGCACATGTTTACCAAATCAAATCCAGCATTAACATACTACCAGTCCTTCATATGAACATTATCAGGCAGGAAATCTTCCTCATAAGAAAAGGTTCGAAAGTGCAGTTTTAGTTTATTTTCCGCCAAGCGATTGTTGAATGCTCTAATTATATCGAACGGTTCCTTGCAAGAAGAAATACGGTTGATCACTTGCCATATGATGAGTTTTACATTGTTACCGTTGCAGAAGTTTCTTAACTGTGTAAGTTGCCCGATCACCATTTTCATCTCCTCTTTATATTGTATAGGATCGTTTGGCTTTGCGATTAAGTTGTTACCACCCAGCATGACCATACAGACCTCGTGTTCTTTGATAGCGTCTTTTAGTTCAAGCCAGAAGCATAAATGCGCCCCTCCTCGTGCTTCTATTGTAAAGTTCGATGGGAATCGGAAGACATCTGCAATTCTTTAAGGTGAGAGTCGCCAATAAGTAGCACATGTGCCATTGCTATCTCAAAAACATTGAAAAAATTGACACGTCTATTTTGCTTAGCCTACCTACTATGCCACCTCGACCCGTGTGGCTGGGACCTTGCTATGATCTAAAAAGTATAATAAAACATATTTAAAAGCAACTGGTATTCTGCGTGCGTCAAATTATGGCACGTGCGTCTGGGAGGTGCACAAAATATGAACCAACTAAACTAGTTACACTAGTTGATGACAAATATGAACCCACTATTGTTTCAAATTAAGCTTTATTTGCGAGCTGCAATATAATTACCACATTATGGCCATGCCTCGTGAGCCATGGCCATGCCTTAGCGGCCCATGGGACTTGATGTTAATCTATCACAACCGAACAAAATATCACAACACAACATGTTATATGCTGTATAGTAAATGAGCGCTCAAATCTGATCGGCCAATACGCGCCACCAATAGATATTAAAGGAAGCGCCACCAATACTCCTCTTCCTATCGTAAAAAGACCGCAGAACTATTATAATTATTTATTACTACTAATATAACTTTATTTGAGAGCAAATAAAAACTCTTCGGTCCGCTTTCCAAATTTATTCTGGATTTCCTGTATCAAATTCATTCAAACATCGTTTCTTTAGAAAATGACTCTCCTTTAATACTCTTCGATTCTTAAGTCAATGATAGAGCAAGCCAATTTTACATCAGATATCACTAATCGGGTCTTTCCCATTATAGCCCACCCCCATGAAATTATAGCCCCCCCATTATGGTATAAATACAATGATGGGGGGGTTATAGGTTATCTGACCACTAAGCTGGGGGGGCTATAATGGGAAAGACCCCTATTTTAAAGCCTATGTGAATTGGGATCTTTTTCGTTTGTGCCCCCCAGTACGTTATGCTCCCCCAAGTTACAGAGCACGTGTCATTACATAGTAAATCATCATGTACAAATATTGCACGTGCATCTGGGGGTTGCAAATAATATGCACCCACTAAGCTGGGGGGGGCACAAACGGTGAATTGTTTACACGTTTACTCTCAATGGAAGACAGTGTTGTAATTATCTATCGACATTTAAAGCACAAATTTAATTTCACACGAGCTTAATGAGGTTAAGAATTCCAAGATATCGGTTGGCCGAATTGGTTTTTAAAAAAGGTTTAGCAAATGTGTGCTAACCCTACGCCATCTATTGAAAGTTGGAAAAATGATCCGTAATTATGGGGAATTCTCTCGAGAGTACCCCCCCGGCCCCCAGCACATCTCATGGAAGTTTGGAACAAGGCTACATGATTAAGGAAAGCTCTCTCGGGAGTCTCTCCCCCCGCCCCACCCCATCTTTGTCCTGACGAGGATTTGTAGCTAAATGGGAAGGGGTGTTGAAACAATGACCCCATTCAGTACGAACGTTATAATAATTCTATATCCAGCCCGTTTCAAACTCACTGACATGCTCATTACACATTTGTTGTTAGCGGAGGACCTTCAGTTTAGGCAGTCGGGACGCGCTGGAGCTGGCCCGGGCCTGCATCCTTGAGCATGTCATCTGAACGAAGGCAAGGGCAAAACGAAAATTTCACAACCGCACTAACTGAACTGCCTCTTTTAACAACGCGAAATGAAAACAGATTACTCGAGCTCCACCAGCGAACTACAAGTCAAGTGATAATACATACTAAATTAAAAATTGATAATACATAAAAATTAAAAATTGCACCCGCAGTATTCGCACCCCCTGTCTCAGCCCCCCCCACACCTCACTGAACAAAAAGCTTTATATCTCGCCAACCACTGAACGGAAACTAAAAATTTTTGGTGTTTTGGAATCAGGACAAACAGGGCTTTCATGTGAACAAAGAAAAAAGGTTAAATATCACAGGACAAAAATATCGATTTTTGGCTAGATGGCTGATTTTCGCCAAAACGCTCTATTTTCCAAAAAATGGCCAATTTTACCCTTCAAATAGCTTATAGTAAAAAAAGCATTGTTATTATAGTAAACTATATTAAAAATGCAAAAGAATGAGCCCTCATACAAGCTTTAACTCGTTCAAACAAAAAAGTTATTAACCTTTGAAACTTTGAAAATTTCCAATTTTTCAAAAATTCGACCCCTGTTAGGGTAGGTGCAGAGCCTTTTGGTGTAACGGAAAAACAGTAACTATTTGTGACAAAAAATTAAAAAAAAAAAAATTGCGTAAACGACGTTTTCAAAGGAGTTGCCTGATATCACCCTCTTGGAAATCTAAGCAAGAGATATCTGTAAGTTAAGACCTAACTGCAAGCTCTCAGACCTGGTTGCATACCATGCAGCGAGCAAACATAATACAATTAATCTCAAAACTTTTCAATTTTTTGTTTTTCTCTTCTTTTTTACTTATAAAAAGCAGTTGCAGATGCCTTTTTATTGAAAATGTGGGGAAAGTACCGGAATAATAAATAACAATATAAGACCCACTAAACAGGCTTTATTTTGATATTAAAAACGTTATAAAACACAACTTCAATAGAAAAAGTTTAGCCCAGAAACCAGCATTTTGTCTTAATTTTTGTGTTTTTTCATAATAAATTGCCTTCTCAAAGTTGTTTAAAAATTTCAAAAGCAAAACTTTTTTATGTTGTTCAATTGCAGTGCTAAGAAGCTTTGTAAGGATATTAAATTTTCCATAAATCTCTCATTTTTCATTGAGTTACAACACTTGTTTTGGAAAACAGTTACGAAAAACAAAAAGATTTTTCCAAGTTCAAAGACAAAACAAAAGACGTTTAACAAATAAAATCAATGTCTCATTATTGGAAACGTATTTCGTGCTTACGAGAAGTGTGGTAAACCTTTGTGAGACATTGTTGCTTTTGGTGTAACGGAAAAACTGTAACTATTTGTGACAAAAAATTAAAAAAAAATTGCGTAAACGACCTTTTCAAAGGAGTTGCCTGATATCACCCTCTTGGAAATCTAAGCAAGAGATATCTGTAAGTTAAGACCTAACTGCAAGCTCTCAGACCTGGTTGCATACCATGCAGCGAGCAAACATAATACAATTAATCTCAAAACTTTTCAATTTTTTGTTTTTCTCTTCTTTTTTACTTATAAAAAGTAGTTGCAGATGCCTTTTTATTGAAAATGTGGGGAAAGTACCGGAATAATAAATAACAATATAAGACCCACTAAACAGGCTTTATTTTGATATTAAAAACGTTATAAAACACAACTTCAATAGAAAAAGTTTAGCCCAGAAACCAGCAATTTGTCTTAATTTTTGTGTTTTTTCATGATAAATTGCCTTTTCAAAGTTGTTTAGAAATTTCAAAAGCAAAAATTTTTTATGGTGTTTGAGAGCAGTACTAATGAGTTTTGTAAGGAAATTAATTTTTTCATAAATCTTTCATTTTTCATTGAGTTACAACACTTTTTTTGGAAAACAGTTACGAAAAACAAAAAGATTTTTCCAAGTTCAAAGACAAAATAAAAGACGTTTAACAAATAAAATCAATGTCTCTTTATTGGAAACGTATTTCGTGCTTACGAGAAGTGTGGTAAACTTTTGTGAGACATTGTTGCTTTTGGTGTAACGGAAAAACTGTAACTATTTGTGACAAAAAATTAAAAAAAAAAATTGCGTAAACGACGTTTTCAAAGGAGTTGCCTGATATCACCCTCTTGGAAATCTAAGCAAGAGATATCTGTAAGTTAAGACCTAACTGCAAGCTTTCAGACCTGGTTGCATACCATGCAGCGAGCAAACATAATACAATTAATCTCAAAACTTTTCAATTTTTTGTTTTTCTCTTCTTTTTTACTTATAAAAAGTAGTTGCAGATGCCTTTTTATTTAAAATGTGGGGAAAGTACCGGAATAATAAATAACAATATAAGACCCACTAAACAGGCTTTATTTTGATATTAAAAACGTTATAAAACACAACTTCAATAGAAAAAGTTTAGCCCAGAAACCAGCAATTTGTCTTAAATTTTGTGTTTTTTCATGATAAATTGCCTTTTCAAAGTTGTTTAGAAATTTCAAAAGCAAAAATTTTTTATGGTGTTTGAGAGCAGTACTAATGAGTTTTGTAAGGAAATTAATTTTTTCATAAATCTTTCATTTTTCATTGAGTTACAACACTTTTTTCGGAAAACAGTTACGAAAAACAAAAAGATTTTTCCAAGTTCAAAGACAAAATAAAAGACGTTTAACAAATAAAATCAATGTCTCTTTATTGGAAACGTATTTCGTGCTTACGAGAAGTGTGGTAAACTTTTGTGAGACATTGTTGCTTTTGGTGTAACGGAAAAACTGTAACTATTTGTGACAAAAAATTAAAAAAAAAAATTGCGTAAACGACGTTTTCAAAGGAGTTGCCTGATATCACCCTCTTGGAAATCTAAGCAAGAGATATCTGTAAGTTAAGACCTAACTGCAAGCTCTCAGACCTGGTTGCATACCATGCAGCGAGCAAACATAATACAATTAATCTCAAAACTTTTCAATTTTTTGTTTTTCTCTTCTTTTTTACTTATAAAAAGTAGTTGCAGATGCCTTTTTATTGAAAATGTGGGGAAAGTACCGGAATAATAAATAACAATATAAGACCCACTAAACAGGTTTTATTTTGATATTAAAAACGTTATAAAACACAACTTCAATAGAAAAAGTTTAGCCCAGAAACCAGCAATTTGTCTTAATTTTTGTGTTTTTTCATGATAAATTGCCTTTTCAAAGATGTTTAGAAATTTCAAAAGCAAAAATTTTTTATGGTGTTTGAGAGCAGTACTAATGAGTTTTGTAATGAAATTAATTTTTTCATAAATCTTTCATTTTTCATTGAGTTACAACACTTTTTTTGGAAAACAATTACGAAAAACAAAAATATTTTTCCAAGTTCAAAGACAAAATAAAAGACTTTAAACAAATAAAATCAATGTGTCATTATTGGAAACGTATTTCGTGCTTACGAGAAGTGTGGGAAATCTTTTTGAGACATTGTTGCTTTTGGGGTAACGGAAAAACAGTAACTATTTGTGACAAAAAATTTAAAAAAAATTGCGTAAACGACATTTTCAAAGGAGTTGCCTGATATCACCCTCTTGTAAATCTACGCTAGAGATATCTGTAAGTTAGCACATAACTGCATGCTCTAAGACCTGGTTGCATACCATGCAGTGGGCAAACACAATACAATGATTCTCGAAACTTTTTTTATTTTTTGTTTTTTGTTGATTAAATGTGTACTTGGCGAAGATCGTAAATGATCAATTTTGTTTGCCTTCCCGTTCATTTAAAGAACGTTCTATAGCAGAAAAGCACTCCTACTCAGGGTAGCAAACAGCTATAATTCAAAAACTTTGACCATAGATTGTTTTACCTTAAATCAATTTTTCTCTCTCTCCTAAACAGAAAGTTTCATTTTTACTCTACCGGTTATAACGTATTTGAAACACTGGTTTCTAGAAAAAATTTTATAGTTGTTTTTCAAACTTTTATTGCCTAAGCTATATGTGAAAAGACTAGTGAGCACCAAGAAAGGTGATAGTATAGCCTTCAGAGACTTCCAGCTTTTTGTTTACAATGTTTTATACGATTTTTTTCTCTTGAAATAAACCTTTCCCTGTCTCCAGTCACATTGAATGATTTAAACAGCGTTTTTTCTCCTGTTGCATACTTCACATATGACTAGTTTAGACGGCTCTGGAAAAAAGTTAAAAAGTTACGCATTACATTAAAATTGGCTGTTAACAAGCAATTAAATTTATTTTTGCTCTATGAAGTTTTATGACTACGACTTTTCCATAAAGTAATGCAAAAATGTCACCTGAGGCTCAGATTTGAGTTGACTGTAAAAAAATTGCAATTCTCGAAACATCTGGAAATTATGATTTCTAAATCTTAGGATTCAAAAAAAAATTTTTTTATGAAGTTCTATGACTACAACTTTTCCATAAATACGGTATCACTGAAAAATAATTTTTTCGATTTTTTTTCTATTTAATTTTTTGAAACACACTAATTGTGCATTGTTTTAGCCCTCTTCAAGATTTCTTTAAAAGTTTGTCATTTTACAACTTGCATACAATGAGAGTTCTATGATTACAACTTTTCATAGAAGCCATAATATGAAGTTGTAATTTTATAACTTTTTGAATTATGGGGTCAACCCGGGTAAAGTTAGGTACGTTGTGAAAACTTGTAACAGCAAGCAAACTTAGCTCAAATTTTAATCAAATTTGGTTATATCGGAATCAAATTGCTACGATGAGTAAATCATTTAGAGTCATGAGTAAATCAGTCAGTGTCAATTATACTGGAATAAACGATAGCATAATTGGTGATTAATTTTAGAAATGTAGTACCTCTCGATACTGATTGTGGATTGAGAAGATAAATAACAGTTTTGCAATTACCCATATCACTCACTGTTAACAAGATCATTTAACTCTTTGAATTTTATCTCAAGTAACTACTAATAAATTTCGGTCAAAAAAGTTGTAGGCTAATTACATAATCAAAATCGTGGATATGGTTGGCTTATTTAAATCTGGAAAACGATAAATGGTTATGAAATATTGCCCTTCTTTTCCAGAAAATGCCTGTTGCCACTTGGTTCCTGAAAACGCTGAAATATTTCCACTCGTTTCCCCAAAAAGCCTTTTGAGACACTGACATAGGACGACGATATACGTTTTTAGAAAATTTTGATCCAAACTTTATTGTATTGATTCTTTCGCCCCGGCTACCTGGCTGTTTTGGTTGTTTGCAGAGCTGAAATACTTGATCAACTGTCGAAAAATTTAATGATGGAACCTAGTCAGAAACAAAAGACAATCTTGCAAGATATTGCATGACAAAGTTTTGCAAATATCATGAAAATAATTTTTCAAGCTGGAAAGTAGAATTTCAATTTCATTTTTGGAGAATTCAAACGGTCCATCTCAAAATATATAAAACAAGGTTGCTCAGTAATGTGCGATCGCACATAAGGTTCCGACCCCGCTCATCCACAATTTTGGCATAATTGTCTACCAAATGAGGAACAAATAGAAAAACCCAAAAATTCAAATTTTCAAAAAAATTGGTGTATGAACGAAAAGAAAGTCTCCAAAGCAAATAACTGTGGTGGAGTAAAAAATGATGCATTAGATTGATGAGATATGGCAATAGTAAGAAAGCGAGTCAAGACGAACAGTAATAACAAAGTTCAAACAACATCAACAAACATTAATTACAACAAAAACTTTATGTCCGTTTTAAAAACAAAACTTAATAACAAAGTCAAAGTATTCTCAGATTAAACTGAAACTAAACGAAGATCTGGGACCAGTCAATAATAAAACTTGTCAACAATTAGACAATAAAGAACAAAAACAGTAAAGTTGAAAAAAATTCGCTAAATTTTTTGAAAAACAATTAATTTCAGAGTAATGAATCCCATTAGAAATCAAATAAAACTTCTCATCGGTTTACCATTTCCAATGCTATTATAGAAGGGAAATTAAAACTCAAGTCAGTATTGAATTTTTATGCGGTTACAAAAAGAACAACAAATAGACAACAAACAAAAAATCAGTTAAAACTTGCCAGAAAAGGCTTTGAAAGCCGTAAAGCTATAATTTGGCCCTCAAAAAATGTTTGATTGCACATTCTGTGAAAACCGATAAAGTATTATGTGACCTTTCATTAATGAAACTAAGCAACAAATAGACAAAAAGAAAGGCAAAATTAAGTAAAACTTGTTTTTTTTTCGAAAAAATATTTCCAAAGAGATGAAAGCCCTTAATTATAAAATGAAATAATGAAATAGATTTGTTTATTCTTCCGAAGGAAGCCCTTGTACGTAATTCGTTTGTATTACTTGACGTCTCATTAATGAAAGTAAGTAACCAATAGACAAAAAGAAAGGCAAAATTAAGTAATACTTTTTTTTCGAAAAAATTTATTTCCAAAGAGATGAAAGCCATTAATTATAAAATTAAATACTGCAATAGATTCTTTTTTTCTTCCGAAGGAATCCTTTCAGACGTACAATTATCCAGAATTTGTTTTACGTCTACAAAAGAACGTCAAATTTGAAAATTAATTTACTTTTTTATGAAAAACGCGTGTCGAAGCCAAAAAAGTCATAACAAATTCTTTAAAAAACTTAGATTTGTTGACACCAATTTCTTTTGGCACCTTCCAAAGTCATATTCGGCCTGTAATTAACGAGACTAGTTAACTAAAGGACGTTAAAAGGAACAAAACTGAGAAGTTAAACGTGTTTTTTTTTGGAAAACAATTGTTTTCGAACTCTTGAAAGCCATCAGCCATCTACTAATATCAGAAAATTGACCTATTTATTATTCCATCAAAAACCAATGAAACCGAGTCAATGTACAAGAATTTTTAAACGACTAAAAAGACAAACCAAAAACTGCAGTTAAAGACAAAATTAAAAAGTTCAATTCATTTCTTCGAGAAAGTAGTGTCGAAGCCGTTAAAACCATAATTTATATCTTTAAGGACTATAATAATATCAATTGTTCTATACCTTGAACACCAATAATGTGACATATCAACTGTCAAAAACATGATAAGCTAGAAAAATAGAAAATTTGAAAAATAAGCAAATACCAAAAAAAAAGAAAATGTGAAATCTAGTATTATCAAAGCCTGAAAACCATAACTTACGGCATAACACCTCAATAAAGATTGAATATGAATTCGGTAGAAATAAGAAGCTTTCTTTAATTGCCGACCCTAAGCTACAAGTTGCCCAAATTAAGAGAAAAGTTGAGGCAAAGTTCAATAAGCCATTATTTATTTATAAATTAAATATTTTAAAAGTCAAATCGACCACAAGCTTTCAAGTAATAAACTAAACACACTATTTTGGATTTAACTAGGAGTCAATTTTACCTGTTAATGGTGAGTTTTGAAATATTCTGTTATTTATTTAATACCAAAAGGATCGAATTTTTTTAAATAAAAAAGACCGACTGATTACAATCTGAAGTATTTTGGATCTCAGCAGTTCAAGATTAGGCCAAAACTAACCCTGTTAACCCTGTTTGTCCATAAAGACCACTCAATTTTTCGAATGCTACAGATATAGATATTTTTTGCTATTTAACAAAATCAAAAATAAATTGCCGAGTTTTTTGATAATCAACGAGTAAAATTAGCAAAAAACGGTACAGTTTTAAGGAGCACTCGCAACGGAAAATGAAGCAAAAATAGCCCTCTTCTGAGTCTACAAAGATGGTTCTTGTGGTCTTTGGGTGTCTACTTCCTACAAACTTAATCAAAGTGGATTAAAGAAACTTTATTTCGAGCTGTTTTTGTTGAAGAAGTCTGAATTTTGAAAAATTTATACAGATTTTTTGAAAAAAAATTCAAAAAAAAAAAATAGCCCAGAATTTTTTTTTATTTAAAAATAAAATCAACAAAACGTTCTTAAAAAATGTTGACAAATTTTGGCATAATTTTAGTCGAAAATTGGCGAAATTTCCGGAAAATGTGAATAAAATCAACGGAACTCACTCTATTTTCTCAAAAGTTTAAACAGCGATAACTCCCCGTAAAATTCGAATAACAAAAAAATCTTTTTAATTCTATATTCTATGTCGGATAAGCTTTCTAATGATACCAGTCTCAATTCTCTACGATGAATATATCGATCGGCCAAAATTGACTGAACAAAAAAAAATACCCATTTGATTATATAGTTCCTCCCCCCTCAAGAGGGTCGGAACAATCATTCGGATAGTTTCTAACGGGTTTTTCTAACGGGCCGCATGTTGAAAACTAGTGTTGTCTTGTACAAGAAGACTTCAAATTTCAGACAGTTTACACATCTTAATGAGTAAATAGAGAAATTTGTTTCAAAGTCAAAAAGATTTTAAAGTCTTCATGAGAAAGTTTTAAGATAACTGAAGAAATATGCCCTGCAAGCAATTTTGACGCATAATATAATAAGCATATCTAGTATTCTGCTTTGGTGATCAAGTGATCACTTTATTTCATTTCTTAAATGTAAAAATTTCCGGACAATAGCCATCTAAAAGACTGTTGAATTCCTTGGTTAAAAACAACCCCTATTCAAATTCATTCTGAATTAAAGTGTTTTTCTATGCAAAACGTCAAAAGTAAGTTATCACCCACCTGGTTTTTTTTTAAAGCAAAATAGCAAATATTGACGCAATAGTGCTCCAACTTGAAGCCCAATTTGAAAAACAATTTGTATATCGTTGATTTTCTACGCTAGTGGTCTTGCCTATGAGATGCAGATAAATCATAATAGTAGCTCACCAGATGCACCACTATAAAGCTGACAACGCCGATCCAACTCTCGCAGTTAAAATAATGTTGATGTGATTTGATGGCAACTTCAAAATCACACGTTTTTTTCTGCATAATATTTATCACGAAGGCAAACTAAATCATGGTTAACAAACATAGGTAGGAAAGACCACTAGCGTAGGGAATCAATGATTTTCAACTTATTTTGGCAATCTGATTTCATTTTCGCAATTAAACTTAATTCCTAAAACTAGGAGTGCTAACTTACTTTCGACGTTCAGTATATATCTAATTAGTGAGTGCAGAAACCATTTGTTCTATTGAATTAAGTCATGTATAATTAATTTATCAGTGATTAAATACTGAGCTACAAACTTATAACTAAAAGGATAACAAATGAAGTCACCTATACAATTTAAGCTACAGAGGTGTAGAAGTTAGTAAGAAAGTCAACCTTTGGATTCTTAGCGCGTGATTACAGAATCTTTTGTGCTTTGACGAATGACTAAATTAGCCCAAATGCCTGTAACTATGAATTTTTATATATCAATTTTACTTCTATAGCACTTCTATATGCGATTTAGAACTCCGACCTGGACACTTCTAATTTCGACCGTTCGTTCACTCAGCAACAGATTGACTGGACTCCCTCTGACAAACTATTCCTCATGAACCTCTCGGGAGACGAGTTCGATGGATTCTCATTCGTCAACACGAAGTTCCCCCTCTCACCTGGAACCCCAGGATCAACTACAGGGGGAGGCATCGCTGGGACTTCTCCACTGTCGCCCAGATCTTCATAGCTAATGACGACCCGAACCTGTTTCCAATCTTGATTCTCCGTATTCACCAGTCCAGACGTTTCCATGAAGCCTGATGAAAGTTTTTCCTTTTGAAGAACTGAAGGTGATGAAAATTTTCGTGGTGAAAAACAATGTTAGTGCCGGGAAAATGGAAGCGGTCGCAAAAAGTCCAATTCATGAAGACACAAATTTTGGAGATAATTCATTTGTCTATCAAATTATAGAGCTGTTTAGTAGCTATATGCTTTAAAATTATCTAAAGGCGATGCTGATAAACTATTTGCAATATAATGCATTTTCATTTGATTTGCTAACCTGTTTTAAAGAAAAACTCCTTTACAGAAAGTATATTTAATTTAATTTTTTCTATTCAGAAAATTTTTAGCTTTTCTTGAAAAGACTCAATTTGGCATTTGATTACGTAGAGTTTGCGTCCAGTTCTCTATTATGTGACATTGGAGCTATTTTGGCATCTCTGCACGATGTTGTCATTAGAAAAAATATAAATTAATAAGTGAGTAATAAATTACAGTAAGAATTATAGAAACAGAAGTTGGCGTTAGGTTATACACCAATGTCTATATTACCACTATCCAAGGTTTTAAATAAATCTTCTGGAACGTTAGCAATAACATGTTTAAGGGTGCATGCACATCAAATGAGCAACCTGAAGAATCTGAACTTAAGCATCCGTCATGCAAGAATCTTGCAAGATTGCAAGATTTTGAATTTACATTTTTACATTTACCCTTTTTTCCTGGCTACCTGGCTGCTTTCAAGATTCATTTTGAGCAAGATTCATGAAAGAATCATGAAAGTTTTGAATCCGCTTATCACAAGGGACGAGATAATCCCCTCAAATTTTTTCCTTGAACCTATATTTCTAGCTCATTGTTTTTTGCCATTCTCAGATCACGGTCGTGAACTTATTTTTGCTACAATTGTCAGTTAAAGTAACGCCCAAATTAAATTAAAGCGTAGATGCAGTATTAGTAGTACTATCGATCCTTCCGCTTACTTTTTAGAACCAATTTTAATGGAATTTTTTATCGAAGTATCGCTAAAAAACTTATTTTTGCTACAATTGTCAGTTAAAGTATCGCCCAAATTAAATTAAAGCGCAGATGCAGTATTAGTAGTGCTATCGATCCTTCCGCTTACTTTTTGGAACCAATTTTAATTGAATTTTTTATCGAAGTATCGCTAAAAAACTTATTTTTGCTACAATTGTCAGTTAAAGTATCGCCCAAATTAAATTAAAGCGTAGATGCAGTATTAGTAGTACTATCGATCCTTCCGCTTACTTTTTGGAACCAATTTTAATGGAATTTTTTATCGAAGTATCGCTAAAAAACTTATTTTTGCTACAATCGTCAGTTAAAGTATCGCCCAAATTAAATTAAAGCGTAGATGCAGTATTAGTAGTAATATCGATCCTTCCGCTTACTTTTTAGAACCAATTTTAATGGAATTTTTTATCGAAGTATCGCTAAAAAACTTATTTTTGCTACAATTGTCAGTTAAAGTATCGCCCAAATTAAATTAAAGCGTAGATGCAGTATTAGTAGTACTATCGATCCTTCCGCTTACTTTTTGGAACCAATTTTAATGGAATTTTTTATCGAAGTATCGCTAAAAAACTTATTTTTGCTACAATTGTCAGTTAAAGTATCGCCCAAATTAAATTAAAGCGTAGATGCAGTATTAGTAGTACTATCGATCCTTCCACTTACTTTTTGGAACCAATTTTAATGGAATTTTTTATCGAAGTATCGCTAAAAAACTTATTTTTGCTACAATTGTCAGTTAAAGTATCGCCCAAATTAAATTAAAGCGTAGATGCAGTATTAGTAGTACTATCGATCCTTCCGCTTACTTTTTGGAACCAATTTTAATGGAATTTTTTATCGAAGTATCGCTAAAAAACTTAAGTGAATTGAATCAACGTTAAGTGTTTCATGAATTGCTGATTACGTTGTTGCTCTAACTGAAACTTTTATGAATGCAAAATAAGGCTTTAAGTTTCGTGCAATGCTCAATCGAGCTTGAAGCAGGTTTTAGTTAAACGCATATTTGTATGAAATAGGCTTTGTGCAAAGAAAAACAGAGCTTCGCAGAGCCACAATACCCATTTCCAGCAAAAACTAGTATGAAAAGACAACGGTCGACTTAAATTGACCATGAAAAGATTTTGGCTAGACTCTAGTCTTCACCTAAAAGTTGGCTGGACCCAAGTTCTTGCTGCTGGAGTTTAGTTTGACTCAAGTTATCGCTGTTAGACTTTTGTTTCATCCCATTCAAAGCTGCAGTTTAGCTCAGCTCCATATTTAAACGCTTGGAACCAACATTTACATCCTATCTAAGTGTCTTTTTTGGCAGAGAACAAATTGAACTGGTGCAACAATTCATAATTTCCGAATTTCAAGAAGTTTTAGTTAATTAATGAAATATGTTATTATAGATATCAAATGCTTTTTTGTTTCCTCTAATCGCAACAAATAAAAGAATAAACTCATTGTTTACGAAATGCAAGACTGTTAGAGCTAGCGTAACACATTCCATTCTGCGAACAAATATGTATTACAGCCCAATTTCAAAAACTAATTTATCTCAAGAAATCATTTTTTTGAAATTTTTTGCGAAACTTCAAGCAGTCTTTCAATTTTGCTGCTGTGGAAAAACTTTACCTCGACTTTGATTCATAGACTTATAAAAAAACTCTTGCTCGTCCCATAACTTGCTACGAATAGGCCCTAGCCGGAACCATGAAAAAACTTTACCTCAACTTTAACTACGTGCTGCACTGTGTAATTTTTGTCAATGTCAGCTTCCTATTCCTAGAATTATAAAGTCTGTTCATAAGTCGAGGACTAAACCAGGATTTCTTTGAGGGATTGGCGAATGACTCTCGCAAAATTGGTTGGAAGTTTTGTCTTTTTTCTCTAAGGTATGCCGATTATTTATTAGACTTGAAAAAACTAGTTTTCGATCTGCACTTGTAATTTTCAATTGACAACAAGCATTAAGCATCATGAACTCTTTGATTAGCAGTTGTAAAAGCAGTAGTTGAATGTGCTAAGTTTTCAGGTGCACTTATTTTGGATGCATTAAAAAAATCAATCTGACTAATCGATACCTAACACCGATGATTACGTAATTTTGACTTAAAATGGAATCAATTGTTGGACAGATCAAGAAAGGGTAACTAATTTTGAAACATTTGCGTAGCAGACGCTGTCGTTTTTCATGTTTTGAGTTTTTTTGAGTTATGATGGACAGTTCGGATCACTGAGTACTTCTAATTTAGAGAGTAATGTGTATATGGGTACCTCCGCAGCATAGAGCCAGCGAGATGGTACCCATATACACATTACTCTAATTCCCTTTATATATCCACTACTCTATATTCACTTCTTTTATATTTTAAATCTATCATTTCTTGTCTCACTTAGTGCAATCCACTGGTACAGAGTTAAGCTGGTAATTGTCCATTATCAGACGGATAGTTCGGGTTCTATCCTCACTGACTCCAGTGAACGTATCCCAGATACTAGTATAAGACTAGTGAGACCGTGTAAAAAGCACGTAAAACCAACTTGCGAAAATTGTTGTAACCACTTCGTGGATAACTTGAATAAAAAAACCAGCTTAACTCTTTTATAAATTTTAACTTTTGTTATTATTTTGCGAATCACTCTTTAAGAGCGATTCAATCTTTTCGGGGTAATTCCTGAGTAGGGAGATCGCTCTTTTTCACTCTTTAAGAGCGAATCACTCTTTTTTAATTTTTTTTAAACTTTTATTGCAAATTATCTATACTCTTCAATAAATTTATATTTTCTTTTACTTTTTCTATATTTAACCCAGTATTAATAAGAAATGATTCAAAATTATAATATTTACACGAAGGACCTTCGGTCTTGTTACGCCAACAACTTTCCTCTGTTTGGACAACAACTAAAGGACTTACAGCTCTAGGACTTTGTCTTTTATCTAATAAGCTTCTACTAAACCCTCTAGTTAATTCATTAACTACATCTGGATGTTGTTTCTGTACATGAGCCCGTATTCCATCATATCTCACAACAGAAGTACAATATGGACAATTAACTTTAGCTGAAGTACGACTTCTACATGTATACTTACTCTCATCAAAATCAGTTATTGGTTTTACATAATTACATTTATTACAACTTCTAATTAAGACTTCTGGGCTAAGGTTAAGGTTAAGGTTAGGGTTAGGGTTAAGGTTAGGGTTAGGGTTAGGGTTAGGGTTGGGGTTGGGGTTAGGGTTAAGGTTAGGGTTAGGGTTAGGGTTAGGGTCTGAGAACCAGAATTAGAACTAGTGCTAGAACTATAACTAGAACTAGAACTAGAACTAGATTCATTTTTTAAAGAACAACCCCATGGAGAAAAATTATTAGCACAAATACCACTTAGTATTATATTACCACACATACATTTATCAGTTTTATCTTTATGACATGATTCATAATGATATTTTAAACAAGCAATGTTTCCATATTTATAGTTACACTCTAAACACTTTAAAAGCATTTATAATAGGGTAATTTAATATTTATCTAATCATTTCGCAGATCGATGTAACCGCTTCGCAGATAATATTTAGCCATGATTTCAATTAAATCTTTAGTATTATCTTTAGATGTGATACACTATGCTAAATATTTATTTCCTAACTTATTGAGTGTATTAGTTTTACATCTCTTATCTAAAATCAATTCAAGGTCTAATTATTTTTTATCTCTAACAAAATTTATAATCTCTTCTCTAATTTCTTTATTATTTCCATATAGTCTGGTTAAAAACTTTCCTCCCTTTCTACTTAAAGTCCCATCCTCGTCGTTTATATATTCTTCTTGTATTGCATTTCGTAGATTGGGCTTTGCCCATGTTTCACTATCAGCAAAGCTACTCAACGAAGTTGTTTTGCAAATTCGCAGATCATTATCCAACCCTTCTCCATATCCAACATTAACCAATGTATATACTCTACTCAACATTGTGCTTGCTCCCATTGCTACACTCCCAGCATTTCTTGATATTATATCAGGATAAATATAACTGAAAATAATTAAACCTGAGCTTATAATTCCACCAATAGTTGATAAATTTTTATACCCTTTCCCATAATCATTTCTTTAGTTAAAACATCATTCTGCATTTTAATATTGTTTAATTTAAGAAGTTTTTTAAAAGAGAATATATAGTTATCGTGATTAATAACATTTCTATCTGTTGCATTTATCATGAGTGGTTTCATATATGCTATAAGTTTATTTATATCTTCTCTTTCTAATTCATCTTTTAAACTAAGAGCTTTTAAATCAAGGAAACCATCACTTGAGTCATATATCATTGTTCTATTACTATTAATAATAATAAAAGTATTTTCCTTCTTATTATTTTTAATTATACCATAACGAAGTTCATCTGACATTCCATCTGTATAATTATAATAGTTACTATTTAATTCACTAATTATTTTATTGAAGTCACGTTCACATTTATATATCTCATTAAAGTTTTCAAATAGGTCAGGTCCATTATAAGTTGTTAAATAAATAGTATCACAACTCATTCTTGCTGTATTAATTATTTGATCTTGTTTATGACACATTACAATCATTTGAATATTATAATGTCTACCTTCAGTAAAATAATAACCTATATCCTTATTTAACCTATCACCCATATCATCAAGTACTATTACACAATTTTGAAATTTATGCATATTATTTTTTGTGATCATATTTATGTCACATTTATTAAACCCAGTATAGAACTTAATAGACTCAGGATCTATCCAGTCTCTGTCATCTTTACACACTATAACTATATTTTTAGCTTGATCTTGGCTATGGTTTTGGTTTTGGTCTTGGTTTTGGTTTTGGTCTTGGTTTTGGTTTTGATCAGTGAACTAATTTAGTTCGTGGTTTACCAAACTGCTTGGCTTGCCACCGACTTCGTCCGTTCGCAGATCTTGGTTTTGGACTGAATATAATTTTAAGTATCGTCTAATAAAATATGTTTTCCCTGTACCAGTTCCACCATAAATAATAGTATGTAATGATGACTTTTCATATTCAAATCTAACTAGACTCCTAATCATAAATCCACCAAAGCTTTCTTCTAGTTTTGTATATTTACTTGGTATTGAATCATATATTATATAACAAATTGCAATTATGACAATAGTAAAAAAAACATACCACCTTTATCCATTTTTATATATAAAATTTATTATATAAAAATGCTTATCATAACTTTTGAGGAATTCAATAATATATTTAATATTGATAATAATGCTATGAGTGATATCAGAATAAAAGATATAGGTAAAGATATAAGTCTAACACCAATTGAAATAGTAATGAGAGATGAGACTACAGATAATATCTGCGAAGCCGGTTCCCTGATTAATGAACCTAACTTCAACATTAATCTCAATCTACACCCAACTGAAGGTACACATTGGGTTTTAGTTATAAGAAGAGAAGGTGGCCCTGTGTATTACTTTGATAGTTTTGGCGTAGAAACCCTACCATAATTTCTAGAAGAATATAATGATCTAGGCTCTAATGAAAGAATACAACAATTTGTTGAATCTTATTGAGGGGCTTATTGTTTATATATGATCTATCCTATTGATAGAGGATTTAGAATTAAAAGTGCTTTGAACATTCTAGTTAATCAATGTAAATATCCGGAAATATATAATGAGTGTTTTTGTTTAGGTTGTAATGTTAATGATAATGATAATCAGGGAACCTGTTTCGCAGATGATCTACAAAGTAGCTTTGCTAATAATGATAATGTTAATGATAATGATAATGATAATGTTAATGATAATGATAATGATAAAGATAATGATAGTGTTAAATATAATGTTAATGATAAAGATAATGAAAATGTTAATGATAATGATAATGTTAACGATAATGATAAAGATAATGATAGTGTTAAAGATAATGTTAATGATAAAGATAATGATCTACGAAGTAGCTTTACTAATAATGATAATGATGATGATAATGTTAATGATAATGATAATGTTAATGATAATGATAATGATAAAGATAATGATAATGATGATAAAGATAATTTTATATATCAGGAAACCTGCTTTGCAGATCTATTTGATGAAAAACATGGTAAAACATGGCAAGCCAAGCCCCATGGCGAATCATGGATGAAATCCCATCAAAAGGGTAAACCTAATAACAATAGTCCTAATAACAATATCTCTGTAAATATAAATGAAGATCTAAAATCATGGCTAAATGATGATGATATAATTACTGAAGCCACATTCCCAGATAACTTTAGATGTATAATATCTGGTCCTAGTGAATGTGGTAAGACATTCTTATTAAAAAAAACTAATTCTAGCTAGTATATTTTTTGATAAGCTATACATCATTGTACCTACTGGTGAACAATACAATGGATTAGAAAGAATAAACCCAAAAGCAATTATAGAATTTAAAGATATAAAAGATTTAACATCTCCTGATAAACTACCCAAAGACTTAAAGAAACTAATGATATTCGATGATGTTAGAGCCAAACAACCAGTTATTAATGAATACTTTTGTAGAGGTAGACATTATAATTGTTATATGATATATCTTAATCAAAATCAATTCACAATAGATAGGCAGAGTGTTAGAGAGAATTGTAATCTATTTATTTTATTTGAACAAAGAGGTAAAGTCCTCATATCTATATATCAAGATATCTTTAATAATGTTGAACTTAGTTATAATGATTTTGCTAATATAAGTAATAAGGTATGGAAAGAGCCTTGTAATTATATTGTCATTGGTATAACTAAAAACAAAAATATTAATTGTAAACTAAGAATTAATTGGGATCGGAGAGTTTTGTAGTTTAGTTTAAATTTACGTTTATATCTACACCAGATCAACGAAGTTGCTGTGTTAACACAGATGGACCTTTGGTCAGCTGACTATGTCAGATCAACGAAGTTGTTGCTGGTTAAACCAGATCTGCGAAGCAACTTCACTGATGGGGCTTCGCCCAACTAGTTACAGTAGATCAACGAAATTGCTGACTATGTCAGATGTAAAGTAAAAATTAATACATCACCATTAAAGTCTATAGGTCTTCCATGCTCATCTTTAATATGAAACTCTATATATTCTATTCTATCTTTAGTTGTATTTCGATATATAGGATATTAGTTGGTATAATATTTATTAGATAGCCTGGTGGTTCTGTTAGAGTAAAAGTATATAGTATGTGTGTGTTATTCCCATTATCTTTAACACCAGATATCACATTACAATGAATGTTAATAGTACTAAAACCCATAATTACAACAATTTTCTGAGACGTATTTTTACCTTTTTTATAAACAATTTTTCTAAATCCTAGTAATGGGGCTATTGAGTTTTCTATGTCAAAGTTAATTGCACCTTGTTTTACTTCCATTAAACTTTTCATTGTATTCTTATCAGATTCTATTATAACATTACCATTAGTTTCTCCTTTTATTAATTCTGCTATTTCGAATAATTCATAGGCTACTGGTATAATAGCTAAAATATTTTCTTCATATAAGAATTGATTGTTTCTTCTATTCAAACTAAACAATGAATTATAAAAAGATAATCTAATTAAACCTACTTTTGTTGTATTAAGAATAGGTTCACTAAAGTTAAAACTTTCTGTTGGCTTTATCATTTTAAAGTTAAGTGTATATTCTTCTTTAGTTTTAGTTTAAGCATCATGTATCTTTTGCAGTTCCCATAAGATTAAATTTTCTGTCATTTTTTATCTAATAAAAAAGGATTTTAATTTGGATACAACTTATAGTTATAATAATGATATACACAAAAGTAAGATTATAAAATATAAACCTAATAATCTAGCAACAAAGAATACAATCAATACTAACATTAATATCATTCTCAATAGAGGAGAATCATTTAAATTTGCGTGATTCCTATCTAGAGATAGAGTTTGTTGTATCAGATGATACTGGTGGTGTATTTGCTAATGATGCTAACATCAGATTGATTCAATAATGTATGATGGCATTGTTTAGTTCAATTAAGCTTGAAACTAGTGGTGGTAGGACAGTTGAATACATAGGACATTGCCATCCTAATGTATTGATGTATAAGTTATTAACGAGTACTGTTGATGAATATGAGAGTGGTTTTGTTAGAAATCAAGGCAATAGAGATAGTCAACTTACAGGTGATCAAATTGCTGCACAACGAGGTCATATATATATTTGATGATTAAGATGAGTGATCTATTTGGTTTCGTAAATGATTTAGAAAAGGTTATATATGGTTTAGGATTTAAACTAATATTAAAAAGAAATAATAATGATAGAGCTCTATATAGAGTTAATGCTAATCCTGGTGCAGTTGGTAATGGTGCTAATATAGAAATTAGAGATATATCATGGTGTGTACCTAGTATCGATCCTAGTAATGATAATAGAATTATTGTGCAAAAGGGTTTAACTAAAAAGAATAATGTAGACTTTAGCCATTATGAAAGAAAGACATTTTATAAGAATGTACCCAATGCTACTAACTTCTTGTTTAATCTAGGTATGGAAAGACCGCAATATATAATAGTTGGTTTTGAAAATAATAATGTTAGTGAACAAACTGATGATGCAAGTAAATTTGATATAATGAATGTTACTGAATGTTTTTGTAAGATTGGTAGTGAGTTTTATCCCGAGGATGGAATGAATATTATTTATGGTTCCAATAATTATAATGAGGCTTTTATAGAGATTGTTAGCTTTAATAAAGATTATAATGGGCTACCACATAATATAAAACAATATATAAATCATAGAACATTCAAAAGTAGTTATAGAATATATGTATTTGATACTAGATATCAAAGTGATCATATAGGTCCACAAACAATACAACTTAATTTTAAATTTAGTGCTGCAGTTGCAGATGTTATATGTCATGCATTAGTATTAACTAGTAAGGTTATTAGTGTGAATAGTGATGTTAATAAGATGGTTGATAAAGTCTCGTAGAGACTAAAGACCGAAGGTCTATTATATCATAATTATAATTATCAGCGAACGGACTTCGTCCGTTGCAAGCCAAGCAGTTCCTGATAACTATTTCCTACTTGTCTTAACAAAAGCCCTAGCATAAATAATTTCTAGTTTCTTTTTATTCTCTAGAGATAAGCCTCCAGCTACAAGCTTAATCTTAGCCTTGGGCCTAACATTCGAGCTTCGCTCGCGGGTGGAACCCGTAGGCTTAGGATTAGGCTTAATAACAACAAAGGGATTATACTTTTTAATTTCCATTATTTTTTGTATCTAGAAATGAGTCTTTTACAGAAATTTAAAACTAATTCATATTGTGTTGGAGGTAGACATTATAGTGGTACTGATAACATAAGAGGTTTTATTACTTCAAAAGGTAATGAAATGTTAAAGGGTAATTGTGTTAACTGTAAGAGAAATAAGTCAATGACTGTTAGTGATGCAACAATAGAAGCCGAGGGATTGAAAGATTTCTTTAAAAGTGTTGGTAGAGCTACTGTTAACTTTGGAAAGAAAGTTGCTAATAATCCAGTAAGAGCATTAGAAATAGCAAGTAAAATAGGAAGTGCAGCTGCATCTAGAAACCCTAGAGCTGCTTTATCAGCCACACCTGATTTAATTAAAATTGCAACTACTGGTGAAGGTATAAAGGTAGTACAAAAAGGAAGAGGGTTATACTTAGGTACTAAGAAGAGATAATTATTTGATTATGCTTATGATTATATTATGTTTATATTTATGCTTATGATTATGATTATATTATATTTATGACTATGATTATGATTATGATTATATTTATATTATGTTTATGATTATCGATCTGCGAAGCAGGTTCGCTGATTGGTGTAACCGCTTCGCGGATAAAAATTAATACTAATATTTTTATTACTAAATACATTATTAAAATTAAACACTAACAGCTTTAGTTTAAAAAAACACTCAGCCTGTTTTTCTTGTTCTTCTTATAATCCTCATATACCTTAACTAATTCATTATACTCATCATTATCTGTTTTATTATCATTCATTGATTTAGTATTTAGTCTATTAAACTTATCACTAAACTGTTTACTTAAAATATACATTTGTGAATACTTTATAATTTTATTTCTTATTTTAGTATAAATTGTTTTTGATAATGAACCAAAAACAGTTGCTGTAGCAAAAGCTGTGGGTATAGAATAAGGTAATCCTATACCTGTTAATGCAACTGATGTTGTTGTTGCCGTTGTTGCTATTGATGATAATAGTATTTCTGTTATCTCAGCCATGTTAATATAATTTTTATGTCTACTTAACTTCTTATTATAGTTATTAGTTTCAGTTTCATAATAATTTCTAATACCTTTTATAATGTTAATATTACTATTAAATTTAGTGTTGGCTTGAATCTTTTCTTTTATGTATTGTTCATTAACGGTTGACAAGTTGGGATATAGTAATCTCTCACTCGGTGCTGTTGGGTTAGTCATAGTTTCGGTTATTTTAATTAGTAAAAATTCTTTCTATTTCTTTCGTTATATCTTCTTGTTTAAAACCATATTGCATCTCAAGTCTCGCTTGCTCTTTATTATCAACTAACGTACTTCGTAAAAGTATAGCAATTATATATTGTACTATTGTCCTTTTATTCTTTATAAGTGCTTCATCAACGGCAGAATTAGTCTTTTTATTAATTTCTTTAAATTCTTTCAGACCCGTAAAAGACATATCATCTAGTTGTATATTAGTGATATTCTGATTGAACTTATTACTATCAAATTGTTGTTTTATTTGATTATATTTAGAGATAGTATCATCAGCAACTTTATTACAAATTTTAACAGTATTTGTGACTTCAATTGCTGATTCAATAAACTCATTAATTAGCTCATCGTTAACTTGTGTTTCATTTAGTTGCAATGTTTTAGTTCTGACTTTATCAAATTCAACTTTTCTTAGTTCAGTTATGTTTCTACGTAAAATTTCGATTTTATTAGAAGAGGATAATAAGTTATTGTCACAATACTCTTTATTAACAACATCTTTTTCATCTATCGGAGGATGTACATTTGTAATCTTATAGGTATCCTTCATATCAATTTTATCATTATCTTCTAGGAATAACCCACGAGCCTTACTTAGTGTTAAGTTGTTTGTTGATGTTGATGTTGATCCGAGAAGCGGGTTCCCCGATGGACCTCCGGTCATGCTTCGCCATTGATGTTTAGCTTGATTGAATCTTTTTCTTGTTATCTTTGTATTTGTTTACAGAAAGATTTGAATCCAGCTTGCTGGCTTATAAGCGTAACTTCTCCGAAGATTAGGGAACCTGCTTCGCAGATGACCGGAGGGCTATATCTAAAGAATCCAAAACCTTATTATTAGATTCGAAATCAAACTCGGATTTTAATAATTCTTGTTCGTAATATTTACCCTCTATTATCTCACAATTAATATCTTCTATTTTATTTGTTGGTGGTTGTGTTATTAGAACTTCATTAACTTTAAACAATTCTCTATTCCACTTAGAAGTGTATCCCTTAGAGAAGATATTACGTTTATCTGCATTTCAAACATAATCACCAACTTTAAATTTAGGTTTAATATTCTTAAAACTAAAAGTGTATTTAACTTTATCAGGATTATTAGAAGCGTCAACTGGTGTCATATTAATTGTTGAGTGAATGTTATTGTTATATGTTACAACAGCTTCATTTAATATATTTACCCAATTACCATCACCATTGATGAACATAGGTTTATTTATTATGTGTAATAATGTTCTATTAAATCTCTCTATGAATACAGCCTTTAAATCACTATAGGTAGAATATAGTTTTGTCTCATTTTCTTTAAGTAAAGATTTAAATGTTTTATTGTAAAACTCACTACCTCTATCTACCCATAACTTTTCTGGTTTTCTACTTTCGCCTAATACTATTTTAAAACAATTAGTTATAGATAAACCAGATTTATTCTTCAATGGGATAGCCCATGCATATTTTGTGAATGTATCTATAACAGTTAATATAAACTTATAATTATTATTGTATTTACTTAGAATTGACTTATCAATTAAATCAGCTGACCATGTTTCATCTTTATAAAATGGTATTATTCTTTCTCTTCTAAATTTTGTTATTTGAGGGCTACATACTTCTTTAGCTAGTTGTTGTCGTTGTTGTTTTTCCAGATTTTTCATGGACGTAGTCATGGTTTCACCTATTTACCATAATTAAAAACAAAATTATCTAAGTGTTCTTGATTAATAATATTCATAGATAATAGTTGCTTAGATATATCTAGCATTTCATCATATAATCCATCATGACCAGCTTTTGTTTCTAGTATTAATATTTCTAGTCTTTCTACTAAATTTTTTGGGTCCACATAGTGGTGGCAACTTGGGGAACCAAGGGCAGAGCCCCTTCCTTGGTTTCTTCTTCTACTATCCCTTGTTTATAATCACTAGTATCACGACGATATATTTCATCTTCACTAGAAGTTGGTAATGATATAACACGAAAAGTGGGTTCACCGATCCGTGAAACGGCTTCGCCGATACTAGAAAACATTCTTCTTATAAGTTTTGGTCTATTAATTTTAGTATATCCTCTTTGTTTATAGCCAGTATCCCTTAGAAATTGTTTTATTTTGATTTCATCACCTTTTATATCTCTTTCGGTTACATCTTTATTAGTAAAAAATATAGAAAAACCCTTAGAAAAATCATAGACTTTACCTTTTATTTCTATACCATCGGGGACTAGAGATACATCTACATCATTTATTTTAAATTTGTTTGAATTTGGATCAACTGATATTAATTGGAATTATTTATTTACTTGTTTACGATTTAGTAATAAAATATCAATCATATCATTGTCTACGGCAAAAGTTCGCCCTCTATCATCTTTTAATATTGTGTGTGGATCGGGTGTGGGTGTTAAGAGGGCGGCCCGTTCATCAAGAAAGCTGTTTTGTAGATGGTGTCCTAGACTCTTTAAAGTATTAGTGATACTGTCTAGCACAGCCAAAGTTTTGTTTTGAAGAGCTTGCATTGTTTCAGCATTTGTGTTTAAAGTTTTAGTTAGAGGATCAAATAACTCTTCTATTTCACCATAAAATTCTGGTTGTTTTAATTTATCTTCTAATCTATTCTTTCTTTTTTGTTTTTCTAGATTGTTTAATTCTATGAGTGTTTCTAGTTTAGTCATTTTATAAAAATAATTATCACAAATCATTATATTATCTAATAGCGGCTTCAATAAACTTTCTATCATCATTAATTGTTAATTCTTTAAAAAACTTATTATAATTAGTTATAGCTTTACTTCAATAATATATTTCTTTGCATGTTCCAAGAATCTTTCTTTTGT
This sequence comes from Convolutriloba macropyga, assembly GCF_964194025.1. NCBI lineage: Eukaryota > Metazoa > Xenacoelomorpha > Acoela > Convolutidae > Convolutriloba > Convolutriloba macropyga. Next base: position 57,062,209 of record NC_134475.1, on the reverse strand, counting down.
ATGATGAAACCCATATCTATGAAGTTATGTGCATAACCTACAATAAAATGTTTAAATCTATACTGAGAGATGTGTTTATTTACTCTACACCTTCTGCATACTAAATATTGATTGGGATTCTTAAAGTGCACTTGCAAATCTTTATGTCTGTCTCTATATGTTATAATCTTATTATATACAAAACATTGGAATGGTTTACTTTGACACTCATCACAACTCCAACACCAAGCCTTATTTTTACGTTTATCACATTTTGTACTAATCATTTTTATAGTATTGAAAAGGTATATAAATAAAATTATTTCAAATTTGGCATATAAAAATGAATCAACAAGATTATACCAGTTACATTCATTCCACGAGTGAACAAGCTCAATCTCATGAACAAGTCCAATCTGGAAGTGAGCGAGCTCAATTTGGAAGTGGACAAGTCCAATCTGGAAGTGAGAAAGCTCAATCTAGTTCTACTAGCATGGCTGTCCAAATGTTAAAAAATAAAACAAACCAAGGGAAGAAATCAAACCAGTAGATAAGGAAAGACAAAAGATAGAAATAGAAAAATCTTTAGAATCAATCAGAAGGTTTAATTGTGTAAATGAAGGAATAAAGGAGTCGTATGATAAACAGGATGCAAAATTAAAACAAAGAGAAGAAGATATGCGTGAGTCATTGTGAAAGGCTGAAGCAAAATACTTTCCAGATTTAGATCAATCTAAAGACTTAGATCAATCTAATGACTTAGATCAATCTAAAGATTCAGATTTAGACTCATATTCATCTGATGATTTTGTCTATGTCCAAAAGCCTAAAACAAATAAGATTAGATGTAAAGAATGTGATGAAGAGATAACTCGAAAAAATTATAACAGACACATTCAATCACTTAAACATAAAAAGAATGAGCAATTATATAATAGAATTAAATTATTGGGAGTGCTAATGAGGATGGAATAAAAGTTACTAATGACGATATAGAACAAAAGTTGGATGAGCAGTATCCTGAACTATATGGAATAAAGTTTTGTGATAGTGGTGATATGTATCTTGGTAATAATACTGCTTATGATAATCATGTGATAACATTAAAACATAGGAATAATGTAAGATTGGTTAATGGGGAAATAGTAAAGAACGGGAGTAAGTTTGATTGTGCGATATGTAAGACAAGTCTGAGTCAATATATTGTGGATCAAAATTTAAAAACAATGATGCAGCTGGATAATGTTAATCTACGAAGCGGTTTCACCGATGGTAAAGATCTGCGAAGCAGTTTAACTGCTAAGGATATAGATAAGGATGTAACTAAGGATAATATGGCCGATGGATATTGCAATATAAGCAATAATAGATATAACAATAAAAGTGAACAAAATGAATCAGATGAACATAAGGAAAATGTTAATCAGAAAAAACTTGTTGATAAGAAGTGGAGAGATAAAGTTAGTGAGTTAGGATTAGATCACAACATGAAGCATAATCAAATAATATTAACTAGTAGTCATTATGAGGATCCTAAATTCTTGAATATACTGGAGTCATTGCATAACATACATCCCCATATTAAGTTCAACACCTTTGATGTAGTTAAGTATACAAAACCTACAGATGATAAGTTAGAAGAAAACGAATTCACCTTTAGGTTAATGACTAGGCAATATAATGGTGCACATGACTTGGATTTATTGAATGGGGAACTTGAGTCGAGAATGCAGGAGCAAGAGACGAATCAATCTGGATGGAGCATGGAACGATTTGTTAAAAGGACAATGTATATTCACAGGTTTCATCCAAGTGGTGGATGTGATACTGAGTTACCATTCACGTCTAGATATATACTTAATATACATAATACTGATAATAAGTGTTTGCTATGGTGTCTAATTGCTTATCTACATCCTGCATCACGTGATCCAAATAGAGTTAGTAAATATAATAAACTTGAATATATTAATGAGATAAAATTACCAAATTGGGTTATACCTCCATATGATTATTATCACTTAAAAAAATACAAGAACTAAATAAAGATAAAATTTTTTTTAATGTGTTTAATCTAAATAAAAATAAAACAATTAATCCTGTATTAATTAATCATAATGATCCTAAAGGATGTAATATATTATACTGGGATAATCATTAGTTCCTATGTAAAGATGTATCATTCTTATTAAGAAAATCGTCTAAACAAATATGTTATCCTTGTCTAAAATGTTGCGTATCATTTAGTACAGAAGATGCATTAAATAAACATTTAGAATTATGTAATACACAGAAACATGTAGGAAGAAGAACATTCCATAAATATGATTACCTAAAAATTGATGAGTTCCATTATAAGAATAGAGTACCATTTGCTATATATTATGATTTTGAATGTATAATAAAAGATGGTAAACACTTACCTATTGCTTTTGGTTTATATATAAAAAGTGACTATCCTGATATATTAGAAGATAAGTATGAAAGTTATTCCGGTGAAGATCCAAAAAGTGGCGGCTCGACCGATATAGATGATTGGTTTGTAGAAAGAGTAGATTATTATAATAAATTATTTAAAGATATATTTAGTATAAACATTCCATTGAAAGAAGATAGTATTACTCCATTATATAGTAGATGTTACTATTGTAATGAGAACTTGGGTGAAGACGTCGTTAGAGATCATGATCATCTAAATGGTAAATTCAGAGGTTATGCTCACAACAAATGTCACCTCCAAGCTAAGAATAGATTCGTACCGATATATGCATTTAATTCTTGTAATTATGATAATCATCTATTTTTAACTAAACTAGCAAAGAAGATTAGACTTAAAGTATTAACTAAAACTGATGAGAATTATATTAGTGTTGATATGGGTTATGCTAAAGCATTAGATATGTTTAGGTTCTTCCATCCATTTAGCTTAGATGCTATAAGTAAAACATTGAGTATTGAAGAATATATAACATTAAATAAATGTGGCTTGGAAAGACGTAAAGGTATATTCCCATATGAATGGTTTGATAGTATAGATAAACTACATGAAACAACATTACCACCTAAGGAAGCATTCTTTTCTAAGTTGAAACACAGTGGTATTACAGATAAGGAAAATAAGCAAGCAATTGATTGTTGGAAATATACTAAATATGAGACAATAAAGGATTATATGATGTTATATCTTAAAACAGATGTATTGTTATCAGTTGATGTATTTGAGAAATTTAGAGCTATGTGTTTAGAATATTATGAAATAGATCCATGTTACACATATTCTACTCCTGGGTTAACCTGGTTGTGTGGGTTGAAATACACTAATGTTAGATTTGAATATTATAAAGAAAATACAGTTAATATTTATGATACAATACAACATGGTATTAGTGGTGGGTTAGCTTCAGTATTAGGTGATCGTCATGTAAAATGTTTGAATAAACAGATAGATCCTGAGTATGCTGGGAAAGAGAATTATTTAAAGTATTTAGACTTCAACTCATGGTATGCTTCTGCTATGGTGCAAGCCTTACCTACTGGCGAGATAAGTATGTGTGATCCAGGAACTTGTTTCACAAATAACCTAGTATACAATAGATCTAGCTCTAACACAGGTTATATCTACACCATTGATATTAAGTATAGTGATGAGTCGAAACAGAAAACAAATAAGTATCTATTCTTCCCTGAGAAAACGAAAGCATGTGTAGATCAGTTTACAGATTATGAAAATGTAAATAAAAAGAAAGGATATAAACCTAATGAGAAGTTAATGCTAAAATTAACAGATAAGGTAGATTATGTAATAGATGGAGAGATGTTAGATTGGTATTTAGATCATGGTTTGAAATTAGAAGAAATTACAATTAAGCAAAAGTGAGAATATAGTGAGAGAGAATGGTTAAAGCTCTATATTGAGTTTAATATTCAGAAAAGAAAAGAAGCTAAAGCTAAAGGTGATAAATTTGGAGATGTATTCTTTAAACTAATGAATAATGCCTTCTCTGGAAAAACAATAGAGAATGTATATAATAGACAAGATATAGAGTTAGTTAATGATGTAGATAGGTATATAAAATTAGTAGAAAATATTAGTTTTAAATATGCTGTGGAATTCGATAATGAATTAGTGGCTGTACAAAAAACTCGAGGGAATGTAAAATTAGACAAGTTTAATTATATAGGTTTTGTTATATTAGAAAAAGCTATGCTATATATGTATAAAGCCATATATGATTACTTTGAAAAAGAATTACATTGTAGTTATCATTACACAAATACAGATAGTATATTTATAAACATAAATGTTCCTTTAGATAGTAATATAGAAACTGAAATGAATAAGATAAAAGATTTTTTACATAATAATGAGTTAGGTAAGATGAAGGATGAATTACCTAATGATACTATTATAGAAGCATGTTTCCTTAAAGCTAAAGCATATTGTTACAATACTGTTAAAAGAGAAGAAGAGAAAAAGTTAAAAGGTATGACTAAAGCCACTATTAAAAAACAGATTACAATTGAAGATTATACTAATGCGATATATGAAGGTAAAACTCAGTATGTAACTAATTATACTATTGATAGTAATAAAAATCATTTAGAAACTAAAGAACAAAATAAAATAGCTATTGATCCATTTGATGATAAAGGTATTAGAGATAGTAATGGTGAATTTAGGTTTTACAATTAATTTTTATAAAATAATAGCAAAAGTTAAAATTTATAAAAGAGTTAAGCTGGTTTTTTATTCAAGTTATCAACAAAGTGGTTACAACAATCCACAAAGTGGCTTTACACATTTTCGCAATTTGTTTTTACGTGCTTTTTACACGGTCTCACTAGTCTTATACTAGTATCTGGGATACGTTCACTGGAGTCAGTGAGGATAGAACCCGAACTATCCGTCTGATAATGGACAATTACCAGCTTAACTCTGTACCAGTGGATTGCACTAAGTGAGACAAGAAATGATAGATTTAAAATACAAAAGAAGTGATCATAGAGTAGTGGATATATAAAGGGAATTAGAGTAATGTGTATATGGGTATCATCTCGCTGGCTCTATGCTGCGGAGGTACCCATATACACATTACTTTAGAGCACAGAAAAGTGTTGAAATAAGATCAAGCAAATAAGAGTTCTGAAACTCGAGATTATTTCCTCCACTGATTGACCAGTATATCTTTTCATTAAAACCATAGGGCTATGAATTCAAATGTTCATGAAGAACAACCTATAATTAAAGCAAAACAGACGATAAAATTGCAAAAATCACTTTAATTCTTTATCACATTATTCTGTGTTTTATTGATACAATTTTTGAACAATACCTTCTTCCAGTGGTACTAAAGTAAAGTGAGTGGCTTTAGGATCATTTCTCTAATACGAGCACAAAAATGACGAGCTGAGATGAACTTCAAACTTTGGACGGACTATTTTATCAGAGTTCCTTTACTCATTGTAATTTTGTTGATACATTCATCTTTAATTTTCACCTCAGTGACGTTGAGAACATGAACCGGTGTGAAGTCTGCCTTGAATAGCATTTTGCCGAACCAGAATTTCTGCTTCTACCGAAGGAGATATCAATCTGTTTGATTTCCCCAAAAGAATTCTGAAAGTTTCAAATTTCTACCAAAAGCGGGAGCTTCCAAGAGAAACAGTTTTATAGACAAAGTATTGATCACGTAGCTTTGCAACCGACTTACTACCCGACTTACTATTAGTGCAACTTGTGGTTTTCTTCAAAAAAGAAATCATATCTTTGCTCTGAGTTCAACATTACAATGCAACATTGTTGGGGAAAATCAAAATTCCAGTTTAGCCCACAATCTTTGTGGTCACCCCCCCCCCCCCACACACACACACACACACATACCCCTCCTCCCCCCTCCACCCTCAATATGAAAAAATTTTCAAGTACAAGACTTGCTACTGTTTTGACGAAAAAAAAAGAATTTGTGGCCAAGTCTTAATTGATTTCACAAGAGAGAAAAAATCAAATTGAGGTTAGTAACATATAAATTAAGAAAAAATAGATAGAAGATATTAATTAATTCTGGCATTTTCGAGTAGACGAAAATATAGGGTCAATTTGTTCACAATACCACAAGTATCTGAAGTTTAGCCAAAAGAATTATAGCTCCTGAAATGATTGATTTAGAAAATTTCATTCAAACCACTTCAGTAAAAGTCACAAAGACAGAAAACTTTAATTGATTTTGACATATAGCACTGAGATTTATCAAAAGTAACAATGAATGGATTCTAGTAGCATAGAAAAAAACTATGTCTTTCAGATTGTTTAGTTTGGAGGTGAGAGAAATTCATGGAAAACTTAGATTCCCTAGAGTTCCCGAGATCAAAGTAGAGAGTAAGCATTCAAAGTACATCATTAAAATCTATTCCTATCTAAAGTAACAAAATTTTGATTAGAGTAACCAAATTTGATCATATTAACCATAATCGTTTTTTAGAAAAGTTTGGGCACCTATTTCTCGGGCACTCGTCGGAGATGGCGGAAAAATCTTATATTGCAATTAGAGCTAGCTACTGTTATGTTGGACTACTGACTAAAATTTTATTTAAGCAATGACAATTACTCAGAGAACTTCCTTCATTGACTATTGTCAGGTGTTTGATAAATGTCGGATTTCATTTCTACTCGGGTTCCCTTGATTCAAATCTGACTAGTGCATCAATCGAAATAGGCAAAAATAATTGAAAACGTAAAGTAGTACATTCTACCTTCTATTTGTATGTCAAACCATACGTCAAAATTTCGAGTCCCTATGTGTATGTCAATACCATAAGTATGAAAAAAAACATAAATTCGATGGATTTTTGCCGTCCTTTAAGAAAAGTGCAGAGAACAAAAGAGAGCAAACAATTTTCTCAGCAGAAAATTGATTACGGTAGTTAATTTTTGAAATTTCGTGTTCCCAAAATATTGTGGATTGTTGTGTTTGACTTGCATAGTCGAAAACTGCTCTTTTAAAGATACTTGTTTCTAAGTTTTTGATACAAAGAATGCCAATCAAACATCCATTTTGAAAGAAATTAATAAATTGAACAAAATGGTTTTATTGTGCTGAAAATGGTTTTATTGTTAAGTTAATTTAGCAAGTAGTTAAATTCTCATTGAAATTTGTACAGGACAAAAAAATCAATTCGATTCTTGACTGTCCAATTAGCTAGTAGTCTAGCTCTTTCCAGATTCAAGCGGCACTAAATGTTTTTATCCAATCAGGTACTATTTGGCAAAGTTTGTTTTGAACTTATAAAAAAAAAACTTTGAAAACTTTTGCTATTATGAAAATTTTATCGGGTCGTTTCTTTTGAATTGCTTGCAAAATGCCCAGAATTTGTATCTCTCCTTTTGAAAAAAAGACGTTGCGATGACGATTATGTAATCAGAGCTTTTTGTTTTAATATTTCCGTTTTACAGAACAGCAATTTTGTTCAACTGTTTCTTTAGGAATTCATCGAAATAATTTTCGTTTCAGAATTCACCTTGTGTGTTTCATTTGGCAGTCGAAAGACTTCAGAAAACTTCGGCTTTGCCCAGTATGAACTAATTCCGCTGCGCTAGTCCATTTGTCCATAGAAAATTAGTTCTCTTCCCCGGGTTGACCAAACTTACTAACCATAAAAAGGGCCATATATGGTCCATAAAAGTCCATAAAAATTTCCGTTTTATGATCTTGCTATGGTTAGTAAGTTTCCATATATGGTCCGTTTTATGGATAATAAGTTTTTCTACGAGAGCTTTATTTTTTCCTACTATGGTAATATATGAATGAAAGAGAGGACCCTGCCATATATGGTCCGTTTTATGGTTAGTAAGTTTACATATATGGTCCGTTTTATGGTTAGTAAGTTTCCATATATGGTCCGTTTTATGGTTAGTAGTAATCGACCATTTAATCATACAAAATTTTTAATGGAAAATTTGTAACCATAAAACGGTCCATAAGAAAGTTTTTTATGGCGTTTTATGGTAAGTACGGTACCATAAAATTAAACTACGGAATTTTGAAATTTTATGCACAAAAACGTTGTTTTGGAACTGCATATAGACCTTTGGTCTTCTTCTCAGCCAAACTCAAAAATTTTTATGGTCGTTGTATGTTTAGTAAGTTTCCATAAAATCCATATATGGCGTTTTATGATTAGTAAGTTTCTTTTATGGTGGTCAACCCGGGTCATTTTCGGAGCTCTTTTTGTAGACACTCATTTTTATTGTTAACAATTGGCCTATCTGCACAATACGCCAAAAAGCATTTATTATTCTGCACCTAAGTTCCAGCAAACATTCATTTTTTGCTTCCGATCTCTTAGGTATATTTTTAATGACCTATAAAACTTAGATTTGTTAATGGATTGAAACCATCCCAAAAACTGAGTGAAACTATTCACTTGAAGTGTCAAAAAGCAGTATAGATTAAAGTAGAGAAGCCGCCAGGGTAAAATTTGATCGTTTACTAAAACTTCGAGTCTGAGGACACTAAGTTAAGGATAAAAATTTAGGCTTTAACTTCTTTGAATCCAAGTTCAGTCTTTCAAACTAAAAATTTTTTTTGACACTTTAATCAAACCGCTGTAATTAATTGGCTGCTTCGCTATCGGAGACAGAGATGTTCGGTTTGTTTCGTCTCCTGAATATTTTTAAGAAGAAAATTTTTCTTTCGCTAATCTGCAAAATTGTACTCTTTTGCATAATTTCAATAAAAAATTCAACTCTCTCGTACCCTTTGTTTCTCTAGATACGTTAGAAAAAATCTTAGCCCCCGAACCTCGTGCCCAACACTCAATAGCAAGCGTCCTCGTGTCAGGGCACTCAGTCCCTCTGACGACTAAGGTTTTATTCTAACATATAATTAAGCTATTTCTGTACTTGACCGAAAAGTCTAATAACTCAAATATCAAATGACAACAGTTTTTGTGGCCTTAAGCCAAATTGATGGACGTAAAAGGCGTGTACATCTACAAACAAAATAACGAAAATATTGGCCCGTTAGTTAAGTGTTCTATTCATGTTTGTATATATGAGACTACTAATTTTATTGCATTCAGTTTTTAATGGATTGGATTGGTAGGCCCAGGCCGAGTGAAGCCATTAATAACGAGTGTCGAAAGCAGTAGTCTGATAAACCTAATCTGCAGACGTACATGACAAAAAAGGTACGATAACTCGACTATCCAATAATATCACGCGCAGTCATATTAACGGACACAGTAGTCATGTACATAGTTTAATGTTTAATTTACGTCCATTTCTTGAGATCCTCTCGTATTTCAAATTTAGAAGTCACCTATGTTTGCGCAGTTTTTGAGTAGACCATTTTTGCATTTTTTTAGGATAACCGACAATCCTTTTCACTGGTCGAATATTTAACTACATATGACGGCGATAATTCTTAAAAATTTGTTATTTGGTATGTCAAATAGTGACATTTTAAGAATTTTTGTTGTCTTCACCTTCTTGATATTGGTTCAAATTGGATACGTTCATGCCGGTGTGAACAAAAGCACCCATTCAAATCACACAAACCCTGCAAATTCAGAGCAATGGGGAGGACTGGCATCTTACGACGACTCAGGAAATTGAGCAAATCTAGGAAAGAAATAAAGATAACGCTTTATTATTGACATATTTCGCTATTGTATGGTATATTTTTGTGCATAAAAGCCTGCGGGTTAGTGTGGTTTCAGAGTTTGGTGAAATTTATTTGATCTTGGGAGCTCTATGTTTTGTTGGTTTCTCAAATCTTGACTTCTGAACAAAGTCAAAAAGATAAATCTGGGATGTGATTTATATTTATAACACTGAAAAACATTTTTAATATAAATATAACACTGAGAAAGTATAGATTGCTTGTTTTAATGAAATCATTATGTAAATTAGACTTTTTTGCTCGCTTTACTGAACAGTTATGAAATGTGGTGGCTGCCGGATGAACCTTTTATCTCAAAGGCAAGTTTGTATTTATTCCTGACAATCTGTGCAATAATTATGTTTTCCTAAAAAATCTGAAAACATGATTTGGTCCTCATTTGTTACGAAATCAGGAGAAGTATTTTTCCGTTGTGTTAATATTTAGCTGACTAGTTGGAATGAGTGACTCTGATGAGCTTATTTAGACCGTAAATTGAAGACACTCATCAAAATTTTAAAGCACGAGAAATCGTTGCCTGCATAGGAAACCTGCAATTCAGATTAGGAAAAAGATGACACCATTTAGGAGCCAGCGCTAACTTTTTTTACCAACAGACTTCAAACACTATTGCGCTAACTTGTGGAGTATTGAGACAAAGGCATTGTAAGGTTTAATACCAACAAGGAGGCTCGTTAATGTGCGTTCGCACGAAATGTTCCGACCCGAGCTCATCTTTTTTTTACTTAATTGTCAATCAAATGAAGAGATAATCAAAAACAGATGTTTGAGTTTAAAAAAACGTTACACACCCAAACTATTCAGTGAATTACATAATGCGATACCTCATTGGAGCTCTCACGACATCTAACATTAATAAGACTACGAGACGAAAAAAAAACAAACAAAAAAGCAAGCAAAAACAGAAAACATTTTTTACGACAAAATCTAAATTTCTAAATTTAAAAGCATCTAGTAATAAAATCAAATTACAATCAGACAAAACCCTCTCCACGCATATTTGCTTTTTCTTAATTACAAAGCAGATGGGACTTGTTTTAAATGAGACTAGGTAACAAGACCACAAAAAGAAAAAAATGAGGCGAAGCTCAAAAAAAATTTAACATTTTTTCAACCAAATAAATTCAAACGTATTAAAAACAAGTAGCTTTTAACAAAAAATTTTAGATAAGTTTGTTTACTAAAACGTCATTAGGAGAGCAAGAAGACCTGTCTTGAGTTAGACCAAGACATAAAGAGGGACTAAATGTGCAGAATAACTAAAAAAAATATCAAACATTTTAAGCTTTTATCTGATTATTATGATTTTTAATTTCAATTGATATTTATCATACTTCATTTAAAATTATACTTAATGTTTAAATTTTTTACCGAGGCCTCATTTTATTATCATAGGGATATGTTATTACACGAATTTGATGAAAGAAGACAAAAAGAAAAACGAAAATTGACCACTCACAAAATATGAAAAGGCATATTGTCCGAAAAATAAAACAACAGTTACGATAACAAAATAAATAGTAACATTTAAGTTTGAATTACAAGCAAGCGATTGAGGCCTCTCAGTGATGAGAATAAGTTACAATTCAACAAAAAAACATAAAAAAGTGAAAAGTTTGAAAAGCAAATCGAAAACAACTATCAGAATCTTCAAGACTTTTAACTATACAATGACTGCATTGAATATGTTAATTCAATCATCAATTAGAAGCTTTTGCGAACTCTCATCATTTAGAAAAAATTTTACGATGACATACAAAATTTAAAGAAACAGGCGAAAACGTCAAATTCAAAAAAAAACAGTGAGAAAAGTGTCCAAGCCATTAAAAATGGAACCATTCAGTAGAAATTTTTCTATTCTCGATTAATTTTTTCACAAAAATGGGACTGGTGTTGTAACAAAATGTCTTTTTAAAAACCACAAAATTTTGGGAAAATCATTAAACTCAAAGCCATTAAATTAATTAGCTTTCAACGCAACATAAAAAAAAATGCTAAACTCTGCAGCTTGCTTCTGATGGGAAGGCAATGATATATGTTACTCCTTGGTCATCAATAAGTCTTATGACTATGAAAACGACAACAAACACGTGCAAAAACAAACAAATTCGTTAGAAAAAAAGCGGGAAGAAATGGTCGAAGCCATTTAAACCATAAGTTTTCTCTGAAATTTTTATCGATGATCAATTGAACTCCTTCTCCTAAAGATTTCAAAAGGAAACAAAAATGTGAATAGATATTCCTTTTTGTTTAAATTATGAAAACTCCTGGCTTCGAAGTCATGAAACCATTAATTAAAATATAAAACTGCTAACCAATTTAATTGTGGTTGCGCTAGAAAAGTAAGTGCTCATGTACTTATTGAGACTGACCTGCAAGAACACAGAAATAAGTTCAACATCGGTTAATGTTAAAAAAATTGTTTTTTGAAGTGTTAACTGCCGTTAGCTGTCCACTCAAAGCACTAGATCGGTTTAATTGCTGCTCAAAAGGGAAGCTATTTCAGTTTTTGTCAATGAGACTGCCATAGTACTTAGAAATTTTAAAATCTCAAAAAAATCAAAATTTCATTAAAAATTACGAAAAATCAGAGTTGAAGCCATAAAAAATATGAGTAATAACCTCAAAACGAATTGATTCTTCATTGGGAATCATATGACTGTAAATGAGTTTTGTCCATAGTAGAATCTTGATATGAAAAGTGACTAGCTTCTAAGTGACTTGAAGTAAAACACAAAAATTTGAAAATGTTTTTAAAAAAGAGCTCTCAATTGAAATGTGATTTTTTTAATAGTAAAATTCCATCTGACACCATGACTCGCCCTTTTATTGACTTTGGTCTGTTAGGAACACAAAATTATTTAATTTTGAAGTGTAAATGTGATTTTTATGTAATATTTTATTAGAAAAGACTCATAATTTGAACGAAGTTCCCCTAAAAGTGGACAAAATCATGTCATATCAGTGTTCAAACAAAATTTTGAACCTCAATAACTCCTCGAAAAAAACGGAATTAAAAAAATCTTTTTCATTCCATATTCTGCGATGGACGGGCTTTTTATTGATACCACTCACATTTTTCTGCGATGAATATATCGATAGGCCAAAATTGACTGAACATAAAAAACCCATTTGAGTATAGTTCCCCCCCCCCACAAGTGGGTTCGGAACAATTATAAATTTTTATGGTATAATTTACAATAGCAATTAGTTTAATCGTTCCTGTGTCCTTATATTCCAAACTCTGAGGCCATTTCTACTATTAGTTGTTCGGGGAGCGTCTTGTTATGAGTGTGAAAAAGGCTGACAATTTTTATTCGTCATTCTGTTTTCTGTCTGAATATCAACGCACGTGCTATACTTTTTTAGATGCCAACCCGGATTTAATCTCACCGATGGATCATAGTAAATTCATGAAAACTTCATCCATGGCTCATCGATGGTTCATTACCACTTTTTCTCTGATCATAGAAAATTCATCGATGGGAAATCACTGATCATTGAAAAAAAGTAGAACCTGATCTTGAGTCTATTCTCAAATCAAAACAGGAAAAATGCAAGATGTAAATGTGCACATACATCGCGCATCCGCAAATAGCAAACATATATAACAGTACATCGAACATCGAATGAAAACATAAATGAGACTTGCTGTTTTTTCTTCAAGATTTTTTTCAGTTTTCTTCTCAAATGGCATCTTTGCTCATCAATTGCGAATCAACAAGTGGCATCAACTTCTGTTTCGCACCACAGCAACATGGACAATCCATCCAGGAGACTCCTCGTTTAGCAAAACTACGTTAAAAAGACACTCATTTTTGGTCTGCTTTTGCAATTTTGATTTTTCAGAAAAAAAGTGTTTTTCAATCAGACCGAGGAGTTTTTCATACCTAGCCAAATTTTAAGTCTATATTTTGCTACTAGTAAGGACAAGTATTGTTGCTTTGATAACCGATTACACCAATCGGTTGCTTCAATGAAGTCCAGGTGGAATAGAAAGAAGTAAGCGATCGTTTTTAATGATAAATCACCATGCTAAATCGTCCAAAAAAAACTAAAATTCAATGTGAATCGGTCTTTTTGAATCACCGATTAAGTAAAACAGTCAAAATTGTTGAAATGCTATATCTAGTTGAAAAAATGAATTAAATTATTCTTTCGCACTTTTCACTTAAATGGAAATGGTTATTTTTGGAGCTGATGTGCAAATTACGTTTTGGATCAATCATGTGAGATTTTCGAAATTATCAGTTTCATGCAAAATCTTAGATGGAGATAACCCTAATCGAGACCTGGAAATATTAAAATACCGTCCTCGACAGATTTAAGGTATGAAAAGACTGTCCTCGACAGATATTGGATTTGAAAACAATTTGTCTGGACCTAATGTGATGTCCTGGACTTTGGCTGGAACTAAAACAACCGTCCTAGAATTTGACTGGAACTAAAACATACGTCCTGGAAATTGGCTGGACAATAAAGGTGTTCTGGAATTTGACTGGTCAATAAAAGTGTTCTGGAATTTGGATGGACAATATATCATGGAATTACACTCGCGACCGTTATATTGACTTGTTTAATTGCTCTCAAACGAAGTTTGTAGCAATTATATTAGTCCTGTCGGTCTTTTTTTAATGCGATTTTTCGCTTGACCAAATTTTCGTCTGACGCTTTTGACTTTTCGTCCTCAAAAACGGGATAAACAGGTAGCGCCCTGCGGGCATTAGGTGCTCTTAGAGCCTTTAAGCTCTGTTTCAGCTCAAACAGTTTTGGAGTCTTATACTTATGGTGTGAACAGCGGTTCTTAGAGGTTGAAGACCCCCCCACCCCCCCCCCCCCCCACTGCTGACCCCCCCACTATTGCCCCCCACCGCCCTGTTGCCCCCCACCCCCCACCCGACTGTCGCCACCCCCATCGGCACCCCCGTTCACCCTCTCCCCCACCCGTGGCTAGCTACTGACGAACAACCGCTAGCTAAAAACGCAAATTTATACTAATTTTCACAATTTTTTTTAAGATTTTCGAAAATTTTTGTCAGGTTTTTAAGTTTTTTCAGCCCTAGAAGCCCTAGGTGTCAAGGAATCCACTCTAGGATTTGATAATAGGTTATTGAATAGTTTCTAGTGGTAATAGAATGGTTTCAACATTTCAACACTGCGAATTTTTTGCATTTTTTTGATAAATTTTGCAAATTTTTTCAATGTTTTTGAAAGTTTTTGTCGTTTTTTTAGGTTTATCCAGCCTCAAGAGCCAAGGAACTTCCTCGAGGGTTTAATAATAGGTTACTTTGTAGTTTCTAGAAGTAATGGAATCATTTTCAAGATTTAAACATCACGAATTTTAGCATTTTTTTGACAAAAATTATTATATTTTAAAAATTTTTTGACATATATTTTCATTATTCAAGATTTTTCAGCCTCAGGGTTCAGAAAACCTCCTGAAGAGTTTGATAATACGCTGCATAGTTTCTAGTGGTAATAAAATGTTTTTCAACATTTGAACATCACGATTTTTAGCAATTGTTGGATAAAACTTGGATAAAAATAAAAAAATTTTTTTTTTCAAATTTTTCAAAATTTGTCATTATCTAAGTTCTTCCAGCCCCAAGAAACCTCGTATAGGCTTTGATAATAGGTTACTGAACAATTTTAATTGAGATAGAATAGTTTTGAACTTTTTAATATCACAAATTTTATCGATTTTTTAATACAACTTATGATTTTTTCAATTTTTTTTTTGAAATTTTTGTCATTTTATTTGCAGTTTTTGAGTCCTTTTTTGAGTTTAACGATTAATACTGGCCAACGAAGCTTTTTAAGTCTTGCAGATGGGTTACATGACAAAAATCCAGAGGCAGAAAATGTTCTTTGAACATTTTCGTCACTGCGAAATGTGGAAAATTTTCTTCTGAATTTTGCACTTTCAGTTTTTTATATGATTTAGTTACTAACAAGGCTAGAATCTCATGGAAAAAATTTCTAGCTCTCTCTCTTTCTCTGTGTGTGTGTGTTGGTTGGCGTTTCTTTCCTTCTCTTTCTCGCTCACGTTTTACCTCGCACTCTCTCTCTCTCTCTCTCTCTCCTTAACTCTTTTGTTGACTTCAGCGGCTGTTATGTGGCGTGATAATATCGTCTATTACCCTAGCCTCACGCCTCTTCAATCAAGCGAAAGCTAACCTCACTAAACAGTGGCTAGGTGCTGACAACCGCCCGCCGGTCGTTTGAGAGAAATTCGCCCGACGTTAGTCGGTTATGTTTTCAATTTCCTTCAAATTTAATTTCTTGTAGCGCAATTGGTTAAGCATTGGGTAAGATTGGAGAAGTTCACGAGATCGAACCCAGGTGTTGTCGGAACTTTTTAGTTTGCCTCATTTTTGCATATGAAATGAATTTGGCTGGACTTATGGAAAGAATTTAATTCGATATTTACCCCCTACCTGGAGTTAATAGGTCTTTTCATAAATTCCAGGTCTCTGCTAGGGAATCCATAGAAGCAAATATGGATTTTCTATGATCCATCGATAGAAAGTTAGGTTTTATGAAATTACACTGATACAACGATGGATCTAGAAGTTACTATGAAATAACAATGATTCATCGATGAGATTCACTGGGACTCCGACCCGGTTAGTAATTTGCTATATAACGACAAAATTTGTAATAGGGGCATGAAAACACTGGAGAGGGGGGGGGGGTTACAGAAAGGATTCATATTTGACGGTAGAGCAAAACCTAATGTTTACAGTAACTCATCATCGTGGCTAGAAATGCATTCGACTGTCAACCAATCAGCAAGCGGAGCGGCTGCAGTAACATTTGTCAACCCATTCGCTCGTAACAAATCTCCTCCGCCTACTGCAGTGATAAGAACCGCACTGTTCTCACAACAGTCTCCTTGTTTTGTGACGTCACAGACGGGAGGGGGAAATAATGACGTCACTGTGAAGCAAGTGAGGTGTGAGAGTGTTCAATTGTTTGTCTGTGGAAGTGTTTCTGAATCTGATGAAAGTGTTCCCGAGAGTTTGACTAAATCTTGCAAGGTTGGCTGCAGTCATTACTGCAATATGTTGTTATACTATTTTTTCTAACGTGTTGGATATGAAAGGTACCTCAAACCATATTCAACTGCTATTTCCCGTCTTGCTGTTTTATTAAGTACCTTTTTAAAAAATATATTTTATTTCTGATCAAGTGTTGATTGTATGGCATTAGTTTCTTCAGATTTTCAATCAAATTTCAGTATTCGCGCAAGTTTGGAACCCAATTCGGCTTGTTATTGGTTCCATTATTCCAACTGATCTGTAATTACTTCCTGCATCTTAAAACAATCGCACTCAATAAAAGGTTTCGAACAGGTACAGAACAGAACGCACACATTGTGCGAAAGTTAAACAATGATTTATTTATTATTATTCCTTCAATTTACACGCCAATTAGAGCTTTTCACCTGATCAGATGATAGACTGTATTACTGTATGCGTATTGAAGCAAACGAATTTTTTGCATCGCTAACAAGAAAAAGCGTTAAAAAATTTACATCTACCATTCTCATTTACAACCGCCCTCATGTTCTCAGTCGGCTTTTATACCGCTCCATTTTGCTGGAGCATCTTTTTACGACTCGAAGAGGGAGTCATGGTGATCTATTTTTCTTTAATCTTTGACGCCTATTATCAGAAGATCTATTAGAGTAAGTCAAATGTGGCACGTGAAAACAACTGTGTAGGTCAATTTGCTCAACAAAGGTTAACAGAATTTAGAGAAGTGGTTAACGTGATCAAAAAGAAGTGGTTAACGTGAGTTGAAAAATAATTTGCGCTTAGCCAGCAATATTTTCTGATCATTAGTGGCGTTTTCAAAGCAATTTTTCAATTTTAATTCTAACTCTTTCAACCAAAATCTGTTTACCTAAAATTTCAGAATACGTTCCCGTACCTAGGTCGCAGTGAGTTTCAGCGCTGTACCATTGACTTTCAATTGTAACCAGTACTGTACCAGACAAATAGCAGTGTAAATAAATTTGCCAGTCTGCCCAGAGTCGATTAAGAAAAATCCCAGTCTGTTTTTTTTCTTCGCAGCATCATTTACATTATTGGTTAACACTGCACAGAATGTCTCAGTTCAGACTGTACAGACGAAGAACTAACAGACTGTACATAGCAAATTTTGAAAATTTCGAATGACTGATATCATGCATGAAATTTTCAACGTGTCGATACCCGGAGCTGCGTTCTAGCCTAACTTGTACATACTACACCACAATTAACTGACACATCGACTTCCACCGACTTCCGCCGACCTCCGCCGACTTCCGACATCCGCCGACTTCCACCGACCTCCGCCGACTTCCACCGACTTCCGACCTCCGCCGACTTCCACCGACCTCCGCCGACTTCCACCGACTTCCGACCTCCGCCGACTTCCACCGACCTCCGCCGACTTCCACCGACCTCCGCCGACTCCCGACCTCCGCCGACTTCCACCGACCTCCGCCGACTTCCACCGACCTCCGCCGACTTCCACCGACCTCCGCCGACTTCCGACCTCCGCCGACTTCCACCGACCTCCGCCGACTTCCGACCTCCGCCGACCTCCACCGACCTCCGCCGTTTCTACCTGATTGATGTGAATGCACCCGTGTATTTATGTTAACCTTTTTCCAGTGTTTGAATAGTAGACTCAATGGTCTTCATATGTTGTGTATTTCAGATTTGATTGAGACTTGTGTTTGAACTTTGTGTTTGCTGAACCGACTTTGATTTTGAATTGTTTGGATTGTATCAAGATGGAACAGATTGTTATTAAAGTGGAGTTACACGAGTCGATTATGAAATGCAGGGGGGAAATAATGTTTGTTTCGAGATGCAATTTGGCCCACGAAAGTCATTTTTGCAGGGAACATGCGAAGGAAAGACTTGCCCCCAGAAATGGTTTCTAAAAACAATATGTTCCTGAGGAACCAATTAGGAAGTCAACTTAAAAGTACTAGAATAGTCAGAAGGGAAAATTTCGATGATAACTGTAGATACCACTTCGATAAGTATGGAGAAGGGTATCGCCATATGGCAGCCCTAATCCTCTCAGTGATCCGAGAATTTGATAGTTCCTAAATAGTTTTGTACATTGTTATCAGATTTTGACTCTTTTTGCTTCTATCCGCTTTAATTGATGTCATTTGTTCGGTCTTTGTCTTTCCTAGAAGCTGTCATGTATTCAAGTGTATTTTGTTTGTTTCCAGTATCGGCCGGCTCGCTTTCCTTTGTTTCAGGTCAATTTTACTTTGCTTGCAACCTTTCGTAACTCTGAGGGCCTCTGCTGATGAAGATGGAGATTTACGAGTCACCCTCTTCACTTATTCAGACTTCAGTGAAGCCTCTGCAGCAACTTTTCCCGGCTGCAACTGAAGACTCATTGATGACAAGGTCACGTACGTGCACCGGGGAGAATACAGAGAATGGCGAGGAGAGTTTAAGTTAGAGTGAAAGTGACCTGTGAAAGCGACCTGTGAAAGTGACCTGTGAAAGTGAAACTCAAACTCAATTCATTCACTTCAAAGTGAAACTCTTCAATTCATTCATTCATTCATTCAATTCATTTAATTCACTTTCAATTCAATTTAATTCATATTTTTCACTTTTTTCCACATTTAACTAGATATTTTCCGTTGATGCTTTTTACTAGAGTCAGAGTCATCATAGCGCATGTAAACGCAGTTTTGAGTAACAAACTGTAGTCATGAGTATAGAGTAGAGCGCGTTTTAATTGCCACTTGAGACAACACTTAAGTAAATAATACGGGCGAGCAATTATAATTATGCTGCACAGATGCAAATCCGTCGCCTTCGGTTCATGCCTAGATGAAAGTCAGCCGCTTTTTATTCATGTGCCGCTAAATTTCAGCCGCCTTATAATAATGCCCCGATAAAATTCAGCCGCGCTTTTTTGCTGCTCAGATAAAATTCATATAAACAAAATCATGCCCTAATGAGTCATCTTTTAAAACAGACTATAAATTCCCAAAACTGACATGAACAGAACAAGTGTCAGGCAAAAAATCAGAATGAAAAATTTAATGTTACAGCGCTGGATTAGTCGTAGACCAAGGTACGGGTTCAACAATTCGCATACTACCAACCAGTATAAGATTTTTTGGAGAGTTTTTTTGCCATATCTTGCCTATATCTTCTAGTTCAAGCGTTTGTGCAGTTGATTTCCTTGTATGCTGTTCCATCTGGAGAAAGTCTACAGGTGTTTCGAATTGGCCCTTTGAGAGTATGCATAACAGTTTTACTGAAATAATTGATACAATTCTTATTTCTCAGGTCTTTTGTCGATTTCCAAAATTTTGGTGTTTAGTTTCTCTCTGAACAAAATTTCGTTGGTCAAGAAATGAGCAAAAGGATTTATAAAATCTTTTTAAAACAGTAATTGAAAAATACCGCGTTACCTTCTTTTAAGATATTTGATTGAAAGTTTTTTTTAGTTTTTTTCTTTACTCTTTTTTCTCAAAGTGCGGTTTTTTATATTCTTTTTTGTTTCAATAGTCAATTATTGAAAAAAAAACAGATTTGCTATTTCTAGGGAAAATTGTTCCACAGTGGCAACTTGTAAAGATCCTCTTTTTTGATCAAATTTTTCATCAGTTTTTGTTATCAGGTTCTGCCTGTCTCGTGTTATTTAAATGCGTTTTGTTTCAAGGAATTTTTTTATATAGGATGTTCCTTTTGTTTCTGAAGGGCTTGAGTCTATCCGCGGCTTTCAGTTTCAAATTTTTAAGAATGCTTTTGGAATCCCAACTTATGAAAGACTTCAAAAACTTTTTGCTCGCAAATATCCAAATATTTTTTGTACTGGTAATTTGTTTCCTCCGTTTGCTATTCCAAAATCAGTGGGGGAAACGAAGGTTTTATTTTTATCAATCAGTAGTTGGTTAGGGTGTCAGTTAAGTTTTAATTCGGTTCGATTATTGAGTCGTCGTACTACGTTTGTTTTTTGATCGATAATTTGTTGTACTGAACGTAAAACAAGATGCAAGGGTCAAATGCCGCACGTGATAAATTGCTATTTATGTCAAATGGCTGAGCTGATTGAAAAACAGAGAGATGAGAAGGAGAATGATGTTCTGTTTATTCTGCGTTTTTGAAAGAGATCGAGAAAGTAGGTGGTGCGAGAAAAACGATGCTAAGTGAGTGGCTAGTATGCTTTTTGAAGCAGTTTTGTTGGCTTCTCTTACTGTTTTAGGTAAAGTGGTTGGTATAAAACATATTATAAGGTAATTGTTGGTTTGGGAGCATTTTGGACCATATCAAACCTATATTAGAGTGCTATATGTCATCTTAGCTTTTTTATTTGACAGTTTTTGGTGCTTTTTAGCAGACTTTTTTCTCTTCTCCATGTTTATAGTGTCTGATATAGTTTTTGTGTAAAATCAAATTTCGTATTGGATTTCTTGGCTTCTTTTAGTTATAATCATTTTAGTTTTTATTCAGTTAAAGTAAATAGGCTAAATTTATAGAACTGTTGCCTACTTTTTTCTGTTCCTGAAGATTTACTGTCTAGTTCTTCTGTTTTTCTGGCTTTCAGAATATTTCATAATGTGAAACTGTTGAATTAGTGTTGCTGGTAAGGTCATGGTTACTAAGTCAATGAATTCACATCTCATGTTTTTGTTAAAAAATCAATCAGTTATGCAGTTTTTAGTTTTTTTTCTTCTTTCTCGTGTTTTTCGTGTTTTTCAGTTCGTTTGGATGCTGTGTGAGCACTCAAAGATTTAACAGGAACTGTATATTAAAATACTTTGACGTTTTGTTTTTTAAAGAATATTTTTGAAAAAATTTTTCAGATTTTTTTTCTTTTTGCTCGGTTTTTCTCTCTCATCGAGATGCATCACTTTTTATGTTTCCACTATAAAAAGCAGTTTTATTGAAGAAAACTGCATATAACACCGTCAATCCTCCTCCAGCTGCCAGCCCCCTCCCCCGTCCGGCCCCTCCCAAACCTATCCCCGTCTCCATCGCTTGACTCCACCCCTCACCAATCAACGCTTGACCACCCCCCCCCCCCCTCAACACCCTCCACCAATGCTGCCATCCCTGAGCCCCAGTCACTCGCCCGTCGTTTGAGATCAATACGCCCGACGCTAGTCGGTTAGGTTTCTCATTCTTTTAATTTTTCTTTGTTTGGCCGCACTTTGCGCGCCGAGTGCGACCCATTATAGATTGATCAGAGGGAATACTGTCCAATACTCCCTATTTCCGGCAAGCTGTCTTGTTATGATTTAGTTTAAAACTAAGGCGTCGATAAAGGAACTATATGCTTTTGATTATTGTAATCATTGAAAAATCTTTCCAAGAAAGCTTCTCCGTTTAATGGAACGGTTTTATTGTAAAAATTAGATTGCTCTACTGATCTCTTTTCAATCCGTTGAAGGATTCTTTCAAAAAACTTAAATAATATTCATAATTGAGTGTTTTTCTGATTCCAAAACTTTCTGGGAATCGAACCAATTTGCAAGCATTTGTTGAAAACGAAATTAGTTAATGATAAATTGTTGCTAAAAACACAGTTATCGATAAACATTTCTACACGGAAACAATGTTTTTTTGCTGAAGTTGGAAACTTTTTGATCGTGTTATAAATAAAGAGCTTCAGTTCTTGTGACCATTTTAGGACAACACAGATACCTGTTGGAATGATGACATCGATGCCTCCTCGGCAGATGTACCAGGGTGTCTCGCTAAACCCAATCCAGGTTCACTCCGCTCGACTGGTGGAGGAGGTGGATATGGTGGACATCGGATTATCAATGGAGTTAATGCCGACATTAGGCATCTGATTTAAATTAAGGACTTCGAGCAATTAGGTTCCAGTCTCTGCTGTAGAGAAAAAACTCTTCAGCTCTGCAAAAAAAAAACAATTGATTGTGACGTGGAAGTAGATCGCACTTCGAGAAACCTATTGAAAGTGAATCCTATAAAACATAAATTTGAGTTAATCAGCCGTTTTAAGATTAAAGAGTTGGTCTTTTTCCAGATTGTTTTTGACAATCTTATACCCCGGATGCTTAATTGAATTGTAGCACTGATATATGGTATTAGATGATCTCTTAGTAACCAACGAGGTCCAGTTGAATTAGTTGACATATTCTCAAAAATTACACCGATATATAGTGTAATATAGTATGGTATCATATATGGTCACCGAATGATAAATGGCTCCTGAATGAAATTCACAGAAATTATATTAGTTCCGCGGTCTTTCTTAATGCAATCTTTTGCCTGACCAATTTTTTGTCTGACGTTTTTGACTTTCCGCCGTTAAAATGAGATGAACAGGTGAAACCTGGATGGGATTATTTTTTCTCTCAGAGACTCACGGCTTACTGGTCTCTAAGTATCTATATATGCGATTCACCCAAGCAGTTTACGAGACATACACTAATGACGTAAAGGGCCGTTCTTAGAATTTCACTTCTCTCCCTTTATCACCATCCCCCCACTACCCACCCACAACCCCAACTCCACCAACCACACTCTCCATCACACAACCCTTAAATCCCGCCACCCGTAACTCACACCCTCATGCTCACTCCACCACCGAACTCAAGCAAGCTAAAACTAGCCGCCCTACTGCTCTAAAGTTGTTTGAGAGCAAATCGCCCACTGTTAGCCGGCAATGTTTACTAAGTTAGTCCGAAGAACCGAAAAAAAACGACACAAGAAATATTGTGTATGTTCGGTCTGTTCGCTCTAATCAGGGGGTCATCAAAGTGGTAGCTGAAAAATGTTTCCCAATTGTACGTGATCCGACATGAATTCGAAACATCTCAAAAAACCTCATGGCATCTTATCAGAAAAAAGTATAACCATCTAATTAATTGCACTCAACCGAAGTTGAAAGCATAGACCTGCAGATCTGCAATTTTTCTCGAAATGCAATTTTTTTACCACCAATTTTTTTGTTGGAATAGTTTTGTTTCGTTCAAGCATTTGATTTTTGCATCCTTAAATAAGGGATAAACAGGACTGGATCTTCTTTCAGCCTCAGATTTTACTACCCAGTGCAACTATTCCCGGAAAACTTGCCATGATCACACTTTATTTCCCATTAAATTCAAACACTTATTGATGCTATACTTTTCGGAAAATTTCTGGGATTTGTATGGTTTGGTAAGCATTGCAATAATCTCATTTAAAAAAAAAAAACAAGATAAACTTATTTAAACTTCACAAAGGTTTGAAACTACTTTTATAATGATAATGTGATGCACTCGTAGTCTTCACAAACTTTTCCTACTCCTAAAGCAGTCATATTCATCAGAAAGATAATCATTTTAGTACTTAGGTATATCTTGTTCTACTACATTTGAAAAAACCGAATTCTTACACATGACGCTACTGTATAGTCTCAGTGGGATTCCAAATACGCTGTAGAATAAATAGCTCAACTAAACAGTAATGGTGGGATTTATGGGAAGTTAAGTGACTGCATGTTTCCGGGTGCCTTTAATGGGAATGATGTGTTCGCAAGTTTCTCACTTTTCCCGCCAGATTTACTGAAATCCAAAGACTCTGGACCCCCCCCCCCAACGGACCTCCCCCTTCCCTTTCCTCACCCCCAGCTGCTCCCCGCTCAATCGCATACCCCTCAGTAAAAAAAAAGCTAGCATCCCTAATACATGGCTGACTACTGACGAAGCCAACCGCTCGCGCCAGACATCTGTAGTTTGTGTTTTTTTCAAGTATTCAATGGCTACAACATATTTGTTCTAGAAATATTTGTCTGTAGCTCAGACCTGTACAGTATCTGCAGCGAGGATCAGCAATGATTCAGAAAGGTCATAGGCCTGATTTTGGTCATAGGACAGATCAGGTCAATTACAAAGCTGCTATGAGAACACTCCAGAGTCGATCTCTCAGAATTCTGTTGACAGAGAAAATGAAGAATTGGGGGTCTCTGTCCAGAAAAATTGCATGACTTGGGTCTCTCTGCCAAGAGAATGGCCAAGTCATGGCTCACTATTTGAAAAGTAGACCCAACTCTTGGCAGACATGACGCAGGATTTGGGATTGTTTTGGGGGAAAGGATCTCCATGACTCGATTCTTCTGGAGAAAGACAGAGAGTTAAAATGGTGCCTTCTTCTAGTTTCAGGGAAACTTTTATTATAAGCTGGATTACACTAATGTAAGAATAGAACACCAAGAACAATAATTATGATTACGAATGCTGCCAAAAGAACTTCATGACTCTGGGTAAGGCATGGTCACTTTTTTAAGGCCTAAGTGATTTTAACAAAAACAAACCACTGTTGAAGAAAAATGAAGAGCTATAGCTACAAGAAATCATTACAGAACCAAACTTTAAAAATAAACATAAAACAACATCCACAAGAAAATACACAAGAAAATACAAAAAAGCACACTCATGCACACACAATAAGAAGCAAATATTGAAGCAAAAAAAATAATCTAAGGCGACAATTCTCAAATTGACGAAAAAAATCAATTTTAAAGCCAAAACTTTTTTCGAAGCAAGTTGGAGCGAAAGTTTTTTTTGGTATACATATAACCTAAACACATAAGGGGACTTTGACTTGACATGGTATCTCTTCACCAGCTCTGTAGGTGGTACAGACAGTTTAAAACGATGCAATAGATTATTTGATCCACTTATCCCCTGCAGACGTTTTTTTTTTTCAAGTTTCAGCTTTCAGCTAATGTCGTTTTGAGACATAACACACAAGAATTGGTCTTATTTGAAATTTTAAAAAATGTTTTGACATCTCTTACAAGAATATTTGATAAATCCATGAACGCAAAGAGCGGGAAGCGATTCTAAGACTTGGCAGAGAAACCTAAGACTTGGACTTTCTCTGCCCAGAGAAGCCCCAACTCTTGGGACTCAAGTCCGGGAATTGCAATTCAATTGATTTTTTTTGACAGAGAACTTGTAATCGAGTGCAAAAATTGTGAAATGTTGTCCTCATTAAATGAAAAACATCCTTTTTTGATGATATCATGCTTAACTCTGCTCAGAGAAACCCAAAACTTGGATTCTGCTCTGGTCAGAGAAACCTAAGTGTTTGCTCCTCTACCTAAGTCTTGGCATTTCTATGCCAAGACTTGGCCTCTGTCGAATGTCTGAATCAGTTCTGATAGGCTCTGGGGTTTGATACTGGGAAGGATGAGAATTATGTATTAAAAGTTCTGGTGTAGAAACACTATTCAGATCAATGTTTTGGCATGTGTTGTGTTGTGAATAAGACAAAAATTTGTTTGTTTCGGCGGGCTCAAGTCCGCTTACAAAGATCTCTTTATCAAAATGATCATTTGTAGCAATTTCTAATATGATTTTATGAGAGCCTGCTTATTTGGTCCTCAAATCCTCCCTTAATAAATTTTATAAGGCGACCAAAATCTGGAGTGGGTTTTGGAATAATATCATTTGGCCTACGCGATGGTTATAAGTTATATGCCAATCAGATTTTGTACTCAAATCAGATGTCTTTTGTCAAACAGAGAGCATCCGTGGGCAGTGTCTTTAACTATTGAAGAGTATGAACTGAGTGGCCAGTCTTTTTTAAACGATACACGTTTTAAAAAAAAGAAAAAAAGGTTTATTTCGGAAAATTACGCACAACCTTGTCTTGCATTTCTATAGATTTTTTTGAGTGATATTGTATTTCCGAATATTATATTTTCGGCTTATTATCAATATATACATTTCAATCAAGAACTAATGATGATAACAGCTGAAAGGTGAAATTCGACCACCAAATTCGTTTTAAGTTCATAACAGAATCCTTAGTAAAGTCGATACCCATATATTGTTGTAAAGCGTTGTGATACGTATGTATACTTATATCGAAACCTTTATGTCTACTTAATTATTTTATCCTCTATTTTTAATATTTATATCATGCGCTTATAACTTGAGTTATGACTTTTTATTATTCAAATATAAAAATATTCCCGCTAGTCTACTATATTATTTCATATGTTGTTCACAGTATTTTATTATAAGTAATCAGAATTTCATTTAGTCAATCTGAATTCAAGTTGCTTCTGTAAACGCTCTTAATTTACTTAAGACAAATCAGTTGTGGATTCGCATCGCGATTCCAATAAACCAATTCTGTAAAACACACTTATTCAAGGATTCGCTCTGCGATTCCTACTACACTTTGAGATAGTGTATTTGCGACACACATCCAAGTCTATTTGCAAAGCTTAAATATAACATGGCGCAGTCAGCAATAAAGGACAGTGGCAAATCTCCACTCGGAATTCAACCCTTCTGGGAAAAGGCAACCCTAGAACCCCCACTTCGCTGGGAATATTGGAGGACGCAATTAAAACTTGCAAATCTTGCTCGGGAAGGAATTGAAGTGGACCTCCTCCTAGCTGACCCTCCAATAAATGTTATCTTGCCCCCCGAACCAGCTTATGAAGACACAGTTGACAACCCGACAGCACAATCAGAACGAGATCGACGTACCCGCAACGAACAGGCGAAAACAGCGTGGAAAAATTAGTGTCAACGCATTGAAGCGGTCGGCATCCTATGCAGAGACAAACCGTGGAAACTATGTGATCGGAAAGCCTCTTCTTGATGTACCTGAGTTTGGGAATGGAAGGGCGGCGCGTCTTCAATTCGAAAAATTCGACTATCAATCTCGAAGCAATCTCAACCAAAAACCTTTGGGATGTTTTGAATACAACCTTCATTCGGATTCATAATATAACTTTTGATCGGTATCTTTTTCTTACACGAAAACAACAAAAGGGAGAACCAATTGAGAAATTCTATGGACATCTCAAAGAACTTTCGGAAAATTGTGATCTGCTTATTTGGTTCTCAAATCCTCCCTTAATAAATTTTATAAGGCGACCAAAATCTGGAGTGGTGTTTTGGAATAATATCATTTGGCCTACGCGATGGTTATAAGTTATATGCCAATCAGATTTTGTACTCAAATCAGATGTCTTTTGTCAAACAGAGAGCATCCGTGGGCAGTGTCTTTAACTATTGAAGAGTATGAACTGAGTGGCCAGTCTTTTTTAAACGATACACGTTTTAAAAAAAAAAGAAAAAAGGTTTATTTCGGAAAATTACGCACAACCTTGTCTTGCATTTCTATAGATTTTTTTGAGGTATATTGTATTTCCGAATATTATATTTTCGGCTTATTATCAATATATACATTTCAATCAAGAACTAATGATGATAACAGCTGAAAGGTGAAATTCGACCACCAAATTCGTTTTAAGTTCATAACAGAATCCTTAGTAAAGTCGATACCCATATATTGTTGTAAAGCGTTGTGATACGTATGTATACTTATATCGAAACCTTTATGTGTACTTAATTATTTTATCCTCTATTTTTAATATTTATATCATGCGCTTATAACTTGAGTTATGACTTTTTATTATTCAAATATAAAAATATTCCCGCTAGTCTACTATATTATTTCATATGTTGTTCACAGTATTTTATTATAAGTAATCAGAATTTCATTTAGTCAATCTGAATTCAAGTTGCTTCTGTAAACGCTCTTAATTTACTTAAGACAAATCATTTGTGGATTCGCATCGCGATTCCAATAAACCAATTCTGTAAAACACACTTATTCAAGGATTCGCTCTGCGATTCCTACTACACTTTGAGATAGTGTATTTGAGACACACATCCAAGTCTATTTGCAAAGCTTAAATATAACATGGCGCAGTCAGCTATAAAGGACAGTGGCAAATCTCCACTCGGAATTCAACCCTTCTGGGAAAAGGCAACCCTAGAACCCCCACTTCGCTGGGAATATTGGAGGACGCAATTAAAACTTGCAAATCTTGCTCGGGAAGGAATTGAAGTGGACCTCCTCCTAGCTGACCCTCCAATAAATGTTATCTTGCCCCCCGAACCAGCTTATGAAGACACAGTTGACAACCCGACAGCACAATCAGAACGAGATCGACGTACCCGCAACGAACAGGCGAAAACAGCGTGGAAAAATCAGTGTCAACGCATTGAAGCGGTCGGCATCCTATTCAGAGACAAACCGTGGAAACTACGTGATCGGAAAGCCTCTTCATTGATGTACCTGAGTTTGGGAATGGAAGGGCGGCGCGTCTTCAATTCGAAAAATTCGACTATCAATCTCGAAGCAATCTCAACCAAAAACCTTTGGGATGTTTTGAATACAACCTTCATTCGGATTCATCATATAACTTTTTATCGGTATCTTTTTCTTACACGAAAACAACAAAAGGGAGAACCAATTGAGAAATTCTATGGACATCTCAAAGAACTTTCGGAAAATTGTGATCTAGGAGAAAAAGGAGATACCATCATCAGAGACGTTTTTATTGCAAACATGCAGAACGAAGATATCCAAAAAGAGCTTCTAAAAGAAAAGGTAGACCCTGATAGAGCATTAGCAATAGCAATCAATATTGAAATGGGTACCCTCAATCAACTCAAAATGAATGCCAACAAAGCTGAATTACATTCAACCGTCAACCAAGTACAACGGATGTGCATCGCGAAAGCTACTCCCTTTTCAACTATGAATACAACCGCACGGAAAAAGCCCACAACTTGTCACTTTTGTGGATCAAGTTGGAATCCTGAACACCGTAATAAATGTCCCGCTCGGGGAAAGAGATGCAATAATTGTGGTATTGAAAACCATTTCGCTAAGGTTTGTCGTAAAACTAAAGATCCCAATTCGCACCCAAGACCTAAGCCACCAGTCAATAATGTCGAAAAAGATGACCAAGTTGAGGATGTCAATCAAATTTCGGCAGATTTTGATCCTGATTTGGAGTCAAACTACTTATCAGACGAAGATAATTGTGTAGCTGTAGTATCATCAACGGATCTCACAACTTCGATGACAGCAATCAACCTTCCTGTAATATTCGGTAATACATCAACAAATGTTTTGGTGGATTCGGGCAGAGTATGCACAATAATAAACGAATCATTGGCAAATTCAATCATTTCCCACGACTCAAAATCGAAGTGGATACGCGGAGCGAATCCCAAACAATTGAAAACATTTTCGAACGAGCCAGCAAATGGACTCTCAATTCAACAATCAAATAATCAAATGATAATCAATCAGGTAGAACAAGAATACTGTCCAATTAAAAAACAGATTGCAATCGATTTCCCTGATCTAATCTCCAGAATCGGTAAGTCCAAAGTACATATAGTTCGTTCAAAATTTCACAAAAACCATACCTCATCACACCAAAAAGTTCGCCGTGTCCCTATAAATCTGTTAGACAAAGTATCTGACGAGCGAAAGAAACTT
This sequence comes from Convolutriloba macropyga, assembly GCF_964194025.1. Lineage (NCBI taxonomy): Eukaryota > Metazoa > Xenacoelomorpha > Acoela > Convolutidae > Convolutriloba > Convolutriloba macropyga. The sequence continues at coordinate 57,032,232 of NC_134475.1, read as the reverse complement.
ACAGAACAAGGACATTTTGAAAAATTACAAGAATGTTCTGATAAAAACTTTATTTCTCCGATTGTAATTACAGTCAAGAAGGACAAATCTGTAAAATTAGCTCTTGATTCGAAAATTCTGAACAAAGCGATACACAAGAACAAGTATCAAATGCCAAATATAGATAGTCTTATTGATTCAATTTCACAACATATTAATGACTCTAATCATGGGGAAATTGTTTATTTTTCAACAATTGACTTAAAATACGCATATAGCCAATTAAACTTGCATCCGGATACCGCACGACATTGTAATTTCAATATCGTTTGTGGAGACGCAACCGGAACGTACCGTTTTAAGACGGGATTTTATGGACTTACGGATATGCCGGCAGAGTTTCAAAAGGCGATGGATTAAACACTGGTTGGGTTGTCTCATACATATTGTTTTTTGGACGATATAATTGTGGTTAGCAAAGGTACCCAGGAATCGCACCTCAAATACGTCTACAATTGCCTGCAGAAACTCGAGGCTGATAACCTCAGAATTAATTTAAGCAAATGTCATTTTGCAAAACACCAGATAAATTGGCTTGGTTTTAAATTCTTGCAAAGTGGTGTCAAACCCATAGAATCTAAAACAGCAGCAATTGCTGAAATCAAAGCTCCTAAGACATTGAAACAATTGCGTTCATTCCTAGGTAGTGTTCATCATTTAAGCAAATTTATTCCTAATCTTGCTAAAATATGTCATCCTCTTCGGCCTTTGTTAAAGAAAAATGAAAAATTTCTTTGGACCGAATATCATCAAACACATTTTGAACACATTAAAACTGTTATTGCAAATGCACAAAATACCCATTTTAATCCAACACTGGAAACACGCATCAAATGCGATGCCTCTCGCCAAGGTTTAGGCGCTGCACTCGAACAACTAGATTGTGAAGAGTGGAAAACAGTTGCTTTTGCATACCGCTTTCTTAATAGCAACGACGAACGCTATAGTATAAACGAACTAGAATTGCTTGGGGTGGTTTGGGCTATCGAATATTTTAAATATTATTTATTTGGAAAGACTTTTACGGTTTTGACAGATCACAGAGCACCTCTTTCAGTTCTCAAGTCTCACCGTTCCAATAAATCTTATAATAGCAGATTAACACGTTGGATTGATCGTTTATTGCCATTTGATTTCATCATAGATCATATTCCTGGCACCCGAATGGGTTTAGTTGATTATATTTCGCGCCAACTGAACCAGAAAGCAAAAAGCGTCACTCAATATGATGAGGAATTTATGGTAGCAACAATTTCCCGCATTCGCGACGCAATTACATCTTTATTTAGTCATTCAAATAAAATTCCATTGCATAAGCGGCCCATAAACAGCAAAAACAAGTTACAAGTCAACCAGACGCGCGTCCACTCTTGCAAACCTGCTAAAATTAACCCGCATAACTCAAATGCCTCAAATAATTCATTCACTACTCGAGCACAAGTGCGCAATTATAATTCAGCATTCATTTCTCAATTTAATTACCACGCAAATCACTTGCTTCAAAATAATACTGCACCGCATCGCAAATCCAGCCTAAACAATTCAATTGTAATTTAACCGCAAATCTAGAAAATAAAATAAATCACATAACAATTTCAGCTAATGGATCATTGCAAACCAACCCTACAACTCCCCCGCCTACTCATAGAGTAACATTTCGCACTCAATCAACCCCAATAACAACTCCTAGTGCAAACCCCAACAATAACACCCAGGCCTCATCATCACCGGAAACTCAGGACATTGAACTGTCCAGGGAGGAAGTTTTTGAGAGCAACCTAAATAAGCTCTTTACAAAGTCGTTTCTAGCAGTCTTGACTAGCAAGGACGCAGTACTAAAGGAGATAAGAGATTGTGTTCTACAAGATGATGAAGCCCGATGCAAAGAAGTCAGCCCATACATTCACTCCTTTTGGAAAGACTTTCATGTGCGGTCCGGATGCTTGTGTGTCGACAAACGCGTCACCATACCAAATTCAATAAAGGAGGCAGTAGTGGAATCACTACACATGACCCACCCCGGTAGTTGGGGGATGATTTCTCTGTCCCAATATGCATGGTGGCCATATATGCATAGAGAAATTTTGGCCAAAGCATCGGATTGCGTTCCATGCACTGATATTGGTAAGAATTTAAAGACTATTATACCAAAATCTAAATGGCATCCACAAAAGGCTTGCCAAGAACCAAATGAAGAAATTCAAATTGACTTTGGGGGTCCGATAACGAATGAAAAAGATAAAGACATTTATTTTTTGGCATGTATTGACCGTTATTCAAAGTATCCGACAGTTAGAATTTTTGAAAAAGCTAATGGGACAAATGTAGTAAAATTTCTCCGTAATTACGCATATACACATGGAATTCCACGAACAATCCGTTTAGACCTAGCCACTTGTCTCGTAGGTAAACAAGTTACAAATTACTGTAATGAAAACAATATTGACATTCTCGACGCACCGGTCGGAGACCATAGAGCTATTGGATTAGTGCAGCGAATGATACAGACAATAAAACGACGGTTATCCTGCATGAAAGCTGAAAATAAAGATACATTCGCAACATCTAAAGCAATTAAACAAATTATTTCTGACTTACGTATAACAAAACAGAAAACAACAAAGATAACACCATTTGAAGCCCATTTTGGTCGTCCGGCAAATACTCCTTTAAGGAATATTAGCACTTCTCCTTCTAGTTTAAAATTAACTTATGAAAAAGTTATTAACCACTATTTAGATGCCGATACAGTTCCTGTAGATGACTACCTTGATGACGTAGGATAGACCAACTCCGAAAGAAGCGATCTTGACATTGAGAAATCCATGAACAAGGCACAACAGGACGCAGGACTTCGCTATCGCGATTCGGACAATAAGGAATCGCGGTTCATTATTCATCCAAAAATCACGAACCCCATTCCCAGAACCAAAAAATCCTTAAAGGTAAAGCTAGCGCGGAAACTACCTAACAAAAAGAAGGCCAAAAGACAGCTTGCAAGAAAGGTCTACTAATCTCTGGGCATACGCACAAAGACGTCCTGCACCCTATGAACAAACAACGGAGACAAAGATCGCCAAGCATAGTAATGATGTCAATAATGAAATCAAGATTCGTCATCGCCATCGTGATGCTACTTCCGTTCTCTCATCTGTGAACTCAAATGTCTCTCGAGCCCTCACAGTCCGTAAACTTACTAAAACCACAGCACAAACGAAGTCGCCACACGGTTGCGTCAAATGAAAATAACAATACAACAGATCCGGAACAACTGCTCATATCGATAGTACCCGCCCCATCAACGTCCTCAGCACAAAATCCAGTAACGTCCTCCGCCTCACAAGAACAACAAGCAGCTCGAAAACGCAAACGGCCCCAATTCTACGGATTTGCAGATGCGGACAGATCTCCAACCAGTTCGTTGGCATCATCCAGCTCCAATAAATTGAAAAACCGAAAATCGAAAAAAGAAAAGAAGGGCTCAACAAACGAAAATACAGTAGTCACAATGATTCAAAATGCGGAACAATCAAGAATTCCCTCCCCACCACGACCTGATATCCAAATTGGTCAAGCTTCTGCGCCAGATTCAAGAGTTCGATATTATGAATATGAACACGAACGGGAACTTTCGGTGTGGGATGCAGAAAATGAAATTTGAACAAAACTGTTAAAACTACGTAAACTCATGTAAACTACATTTATTTATTTCGTTCATGTTTCCGTGTTACGAATCCAGTCTTTAATGGATACATTAACGTTAATTTCTTCAATTGCTGTCCAATGTATTAATTTTAATTCATTCATGTATTCGCTCCGCGAATCCCCGTCTTGTTGTGTGTGTTTGTTATTTATTCATTCCAATGTATTCATTTTGCATGCTCCAAACTTTAAAGCGTATTCGCCCTCCGAATCCCAATTTCAATTATACTTTCGTATTGTATGAGCTGTCTATTATTGTCAAGTGATAATGTTATTAAAGGAATTACATACTACACAAATGTGCAGTTAATTTTTTCTTAAGCACACATGCTTCGCATATACTTAATGATCAATCTTTTCATTTCTTCAAAATAACATTTGTGGCATCTTTGCAGTTTACTTTATGTTGTGTTAAATTTTCTTTCATTTCCATAGTTTCTGTTTGACCCTAAAAATTGTAAATACATTAAAATTTTTCTGTCATGGGGGAAATGTGATACGTATGTATACTTATATCGAAACCTTTATGTGTACTTAATTATTTTATCCTCTATTTTTAATATTTATATCATGCGCTTATAACTTGAGTTATGACTTTTTATTATTCACATATAAAAATATTCCCGCTAGTCTACTATACTATTTCATATGTTGTTCACAGTATTTTATTATAAGTAATCAGAATTTCATTTAGTCCGTCTGAATTCAAGTTGCTTCTGTAAACGCTCTTAATTTACTTAAGACAAATTAGCTGTGGATTCGCATCGCGATTCCAATAAACCAATTCTGTAAAACACACTTATTCAAGGATTCGCTCTGCGATTCCTACTACACTTTGAGATAGTGTATTTGCGACACACATCCGAGTCTATTTGCAAAGCTTAAATATAACAAGCGTGAAGATTTTTGGCACTGCAACCCCATTGCCTAGAAAAAAGAAACAAAAAAGCAAACAAGTTTTTTTGCTTGCTTTTGATTCGATCTGTTTTTTAATAAGACTTTAAGACTTGCCATTCAGCCCTGAAGGTGAAATGTTTGTCTGTGGAGCAAGCATCATTGGCAAAAATCTCAGTAAGTTTTGTTTTGCTAGCATTTATAATCATCGACTATGGCTCAGAGTTACAAGTCTCAGCCGAACTTGCACAAGGTTGACCAGTGTAAGAAGTTGCATGATCATAATTTTGAATGAGTACTGACAATAGCTGCAGTCAACCTCTCAACGGATATTATTAAGGTAATTAATTACTCTCAAAAGAAGTTTTTAGCGATTATATTAGTCTTGTTGGTCTTTTTTTTCAACTCGAAGAGGAGTATTGAGATTCTGCAGGTTTTTACGACTCGACGAGGAGTATTAAGATTCTGCAGGTTCTACGACTCTAAGAGGATTGTTGAGATTCTACAGATTTTCAATAGCCGTCGTCAGCCTCTCAACGGCTATTATTTAGGCACTCTCGTTTTTACATTTCAAAGAATTTCAATTGCATTGGGACGCTGTCTTTTTATTACAATTCAAAGAAATTGAATTGTATTGAGGCGCTGTCTTTTTTAAGATCTATTCACACATTTTCATGATTTTTGAAGACAAATTGGTGTAGTGATTTTGGTCACGCGGAAACAGGAAGTGGAGCGAAAAAGCGAGCGGTTTTGCGGCGTGAAATTTATTTGCTCTGATTTTAAAGTAGAGTGAGAAAACGGAGCGGTGTTTGAACAAAAATTCGTTTCTCGCTAGTGGTTTTTTTTCACAGGCGGCAATTTCAATTTGGTTTTTACTGTTCTTTTTTCATTTTTTTTGGATTGGATTTTTTTTTCTAAATGGTTTTCCACATCCATTCCTTGTTCTTTCTTGGCCTATTTTTTTGTTTGAATCAAATTTACATTTCTCGCTTTCGATTTTTTTTTCACATGCGGCATTTTGACATTGCTTTTCTGATTTTTTTTTCGATCTAATTTTTTACAAATGATTTTCCCAATACACTCATAGTCCGTTCTATGTCTAGTTTTTTGTTCAGTCAATGACATTTTTTGAATTGTACGTCAGGACTTGTCCTTATATGTTTTTACAATTCAAAGAATTTGAATTGTATTGGGGCGCTGTCTTTTTTTTAAGATCTGTTCACACATTTTGATGATTTTTGAAGTCAAATTGGAGTAGTGATTTTGGTCACGCCGAAACAGGAAGTGGAGCGAAAAAGCGAGCGGTTTTGCGGCGTGAAATTTATTTGCTCTGATTTTAAAGTAGAGTGAGAAAACAGTGTTTGAACGGCAATTTCACTTTGATTTTTACTGTTTTTTCGATTTATCGGATCGGATTTTTTTCTAAATGGTTTTCCCCAATCCATTCATAGTCCGTTCATGGTCTAGTTTTCTGTTTAGTCAATGAAAATTCTTTGAATTGTACGTCAGTACTTGTCCTGCTATGTTTCTTTTATTTTTTTTAAGATCATTTCACCCATTTTCAAGATTTTTGTAGTCAAATTGGAGTAGTGATTTTGGTCACGCCGAAACAGGAAAAGGAGCAAAAAAGCGAGTGATTTTTCGTTGTCAATTTTTTTACTACGATTTTTGCGTAGAGTGAGAAAATGGTGTTTGAACAAAAATTCTCCTAGTGATTTTTTGTTCTTTTGGAGCAATTTCACTTTGATTTTTTTACTGTTTTTTTCGATAAGACTTTTTTCTAAATTGTTTTCCTAATCCGATTGTAGTTCCCTTTAGGCCCAGTTTATTGTGCTCAAATTTCCTTTTATCGCGAGTCCATTTTTTGTTCACATGCTGTATTTTAACTTTGATTTTTTGTTTTTTTTTATGTTTTTTGATCTGATTTTTTGAAAAGATCTGATTTAGTCCATTCTATGTGTAGTCTTTTGTTCAGTCAATGAAAATTCTTTGAATTTTACGTAAGGATTAGTCCTGCTATGTTCTTTAGTTCGTCTTACCTTTTGATCACGCTTTTCTTTTTACATATGTCACCATTTTTACCTTTGACTTCTGACTTCCCTCACTCACTGTTTCAACAGAATGGATTTTGAATATTTTCACGTACAGAAGTACACAAGTTGGTGAATAAAGGCAAAGTCAAAAAATCAAATCAAAAAAGACGGGATAAACCAATAAATCTCGGTCATTATGTCATTCAAAATTAGTTGATCAAAATTCATTAGAGTGCTCTGCTAGCTGACGTTGGTATTAAGCTCATTAGTTTTCAGTTTAGAAGCCGAGTTAAGTATAGTTTTAGAAACCAACTGAAAACGCACACCAAATAAGAACATTTTTGACAGTGAAAAAAAAAAGAGAAAGAAATTCGGTCAATTTATTTCTTCTTTTTCTCTTTTTCTGTTTCAATCACAATGAGCATCAAGCGGGTGAACGACGGCTATTTTCATTTTCTGGCGATTTTTCGGCTTTGTTTTTAGCTGAATTCAAGACTTGAAACTTGACTTTCCTTTTTGAACGTTGACTTCCGTTTTGAAAACAACGGACTTTCAATATAGCTGAGCTTCTAATGTATAGTAATTGAAGTCTGAATGTAATATTGAACGTGAAACGGTCTAAACTAACCCACTCCCCCAACTACAACCAAACTATGCCCACCCTACACCCCCCCCCCCCCCCCCCCCAACTAACGCCTCCTACTGCCTAGCCACATTTCTCTCTAAAAACTCTTTTATTATTGTTTTTTTTATCATATGTTTGAAATAGATAGGGTTAGATAAGAGTTTCATTGCACGACTCTTCGAGTCGTTTCCAGTATGCTAACAACTATGCCTTTTACCTGAAGTCATTGAAAATTTTGAAATTGAAATTTGACTTTTGTTTGATTTTTGTTTTCAAACATTGACTTCTGTTTTCGAAGGTTGATTTCCGTTTTCGAACAATGGACATTAAAATTAGCTGAGTTTGTATTGTATATAAGTTGACAATGATAGCAATATTAAATATTAAAAGGTCAGTTTGAGAAAATTTGATCCCGCATCAGCCGCTCCAAACTATCTAAACTATCCACTTCCCCTCCCCTACCCCAACTATCCCCCCACACCTTGCCACCCCACACACAAAACCCCCAACTAACCAGCCCCCCCCCCAACCCAATTAAACCCCCCCCCCCCACATACCTACCCAGAATTCTCCGCAAAAGTGATTTTTTCACATTGTTTTTTGTTTGCTGTTTCTTTTCATATATCTCAAAAAGGAGGGCTATTTTAGAGTCTTTAGTGCACGAATCCTTAAGTCGTTTCCGGTGTTTTACCGGTGATTTTTATGGCTGAAGTCAAGACTTCAATTTTGACTTTAGTTTTTAAAAATTGACGTGTTTTAGAACGTCTATCTCTGTTTTCAAACATTGGGCTTTAAAAGTAGATTAGTTTGTAAATTATTTTAGTTAAGAGCAGATCGTAATATTCAAAATCGAAAGGTCCACTCGAGAACTTTTGTTCCTATTTAAGTCCCTCCAACATATCTAATCTCCCCGCGACTACGACCAGGCCTTGCCCATCAACCAACTACCAGACCCCCCCCCCCACCTCGCCTATCTACTCACATTTCTACACCAAAACTGACTTTCTTCACGCTGTTTTTACGACTCAAAGAGGAGTATTGGTATTCTACAAGTTTTCTCTAGCTGAAGTCATGTCTTGAAATTTGACTTTTGTTTTCGAACATTTACTTCTGTTTTCAAATAATGGAGTTTATAAGTAACTTTGCTTGTAACGTATAATAATTAAGAACTGATGGTAGCATTCAAGGTTAAAAGGTCATTTCGAGAATTTTTGATCCATTTTAAGACCTGCCAACCTCTCTAGACCACCCCCTCCCCCAAACTAGCCCACAACACAATTTAACCTCCCACACACACACACACACACACACACACACACACACACACACCAACCCCACTGCACACGTACCCCCTCCACACACCTAACCCCCCACGCCTACTAATCGCTCATCCTCAACTAGTCCCCCCCCCCCTCCTCAACTGGCTACCCACATTTTTCACATAAATTTCTTCACTTTTTATATTGCTTTTTTTTTCTTTTTGCTTATTTTTGCATGGTTAGATATGAGTCTTATTGCACGACCCTTCGAGTCGTTTCCGGTGTTCTACGGGTTTTTTTTTAATATTTTTTGCTCTACCGATTTTTTGTCTCACTCTCCTCAAAAACGGGATAAACAGGTAGCGCCCAACGGAACTTAATTTCTCCTAGAGCCTTTCAGCTCACTAATTTCCAGGTACGCAATTCACAGAAACTGTTTTGGAGACTTATAGTTATGTTGTGAAGGGCAGTTACTATAGTTTGACCCCCCCCCCCCCCACAGCAACCCCCCACTCATTCCTCACACTTCAACACCGTTCAAACCAAAAGGGCTCCGTGCAGCCAAAGACCCCCGCTGCATTCCCCTTGCTACAACTAACCACCCCTCACCCCCAAATACCCCCCATACCTTCCTACCCAGAATTCTCGGCAATATTGATTTTTTCAAACTGTATATTGCCTTTTTTGTTTCTTTTTTTCATTTTTCTCAAAAAGGAGAATTATTTTAGATTTTTTATTGCACGAACCTTTGAATCGTTTCCGGTATTCTACCGGATGTTTTGAAGCTGAAGTCATGACTTCACTTTTACTTATGAAAATTGACTTCTGTTTTAGAACGTTGACATCTGTTTTCGAACAATGGGCTTTAATAGTAGGCTGGTTTGTAATGTATTTTAATTAAGAACTGATGGTAATATTCGTATTTAAAAGGTCAACTCCAGAACTTTTGTTCCTTTTTAATTCCCTCCAACATATCTAAACTCCCCACAACTACGACCAAGCCTTGCCCACCAACCCAACTACCCCCCCCCCCCAACTCACCTAACTACCCACATTTCTACTCCAAAACTGACTTGCTTCACACTGTTTTTACTACTCAAATAGGAGTATTGGTATTCTACAAGTTTCCTCAAAAGTCACTTCGAGAATTTTTGATCCATTATATGACGACCCAACCTCTCTTGACTACCCCTCCCCCAAAGTATCCCTCAACACAATTTACCCCCTCCCCATACACACGCGCACACACACATAAACATGCACACACACCTACACTACCGCACACCTACCCCCGACACACATACCTAACCCCCACGCCTACTCATTCCTCATACTCAATTAGCCCACATTTTTCACATAAACTTCTTAAATCTTTATGTTGCTTTTTTTAAGCTTATTTTTGAAATAAGCAGTGATAGATATGAGTCATATTGTACGAACCTTCGAGTCGTTTCCGGTGTTCTACGGGTTATATTTTTTAAAAAATATTTTTTGCTCTACCAATTTTTCTTCTGACTCTCCTCAAAAACGGGATAAACAGGTAGCGCCCAACGGAACTTAATTTCTCCTAGAGCATTTCAACTCGCTAGTTTCCAAGTACACAATTTACAGAAACTGTTTTGGAGACTTATACTAATTTTGTGAAGGGCAGTTACTATAGGGTGACCCCCCCCCCTCATTCCCCACACTTCAACAACGTTCAGACCAAAAGGGCTCCGTGCAGCCGGCTGCCTTCCCCAAGGCGCTCACCTCATGCCCTCCAATTCAGCTAAAGCTAGCGTCACCATACCGTGGCTATCTACTGACAAAGCTAACAAGTCGCCTATCGTTTGAGAGCAATTCACTCAACAAAAAAAATAATTTTTGTTGTTTCCGAGAGAGTGAGAAATTAAGAAGTTAGCAAATTGCTCTAAAACATCATCTTTTTTGTTCACGTCTAGCCCTGTCAAATAATTCATTCATCTGAACAAATGCCAATTGCTTTATAAATTTCAATGCGTTAACAAGATACTAATGCTCTTTTGGAGCTCTTTTGAAATTTTTATGGTAATTAAATCTAATTTTTCGTGCCTTCTTGTGTTTTGTTGCTTTGCTTTTGCCACGCAGGATGTGTTCAGTACAAAAACATTTAATTTCGTTGTTTTATAGTCATTTTTTTCAGGAGAAACATTACCGAAAAGCTAGAAAAAAATCGTTTTTGTCACTTTTCTCATTTTTTTTAAATAGGAACGTTTTTAGTCTATCACAGATTGCCTAAATTTTTGAGAGCAACTCAATATTTTTTATTGCTTGAGAAAAAACAAAGCTTTCGTTGATATCTGCATTTTTCAAATTCTTCAATCCAAAATAATTTTTTTTTCAATTTTATATTCTGCACAAATTGTGATAGGTTTGGCTTGAGCTAGCTATTTAAAAGACCATTTCTCTGCGAAGTTCACTCTTCTGGTCGTGTTATATTTAGCTAAGTCAGCGAGCAAAACAATGATACTCTTGAAAGTGTATAACCTTTGACAAATTTGTTTTGTGGCTCAAATTCGAAGAGCGGAGAAATGTTTGACTGATTATTTTGTTGCTGTCGTCTTTAAACCGAACGAGGCGTAAAGCTACACAGACATTTTTTTCTAAGAGAGCAATTTTTTCGTTCAGATGCGGCTTTATTATGCCGTTTTCTTAAATCTGTCTTTTTAAAAATATTTCTGAAAATTTTTTTCAACTATAAATTTCAAGCTTAAAACTCAAGTTGATTAGTTATTCTTTTCTGCATATAAAAGTAGCTTTACACTAACTTGCAGATTTCTCATTTTTGCAGATTTTTGTCAAATTCTATTGTTTTGTTGCAATTGTGGGCATTCCAATTAAAATCTAATGATCGTGAGCAATTTAGAAACACGGTCTGAACAGTTTTGTAGTTTATACGAAAAATCAAAATCGAAGATATATACGAGCCAATTGCTGAAGGAATACGTTAACAAGGTTTGTTTGTTTTGTTTTCAATTCTTTTTTTTTAAATTTTTTTTTCAATTGTGATTGAAGATTCTTTTGTTCTCTTCTTTGCTGCGTTCTGCCAGTTTATTTTAGTTGTTTGATGGGAGTTTTAGTTGATTTGGGATATTCTGAGAGAAAACAAGAAAAACAGATATTGAAGAATGGTTGCTAAGCGAGCAATGTTTTTTCTCCACGTGCAGCTTTTTTCAATCAGTTTCCAATTTCACATTCAACTTTTTATTCAAACTGTTCTTTTCTTAACTTAATAAACTAGTAGGTTCACGTATAGAAATGTATTTGACCATCTGAGGCAAACCTTTTGAACTAACTTTGTCATTCTGTTTTTTATTGATGCATTTTAGTTCTTCTTGTATTCTTTGCCAGTTTTCAAAAGTAGATGAGAGTTTTTTATAAGAGTGCAATTTTCATCTGATTTGATCAAACAGTAAACATTTTCATCATTTTTTGCTGTTTTTGGTTTTAAGTGTTTCTTCTTAATTTTATCATTGGATAATTTTTCAACATTTTACATGTTTGGTGCATTTAACGGTAAAATTTTCTGTTGCGTCGTTCAAATAGTTGACATTTTGTTGTAAATGCTGTTATTTTTATGAGGATTTATTAAAAAGTTAGTTAGGGCAGACTTTAGCAAAATCATACAAACGAATATTCTCTGAATTTTGCTCTTTTCTATTTTTACTGGTCTTTTTAGTTGTTTTTTTATTTTCAGCGGAACATCTTTTGGGATTTTTTCCAGAGCAGTTGTTGTGACGTTGGGATCTTGCGTTTTGCAATGAACTGTGTGAGTATAATAGATTGTGAACATCTCCCGTTTCAATGACAGTTGCATAACATAGCAAAGAGATGATTTGTTCGAGTACAATGAAAATTTTAATAAAAATAGGATCTTGACGTAATTTCTCATCAGATTAGGCTATAAACTAGGCTACTCACACAAAAAGTCGTTTTGAAAAGATTGTTGGAAAAAGATACTCTGATAAAATGTAGTTATTTGTAAGTTATGTAGTTGTTGAAACTACAGCGAGAGCCTACCCAAGTGACCACGCGATTCCCAACGCCTTCTCCAGCGTAATCAAAAACTTGACTTTACTCCGGAGTTTGAGAATTTGCGTTTACTTCGTGGCATTAACAACTGTAAAAATTCATTCATAAACGATTTGTTCATTTGTCGTGTTTTTCCTCGTCTTTTTACAGGCGGCGTTTTGTTAATTGTTCTATCAATTGGTTGGCAATAATTGATTGAAGTTTAGCTGTGTAGTTAAACATAACTGTTTGGAATTGCAACTGGTGAAGACTGTTGACAGATCTTGATTTTTTTCTGTTTTATTTTTTAGTTTTATTTTTTCTGTCTATATTTTGTTTCATGTTACTTTCAAATTGGTTCTTGCTTTTAGATGAAAAGCACTGAAATCTAAAGTTTGTGGGAATTAGTTTTGCGGTGGCAAATTTTGTAGTTTCCAAAATTGTTTAAGTGGTTTCGCTTTTCTTCATTTATCGTTCACCGCCGTTTTTCTATTTAATCCTCTTCTATTTTTTCAAAATGAGTAATAGCTTTAAATGCATTGCCAAGTTTTTTGTAACCAATTGACCGAAATTAAAATTGGGATTAATCAAGCATTTTTAGGAGATAAGTTCTCAAATTTTTGAATTGGAGTGATCCAGCTCAAATTGTTTTCTGTTTCGGTAATCTTCTTCACACATAAGTAGTAAAACTAACTGTTTAAAGTAAGAATCATTTCGTAAAATATTCAAGCCTCACACTGCATTTAAAGTTAACCGAATTTTATTGTTCCTACCCACTTTAATGGGGAGGAACAAAATAGTCAATTGGGTTAATTTTGTTCCGTCAATTTTTGCAGATCGATATATTAACCATACAGGATTGTGAGTGGTATCCTGAGAAAGCTTGTAAAGCGCAGAATTTCAAACAAAAAGTTTCAAGTTTTTTCCAAGGAGTTACGATAGATTTAAGATTTGTGGAAATTAGCCATTGTTTTGTTCACATTTTGCATAATTTTTGCTTAAATTATGATCAAGCTTTGCTAAAATATGACGCAATTGTTAAGGATAGTCTCATTATTTTTTGTTATAAGATAGAAGAGAGACAGGTAATTTTTTTAACCAACTGTTTTGGCAAATTTTTCAGCTAACTTTTTGAGAAGTCAGAGTTTTTTTCCTTTTTAATAGCCGCCCTCATCTTCTCAGCCGGCTATTATAGCGCTCCTATATTTTACAATTCAAAGAATTTGAATTGTATTGGGGCGCTGTCGTTTTTTTTAAGATCTGTTCACACATTTTCATGATTTTTGAAGTCAAATTGGAGTAGTGATTTTGGTAACGCCGAAACAGGAAATGGAGCGAAAAAGCGAGTGGTTTTGCGGCGCGAGTGGTTTTGCGGCGTGAATTTTTTCGCTCTAATTTTAAAGTAGAGTGAGAAAACGGTGTTTGAACAAAAATTCGGTTTCTCGGTAGTGGTTTTTTGTTCACATGCGGCAATTTCACTCTGATTTTTACTATTTTTTCAATTTTTTGGGTCGGATTTTTTTCTAAATGGTTTTCCCAACCCAATCACAGCTCATTGTAGGCCTAGTTTTTTGTTTGAATAGAATTTTCATTTATCGCTAGTGGTTTTTTTGTTCACATGTGGCATTTTGACACTGATTTTCTGTTTATTTCTTATTTTTTTGTTCTGATTTTTTTTAAAAATGGTTTTCTCAATTCACTCATAGTCCATTCTAGGTCTAGTTTCTCTGTTTAGTCAATGAAAATTCTTTGAATTGTACGTCAGGACTTGTCCTGCTATGTTTTTTTACTTCGTCGAATAAAAAAATGTTTCGCTTTACCTCATTTTGCCGCTTTTTCAACATTTTGCGTGATAGCTTTTTGACTTCTCTAGGCTAGTTTCTCTCTTCTCTCATTCTGCTAAAAGTGATTTTGAACATAAGTTGCTCAGCAAAGCAATTCAAAATGAACAGTTTCAGTATAAAAAATTGAAGTCAGAAGTAGAAACGGGATAAACCCATAAAGCCCAATTATAGATGCCCGCTATTTGAACGTCGTTCCTATAAGTCTTAGTTAGCATCTCTAATGCCTATTGGTATTGATAGTAGCCCCTGTAGGCCATCAAAAAAATCGGACTGCAAAAAAAGTTTTTGTACAAAAATTTTTTTTTTTCAATATCTTCTATTCTTTCAATCCCAATCATGCTTATTCGAATCAACGGCGGCTATTTTCCGGCAATCTGCCGGTAATGTTTTATTAAAAAATGGCATCAAATAGGCCGATATGGCCAACTTTGTCTAGTTTTACCGGTGATGCAGACATTAAAACTGCGGACACATTATTGAAATACTCATATATGGCCTAAATATACCTCCAGTCCTTGGGAATGTTTTCTGGAATTGATATTTTTACGTTTTTCTGTAATTTAAACAGATATTTATTATAAAAGGCACATTTCTATTTTGATATATTAAGATTTGTTTTTGAAAAATCAACTATTTTTCGATTTTTTTTGAAACAGTTGGGTTTTTTAACAGCCGCGCAGCAATAGCAAAGCTAGTTTTGAACTCGACATTGATTTTTGCAATGGAAAATGATTCGGTTTGCTTTTTGGGTCTTTTTCATTTTTTTCTTCCCAATTACCAGAAGGTCATTTATCATTTCAAGGTTCAATAATAGAAAATTCGTATATGTTTCAATACGTTCCATTGAAACAACAATGTGTTTCATGAGAAAAGCAAATGATTTTAACTGCTCTGACAAGCTGTTTTCTCTTTATTTTTTATTATTTGTTAGGATTTGCAAGCATTTCACGTTCTTTTGTAGTCTTATGATTGAGAAAAAAATCAAATGCCTAACTGATATATAGGCATCTTTTAAGTAACTTGTCTAATGCTTCTTTTGATAAATTAAAAAAACATAAAATAACTTGAAGTCGATAAGTATACAAAAGTCTCCTTTTATTTTTGATATGATTGCTTTTGGTCAAATTAGCTATTTCGTTTACATTTGGAACAATGTTTTGATTCATTGAAGAAACATTAAGAGCAAGACCAGTGTGGCCTGGTTGTGGAGTCTTAGAATTTAAAAATTTTTCGGATTGTAATGGGGCGCTGCATATATTTTTTTAAATACTTTGACATTTTTTTGTTAGTTACAGAACCCAACGAATTCAAATGAAACTTCAATTATGAACAATTCTCAAATCTCTGCAAAGTGAGGCCAATGAACAATGCGACGATATCAGCAAAAACTGTATAGTTCTTTGGCTTCAACTCTATGCATTAAGTTATTCGTGAAATTTTGAGTTCTTAGTGTATTCAATCTTAATATGTAGATTTTTGACTTAGTTTCACAAAAGACATGTACAGTCGGCTTTCTAGAAAGTCAAAAAGATTTTTTACGTTTCTCTAATTGAAAAGTTTTCATACCATTAGCAAGACAATTACATTTGTTATGTCCTGAGGTTTATGTTTTAAGGTTACAATTAAAGTTTTAGAAAATGTGTTGTCAAAAAAAATGATTTTTTTTGAGATTTGCCATTTTCAATCTTTTTTTTGCAACCTGTTATTACGATACGGATATTTATTATAAAAGGCACATTTCTATTTTGATATATTAAGATTTGTTTTTGAAAAATCAACCTTTTTTCGATTTTTTTTTAAACAGTTGGGTTTTTAACAGCCGCGCAGCAATAGCAAAGCTAGTTTTGAACTCGACATTGATTTTTGCAATGGAAAATGATTCGGAATTCTTTTTGGGTCTTTTTAGTTTTTTTTCTTCCCAATTACCAGGAGGTCATTTATCATTTTAAGGTTCACCTAATAGAAAATTCGTATATGTTTCAATACCTTCCATTGAAACAACAATGTGTTTCATGAGAAAAGCTAATGATTTTAACTGCTCTGACAAACCGTTTTCTTTTTATTTTTTATTATTTGTTAGGTTTTGCAAGCATTTCACGTTCTTTTGTAGTCTTATGATTGAGCAAAAAAATCAAATGCCTAACTGGTATATAGGCATCTTTTAAGTAACTTGTCTAATGCTTTTTTTGATAAATTAAAAAAACATAAAATAACTTGAAGTCGATAAGTATACAAAAATCTCCTTTTATTTTCGATATGATTACTTTTGGTCAAATTAGCTATTTCGTTTACATTTGGAACAATTTTTTGATTCATTGAAGAAACATTAAGAGCAAGACAAGTGTGGCCTGGTTGTGGAGTCTTAGAATTTAAAAATTTTTTGGATTGTATTGGGGCGCTGCATATATTTCTTGAAATACTTTGACATTTTTTTGTTAGTTACAGAACCCAACGAATTCAAATGAAACCTCAATTATGAACAATTCTCAAATCTCTGCAAAGTGAGGCCAATGAACAATGCGACGATATCAGCAAAAACTTTATAGTTCTTTGGCTTCAACTCTTTGCATTAAGTTATTCGTGAAATTTTGAGTTCTTAGTGTATTCATTCTTAATATGTAGTCTTTTGACTTAGTTTCACAAAAGACATGTACAGTCGGCTTTCTAGAAAGTCAAAAAGATTTTTTACGTTTCTCTATTTGGAAAGTTTTCATACCATTAGCAAGACAATTACGTTTGTTATGTCCTGAGGTGTTAATGTTTTAAGGTTACAATTAAAGTTTTAGAAAATGTGTGGTAAAAAAAAATGATATTTTTTGAGATTTGCCATTTTCAATCTTTTTTTTGCAACCTGTTATTACGATCTCAGCAAAATTAAGTTGCATTTTTTTCAATTGAATGATAATGTAGTCTTCATTGCTGGTTTAATTTTTAAATTATTTTTTTTTGGCGTTGATACAACAAATTTTCATAATTTTTTTACTTATTGTTTGACATTTTCCAATCATTGAAGTTCTCTTTTGCTGTCCTGTCCCATCATCACAATAATGGCACATTATTGAGAAGTCGGTTGTGGTCTTAATGGCGTTGAAATTAAGCAAAACTGATTATATTCATTATGTTTAGAAAATGAATTTTGCTTTTGAAGGCTTTGACATCGTTTACTCGCAAAATTGAAATCTTGTGTCTCTTTCTCGCTTGTGTCTGTTCTTTTGGTTGCGTGATATTCTTTGAAATGAATGCTTTTATTATGGGTTGTCTGAGTGTTTTATGATGGCATAACTGAAGCCAGTGAACAATTTCGGTTCATAGCTAATTGTTTTCATGACCCTGAGTTTATTTGTTTTGAAACAAATATATTTCTATTTCCTAACTTTGCTTTTTTTGTTTTCTGTGTACTTGTTATTTATACTCAAATAAAACAGCTTCTTCAAGCTTTTTTTAAAAAAATAGATAGACATTTTGTTTGTAAATAAGTTATATTTGTTGTTTTTATTTGATTTTGCTTGTCTTTAAATCTGCTATGTGACAAGTATCAATGCCCTCTGATGAGTTTTTGTTTCAAAGGTATAGTGGTTAGAGCTTAAAGCGAATTTTTGCATGGATACACCAATTATTTTTGAACAATAAGTGATTTCTTAAAAATTCGTTATGTCTTCTTCATTTGGTGGACAATGAAGTCAATAACGTGTTTGTGTGGGGCGCAACATTGTGTGCAAACGCGCATTACCGAGCCTCCTTGTCTTGTCTGTGCGTAATTGTAGTTCATTCTATTGCCTTATCGTCTGGTGTAAAGAAGAGAGTTACCAATATTTCCAGTTTTTCATCGCTTAGACAAAATACGTGCAGTGTTTCCAATTGATAGTCCACGGCCCTATGACCTTATCTCTAAGTATTCTCTTAAAAATGTAGCAAATTTTTGCCTTAATAATTCTGCTTATTTTGCGGTTGATAGCTTACCTTTTTCATAACTCTACCACATTGTGTTTTTAAGGTCTCTATCTCTCTCTCTCTCTCTCTCTCTCTCTCTCCCTGAAATCCAAAGTATAGTGCTTACTTTTTAATCTGATTGGTTGCAGGAGTCCCAAGACATTCACCAATTGGTCCTCTAAACAGCTCTAAAAAGAAGTTCTATATTTTCATTTGTTAACTTAAGGCTTTTATTACTTTATCAATATACTTTTTGAAAAATAATGTCAACTTTTTTATTTATCTCCTTTTTTCGAATCATCTGATTTTCTTTGAAAAGTTGGAGAATTAATTTTGTCGGAGGATAGCTAATAGTTTTTTGGGTTCATTTCTTTTCGAATCAAAGTCAATTTTCTGATTTTTGCTCATTTTTGTGTTGGTCTTCTTTTAGTTAATGTTAAATAAATTGTTTCTTTGATCAAGATTTTAACAAAAAATTTTTAATTTTGAGTTCATTCGTTTTCGAAAATCTATCTGTGAATTATGTGTTTTTTTCTCTATTCTCACGGTTTCAACAATGACGATTTATTCGGATAACTAATGTGTCATATGTAACATCCTTTAGTGTTTTAGTTGCTTGCTGACTTTTCTAGGGACTTAAAAAAACAACTGTATTTGAAAATTTAGTGAATATTTGAATACTTGATACTGCTAGTTTTTGGGAAGAAGTTGTTTTTAAGATTTTTAAGTTCGGTTTTTTGCTTGCGTATTCAATGTTATATAACACGTCTACAATTGGTTGTTTTACTCTAAAAACTCTGAAATTCTAAAAACTGTTTCAAAGCCAAAGTCGGTCCAGTGGGGTCAACGGTGGTCGTTTTCCAGCAATATAGCAGCTATGTCATTAGAAATATAAATTTCTGATTTGACTCGCCTGACCAGGCCGAGACAATGCCCGAACAGGGCAAAGTCTGGAAAATGGTGTGATCCGAGGTCGTGTCGGTATCTGTTAGGTGAATCTGGGCAGTACTGACTTGGTCATAGTAGCTGAGAGCTTCAATCAATATAACTTTCAAAATTTTTAATCAACTTTTGAGTGATCGTCTAAAAATTCGGATGTCAGCAAAAACTCTGAAAAAATTCCTTCTGCAAGAAATAGAGAAGCTGATTTATGCTTTTTAGTTCTCACAGCGCGACACTGTCTGGCAAGTTTTGATATCAAAACTGCATTAATACATATGCTGATGGGCACGAGTACACGTAAAAGGTCAAAAGCCATGGACAAATCCATCTACACTGTAATCTTCCATCCTGATAAGAATGTCGATTTAGTCCTCATCAAACTAAAGGAAACTGTCTATAATATTCTAAGCAGTTTCGACGCTATGTTTTTTTCACGTTGTGTCTGAAAACAGCCATGTTTTCAATCTCTTTTATTACTGAAATACTCTAATTGATTTAAATACGCTCGCGTGATTAAAATTTTGCCCAAGTCCTCCAAACATTTTGCCCAAGTCCTCCAAACTTATCACTTTTATAAGATTGGAGAAAAAGGACTAGTTATTTCATAAAAAAGAAGTTTTAAGACTAAAGGTTTTTCAGAAACAGATTTTCTATAAAATCGAATTTTCCATAACATCCCGGGACAACTCCGAACGGTTTTCTTCTAATCTGACAACATTCTTTGACAGAATCATACAAGATAAACATGTGCCTTACAGGATCTTTTTCTTAGATAACCAATCGTCTTACAAGAGTTTACAATTTAAACACTTTTTGCAAAAATTTTGTAAGATTACCATCCGCATCATTTTTTGCCAACTTCTTAACCTCTTGGCCATTGCGTAACATTACAAGAGCGTACGAGTGTCAATACAGCCGATTTCAAGGAAAGTAGTTGCGACTTTTAAGAAAATTAACAAGATCAATTACAAATAAATTATCCTGTTACAAGGCGTGTACAAAACGGGTATAGGTAGACACTTGTAATGAAAATGAAATATATCTTCTAAGGCCTCGCAAGAAGACCTCCAAGTGACTTTTGCATCTCTTTTGGAACTCTAAGACATCCAAAAAGCAATTGCATTCAATGTTGTACAAAAATAATAGATAGGGATGTACTAGAGCTTAGAAATAAAGTTTAAAAAAATGTTCATGTTGCGACTCGATGGCAAAACTGTGAAAAATTTCAAACATTTTTGTACTGTGAGACAGTTTCCCTTGAAAATTAACATGATAGAATCCAATTGAATTCACCTCGACTGTTGGAGCCATTGCACTTCCTCCGAATAAGGACACTTTTCCCAAGGAGGACGACTGGGTGACTGCCATTGGGTGGGGTACTATGTGTGATGACCCCCCAGAATGCAAGGTGGAGGAAAAGATGGCCCATGAGCTACAGGTTTGTCTAAAATTTGTTTAAATTACAAAAAAAATTGCTCGAATTTATCAAATTTTAGTTGGGTTTGGAACTGTTTTGGAGACTTATACTTATACTTATAGTGTGAAGGGCGGTTCTTAGAGGTTGAAGCTGTTGACCCCTGTTGACCCCTGTTTGAGAGCAATTCGCCCGACGTTAGTCGGTTATGTTTAAATTATAACTTGTATAACTTATTCGCGTTTTGTTCCCCAAAATCAGTTTGACCTCAATGAAAGTGGTTGGGGTCCAGATCGATGGATTTTCTGTGATCCAGTGAAAATCAGAGCTTTCCCATTGATGGAGTTTCTTTGATAAGAGAAAAAGTGCTAATGAACCATAGATGACCATTCGATGGACTTTTTATGAAAGTTCTATGATCCATTGATGGGATTCATTGGGAGCCCAAACCGGGCATAAATTACCTTATGTCGGCGCATCAAACGACCGTGGTCGACTATCTTTAGATATGAAGATCGTCATTTACCATTTTTAAGCAAGCACTTTGCTTAAAAGAAGTCTTTGTTTTTGATTTAATTAATAGCCGCCCTCATCTTCTCAGCCGGCTATTATAGCGCTCCTATTTTTTTTACAATCCAAGAATTGGATTGTATTGGTGCTCTGTCTTTTTTTTTATTTTTGTAAGATGTTTTCACACCTTTTTTCGTGATTTTGAGCTTTCAAAACGGGATAAACAGGTAACGCTCAGCGGGCATCAAGTTTCATCCCGTAGCCGCTTTTAGTAATCCTTCAAGTACTTAGAGTGGTGAAGCTACTGGGAAGGCCGTAATTTAAGGTTAAAAGATCATTTTTAGGAGTTTTTGAGCCCAAAATAATGCAATTTTTCGCTTTTTTCGTCATTTGTTGGATTTTATGTTGGATCAGCCTAAAATTGAGGTTTGTAAAAGTCGATAAAGGGTTTTTGCAAGACTAACTTCCTTTTTATGGCCATTTTAAGAGCTATATGTCTTGCTACTCCAAACATAAACACGGTAATTTATACCAATTTTCACCATTTTTTTCAAGTTTTTGAAAATTTTTGGCGTTTTTGAGTTGTTTCAGCCGTTGGAGTCAAGAAACCTCTTGTGGGGCTAAAAAATAGGTCGTTATAATGTTTCTAGTGGTAAAGGAATGGTTTTCAAAATTTTTACTTCACAAATTTTAACTATTTTTTGATAAAAATTGCAGTTCTTTTTTCAAAGTTTCTAACATTTATTGTCATTATTCAAGTTTTCTAGCCCCAGTGGCGAAAAACTTCATCTAGGGTTTGCTAATATTTTAGTTTGTCGAAAGTTTTTTTTATTGGCCTTGGAATGGTTTTATTGGTTTATTGAAAATATTTTAATATCACAAACTTTACCAATATTTTTTTTTACTAAACTTGCTATTTTTTTTTAATTTTAAAATTTTTTGGTGATTTTTTTAGGCTTCTCTAACCTAAACTGTGAATGAATCTCCTCTAATTTTTGATAATAAGTTACTGCATAGTTGCTGGTGGTATGGGGAATGTGTTTCAAGATTTTAATTTTACAAATTCTATCGATTTTCAAATTGCAATTTTTTCAATTTCTGAAATTTTATTGTTTTTCCTCAGTGGCCAGGGAACCTCCTTTAGGATTTGCTAGTATGTTACTGCATAATTTCTAGTAGCGATAAAATAGTTTTCAGTTTTTTTAATATTGCAATTGTAAGCAATTTTTTTTAATAGAGCTTGCATTTTAAAGTTTTTGATTGTTTAAATTTTTTTAAATTTCTTGCCATTTTCTGAGTTTAGCAATCTTTACTGGCCAACGAAACATTAAATAGTGCCAACTAGTTACAAGACAGAACTCCAGAAATCAATAAAAATGGTTTCGAACATTTTTCCAGCCATATTTCAGTAAATTTTTCAATTTTCATTTTTCAATATTTTGAAGCATTTGTTATATTTCTCAAGTTTATTTACCTTTTGTGGCGAATTGATCCGTTTCAAGGCTTTTGCGTGAGTTAATGAGTATATTGAATTGTGTCATGTATATTGCCTTCAGGTTAAAAGCTTCAAATGTTTGGCAATAATTATTTTTTGTTTTGTTCATTTCATTCTTTGACTTTCTCAACTTTTGAGATTGTCTTTTTGGCTGGAATTGTTCAATCGATCTGCTGGTCAAATAAATTGGCTCTTTTTTCATTCAATTCCTTGGATTGTATTTCAGGACTTGTCCTGCTATGTTTTTTTACTTCGTCGAATAAAAAAATGTTTCGCTTTACCTCATTTTGCCGCCTTTTCAACATTTTGCGTGAAATCTTTTTGACTTCTCTAGGCTAGTTTCTCTCTTCTCTCATTCTGCTAAAAATGATTTTGAACATCAGTTGCTCAGCAAAGCAATTCAAAATGAACAGAGTTAGTACAGAAATGGATGCCAGAAATAGAAACGGGATAAACCCATAAAGCCCAATTTTAGATGCCCGCTATTTGAACGTCGTTGCTATAAGTCTTATTTACCATCTCTAATGCTTATTGTTATTGATGGTAGCCCCTGTAGCCTCTCTCTAAAACAGAAGTATGTTCAACCACGAAATGCCATCAAAATAAATCGGACTTAAAAAAATGTTTTTGTACAAAAATCTTTTTTTTTCTATATCTTCTGTTATTTCAATCCCAATCATGCTTACTGGAATCAACGGCGGCTATTTTCCGGCAATCTGCCGGGTATGTTTTTTGATTGCTGTACGCAAAGCAAAAATTTCCCGAACGGATAAATTTTTGAAACGTTTTTCGCTATCTTGTGATGTCTTTCAGAGTTTGGCATGAGCTTGCCAAGATCTTGTTTTTATTGAGCACAAAAACGGGCAATATTTGCGGTGGCTGGTGACAGATGATTAAAAATTATATTCATATTGTCACAAAATGGCCACAAAATTAGAACTCTCTGCAATCACCCCCACTCTTCCACTTCCAAGGTCGAGGTTTGGTCAAAAAATAATGTCAAACAATTTTTTTCACCGCATTCTGCTGGTAGCGGTGAAAATTTTTATTTCACCGCATTCTGCTGGTAGCGATAAAATTTATTTTCACCGCGTTCTGCTGGTAGCGGTGAAAAATTTTCTTTCACCACTTAAGCGGTGATAAAAAATTTTTCACCGCTTAAAAGTTTTTTTCACCGCATTCATCGCATTGAACGCAGATCTTACACTTTTACCCAAATTCACCGCAAATCTTTTATCTTTCAGAAATTTTTAACGGTGACACCTCGACCCGGATTATGTTGAATTGAAAAGCAAACACAACTACTTTTCTGTGCAAAATTTTTTACTTCTGCCCATCAGATCAATTGAAAGATTATCTTGAATCAAACCTTGGTTGACCCATTTAGGGTATGGAAAAAACTTTTGTTGGAAGAATTTTTTTAAAGTCGGCGGTGGACCGATGTTGCACATGAAAAGACCATGTGTCGACAGATAATAATAATGAAAATATAAATAATTTAGTTTGACTAAATCTTGCAAGGTAGCCATTACTATCCCGGGTCAAGGTGTCACCGCTAAAAATCGCTAAAAGATGTAAGATTTGCGGTGAATTTGGGTAAAAGTGTAAGATCTGCTCTCAATGCGATGAATGCGATAAAAAAGCTTTTAAGCGGTGAAAAATTTTTTATCACCGCTTAAGCGGTGAAAGAAAATAATTTTTCACCGCTACCAGCAGAATGCGGTGAAAAAAGTTTTCATCGCTACCAGCAGAATGCGGTGAAATAAATATTTTCACCGCTACCAGCAGAATGCGGTGAAAAAAATTTTCACCGCTAAAATCGCAAATCTTACAAATATTCACCGCGCTAATTTCAACACTTATCTTAAATTCACAGGAAATATCACAGAAGTAAGTCACAGATGGAGCAGTGGACTAAGAAGTTGTTGACATGCAAGAGGTGAGAGGTTCGAACCCGTGTACGCCAGATTCTTTTTTGTAAGAAATCTGGTGAATGCGATGAAAAAAATTTTTCACCGCTAAAAAACGCAAAAGTTCACCGCATTCAACGCTAAAAGATACGAGCGCTTTGCGTTGAAAAAAACTTTTTTCACCGCTATTCACCGCTAATCTTACATTATTTTTTGACCAAACCTCGACCCGGGTTCTGCTCAGGCTTTACCTGGACCCTATTACACGTCCAAGTTGATCAGAGATGATTATGCTTCTGCTCATTGGTTTTTCCCGGACCCCGTCCAACACAAATTTGTTAGCGCTTTCGCGGCTGACTTCACATTGCATTTTTGGATTGGGAATACACTGATGTCCGTTTTTGGTCTGGTATTATCTGTGACAGAATATGCGTATTTCTTTGTGTTTAGAGTGTGGAGATACAGGTTGCAAACAGGGAGAAGACAGCCGCGAGGTATGAGACCAGTGAGGATGACCCAGAGGAAGGTCTCACTCCAGGAAAACTCAAAAGAAGTTTCTTTGCAGGTTCCACTCTATAGTAGCTATTCAACTTTTATTTTTTAATGTCATCGAAGTTGAAACGCAGCTCAATTTAAATGATCGTCCTAAAATTCCGGTAAAAGAAATGGCAAGATATTTACGAACTTGTAGGATTTTTGCACGTTTTGAGGACATTAGATGGTTATGTTAAACACTATTAGTACCCACAAACATTATTGAAACATAGCCCGGGTCGAGGTTTTGACAAAAAATAATGTAAGATTAGCGGTGAATAGCGGTGAAAAAACTTTTTTCACCACAAAGCGCCCGCATCTTTTAGCGTTGAATGCGCTGAAAGCGGCGAATTTTTGTAAGATTTGCGTTGAATTTTGCGGTGAAAAATTTTTTTCGCCGCATTCACCGGAATTCTCACAAAAATTAAACTGCCGTACAAGGGTTCGAACCTCTACCTCATGCGTGTCACCAACTTCGTAATCCACTGCGCCATCTGTCACTTACTTCAGTGATATTAGTAGTAAGATAATAGGGTACTAAGATAGGGGGTGTTATCCTTCGAATTAGTACGTGTGATAATAGGGGGTTATCCTTGGCGGCGCTACATGTAAAACAACGGCCGTGCGTGATACATGTAAATTGGTATGTAGGTTGATTTGGGTGGAAAAGCCTGGCTAGAGTCATTTTTGAGTGAGCGTTCATAAAATCATATGGCTACAATTGCTAGAGTTGATTTGAAGAGTATTCACGAAACTTATAAGGAAATCGAAAAAAAATATTCACAATACGGTGAACGGTTTTTATACTTTTTAGCTACTTGTCTTCATTTGGATCCTGAGATTGATTTAGATATAGCTATGAAACTACGACCTTATGGTGGTTTGATTGGCATCGACAATTCAGCCCTCGACAAATATATTAAATCGTTCAAAATTTTGAGACTGCATGCGATACTTCACGACGCTTCCGGTTTTGTATATGAATATAGTGAAAAGGGTCCAGGCTATTCCTACGTATTACCTTGTTCAGTCACAAATGAGTACCTTGTTCATGTGACTGGAATTGCTTTTTGTTTATACGTAAAATCCTTCAAAAAAGTTTATTCAATTTGCTGGAATGTTGAAATCTGGATCAGTTGTTCCTGACTTTGAAGGCTTTAGAAGTAAAAAATCTGGATTTATAATAAAAAGAACTTGCGGTATCTACCAAAAATTACAACGATACAATTTCGTTTTTACCTCCAAACTCATTTAACATACTTTCTTTGAGTGAGCAAAGATCTTTCCTGTGGGTATCTAAATTTCTCCATTATCTCTCGTGGGAGACAGGAGAGTACCCTTATCATTATTTGCAACAGATTTTTCAAAATATAGTTCTTTGTTTTCCCTTTTCTGATTTTTACGCAAAAGGATTAGAAAAAACGGAAACTTTACGGCAGCTGTTACAGAGGAACGTTATCAACTTGGAAACTTAATTTTTGCCCAAAAATTGAACACTTGAAATTATATCGGGAGACACCAGTTTGTAAATTACATGCATTGAATTGCCCAAAACGACAAAGAAGCAAGCATTGTGCAAATAAGAAGGCAAAACTCTTTTACCAGTGGCTGACGAATGAATCGTCGGTTGGAGAAACCAGCTCCGTCTCTACTTCAAGTGAATTTGTCTCCAAATTTGACAGTTTACAGTTGCATAACGCCTGAAAATCAGTTAACGGTTACTCTTATCAAGGGAGAAAAAACTGACACAAGAGGGCAAACAGTTTTGAGAAAACAGCAGATCGTGTGTGCTGGTGCTGAAATAGAAGCTTTCAAGAAGTATCTTTCTCTACTGGAGTACTTTCAATTGTACCATGTCTATACAAGAGAAAATGAAAAGTTTGAAACTAACCCCTTTACCTACGCCCAAGCGTGCATTGCCAATTCTGATGTCTCTGGACGATGAGACTCTTCCCGATTAAATCAAGCAGCTGATTAAAGAGAACAATGTAGAGAGACAATTGTTTTTAGAGATAAACAAGATTCGATGAATGGAAACTATACAATCACTTACAAACAGGGAGACAACGACTCTGGATATGTTTTGTACGAATTTTTTATTGTTGAATAATTATGTAACATTCTTAAAAAGCAATTCATTTTTTGAATAATTTTGTTTCAAAATGAGTCAAACCGAAGATCAACTAGATTCGGGCAGAGGCATAACTGACATGGTTTTTGACGCTGACCACCAAGAAAGACGATTTTGGAGGTTTTGCAATTCGAGATTGCCCCGATCAGAGGTTGTATACTTTACACAAATCTTAATAATAATTTTTCTTATAACTGTGTCTCTCGCCAAGTTGGTTTTTTTTCAGTCTCGACTGTGAAGAATCCACATTTTGGTTTTCACTTCTCTCTTGTACAGTTGGATACGCTCTTCCAAATCCAAAGTTATGAATAAAATTATTTCCACCTCTGACCGGTTGTTCATGGCTGTTTGCGGGCCATCTTTTTGCGGGAAAACTGAGCTCATTTTCAAAATGTTATTAGTTGGCACTTTTTTCCCAGAATTTCAAACATTTTATTATTTTTATCAGCATGATCAGCCAAAATTCCAATCGTTAGAGAAGAAACTGAACCTACATTTTAAAAAATTCTCTAATTTTGAACTCATTTCAGAGTTAGACAACTGCCTCCTTGTGTTCGATGACTCATGTGAAGAAATTTTTAATGACAAAGAATTTTCAAAATTAGCAACCGCAGGGCGACACAGAAACCTCAGTGTAATTTATGTTAAACACAATTTGTTCCAGCAAAGCAGATGGTCCAGAACAATTGATCTAAATACAACACATATCATATTGTTTAAATCACCACGTGGCACACAACAGATTACTTTTATTGGTAGACAGTTGAATAACTCTCAATTTTTAAAAGAAAGCTATGAGCTGGCAACTAAAGAACCGTTTGGTCATTTATTAGTTGATTTGGATCCCAAAACACCAAACGTCTTGCGCTACTGTTCAAATATTGTTCCTCCAGGACCATCAATTTTTTATCTGCCATCAGCTAAAGCCGTTATTACAAGTTTAAGCGATGAGAGAGAAAGCAGTTTGTATGCTAGGGCGGCTGCTAAACATATCGGATACAAAACTAAAAGAGGAGATAGAGAGAGCTCCAAATCATTTCATTGAGTTCCTTTGCGAATGTTTGCTCAACATTGTCTATGGTAATGTTCCAATACGAAAAAGTTTTTTGGAAGGTTATGAAAAATCATTCAGAAAACTATTGTCTAGACAAACAAGTTTGAAAGAAAAGAGGCAACTTTTTGCTAGAGAAACAGATTTGGTCAAAACTGTTGGTTTCGCTTTATATCGTTATTTGACAAAATCGTAATGCACACCGAAGAATTCATTTTAATTCCAAAACAAATTTTTGCTTCACATCAACCGGTAAAAAAAGAAGTATTGGACAATCCCCTTTATAAACAGAAAGCTGCACAGCTATCTCTTTTGCAAAGAAACCAGTCGAACTCAATGGAAAAACCAGAGAAAGCAGTTGAACCAGTTGAGACTGCAGACAAAATGATTGAAACAGCAGAAGAGGAAAAAACAGAACCCATGAGCGAAGACAGCGAGATTGAACCAGTAGTGAAAAAACAAAAAAGCAAAGATTTCGACTCCATATTGTTAGAGCTAGATTTTATGAATAAAAACCCAATCAAAAGATCAAAAATCATACTTGACTTGATTAACCAATCTGAAACAGTAACTGTAGAGTCGAACGACGTTCTTCACGTAAATAAAGAAAGACTGGTCATTAAAGCTTCAACATTTCTGTACAATCTGCAGCAACCAACTAAAAAAATTGACATTGAAAAATACTCCAAAATTTTTATTGCTCTTAATATCTCACCTCATCTTGTTGCAAATACACATGCCAAGCAAATCTTGGAAGCCTCGTCTGAAAGTGAAGAAGAGTTTTTCCCAAGTAGAGATCAACCCAGTCGACAAGAGCTCTCCACTAGTAGAGAACAACACAGTGGCTCGAAACCAACCCAAAAAGATATAAAGAAGAACCGGACCGAACGACAGACAAAGAAGAGACCAGTCAGAAGATGTGGTCTTTCTTTTCCTGAAGTAAAAAAATTGGATCAGTTTTATTTAAAAGGACCAGCGTCGTATGGAAGCATAAAGCGGTTACAGACGCAAAGCAAGCTCCCTCTAGGTAAAATTCAGTCCTATTTGGAGACAAAGCCGTCTTTCACAAAGTACCGTTCAATTCGATTAAAATTTCCCAGGCTTAAAGTTTTTGTAAAAGACATCAACAAAATTTGGTCTCTGGATTTGGCACACGTTGATAAACTGGCAAAGTATAACCGTAATATAAAGTATCTTCTTGTAGCGGTTGATTATTTGTCAAGATATTCACGAGTGGAACAAATGAAAACAAAGAATGCAACCGAAGCAGCTGAAGCATTCAAAAAGATGATCAAAAACAAAGAGCCCAAAAAAGTTTGGATTGACGATGGTACAGAATTTCTTGGAGCTTTCAAACAATTGTGTACCAAACGTGGAATTCATTTGTATAGTACCTTTAGCGAAAAAAAAGTCAGCTTTTGCAGAGAGGAACATTAGATCTCTCAAAAAGATAATTCAGCGGTATCTTGAAGAAAAGTGGACCTATAGCTACATTGACCAATTAGACCAATTTGTGAAAACAATCAATTCAAGAGTCAATCGAATAACAAAAATTGCTCCTAACAAAGTTACAAAAACGGATGTGCCACGACTAGTGTCCTTGGCAGCACAAACAAGCTCAACTCAAAAGCCCAAGTTTTACATTGGAGACTTTGTGAGAGTAGTTAAAAATGATAAAGCATTCAGGAAAAGTTATATGCAATCATTCACAGACGAAGTCTTTGAAATAACGGAAATACCGACATTAAGCCCAACAACATACACCTTAGCCGACGCAGACAAGGAACCAATTCAAGGAAAATGTTACCAACAAGAATTACAACTTGTCAGTCTCCCTCTTGTTTAAAATGTCCAACAACCGGTTTGAAGACGAGTTTACAGTTCACGTTGTTTCATCAGCTTCAATGGAAATATTTGATTCAAATACACTTGCACCATTTCGGAATTTTTTCAATGACGAAATTCAACTTGCAGGTGATTGGAGAGTGGCGCTAAGTGAAATCATATTCCCAACAAAAATAGAAAACAGAGTAAACGGAAATCTAATTGCGTACAACTTAAAAGACTTTGAAGATCCCCAAAAGATTTCTTCGGGAGCCAATGTTATTTCTAGACCTTATAGTTGACAGCAATTTAGTTTTATGCCAGGAACCTTTGATACAGTGGCTCAACTTCTTGCTACAATTAAGCGCACAATTGGCCTGCCCCATTTTTCCTTCAGAGAGTTGAAGAGCTCATTTTTCTTTCAGAGAGTTGAAGGGAAATACGAAATTTTGTTTGGCAAGTATGAAGGAATTACGTTTCCCAGCGAAGAAATTCCAAGCATTATTGGATCTATGGGTATTCGTGACGGTAATGGAATACACATTGGGTACAAAATGGTTCCCAATGCGAACAGGTTTATGAAAAGTGATGATACGAAAGCTTATTATGGGGAGTTCCCAGCTGACCTTTATGCTGGAAAACATCTAATTTTCATCTACACCAACATAATTGAATACCAATACGTCGGTGACACTAAGGCTCCTCTTTTGCGAGTCATTGATTCAAAAAAACGTCAGAAAAACGGTAGTGTTTGTGAGCTTGAACCCACTCATCGGATAGTTTTTACAAATTTAGACTATAAGAAGCTCCTAACCAACACAATTCAATCGATTTCAATTGAACTGAGAAGGGAAACAGGACAATTAGTTCCCTTTTCGGGAACTGGAAAAGTTATTCTAACACTACAAATCAAAAAATTTTCCCCTTAAAATGGATTCTTATTATGCCAATCAAGCAACGTCTTTGCCTCACTTCTCTGGACATTATCGTCAAAGAGGAAGTGGTTTTGGAGCTCTAGCTGCAGGCATTGGACGTGTTGCGCTACCTTTAGCACGTCGTTTCATTTTGCCTACAGCGAAGCGTATCGGGAAAGAGCTATTGAAACAAAGTGTTCCAGAGATTTTGGATGTAGTCGGAAGCAAAAAATCTCCTAAACAGGCGTTTAAAAATACAATCTCAAAAACTGTCAAAAACAGACAGGTGGATCTCGCCGAAATACTTCACGTCGGAGCAATTCAATACGAGTCAAGCCACAGAAAGAAATCAACAACGCAAAAAAACCATTTCAACGCACAGAGCTCCAAAAAGAAGTCGGTCCGATTTTTTTGCCAGAGTGAACGATGATCGCTAATTTGTCACCATCAGAGGCAACTCACAGTTCTTTGGGTTTGTTCGAAAAACCTTCTCTCTTAGTAACTTTCGATGGTAGTTTTTGTCAAAAGTTGGGCCCAGTCTACAGTCCAAATGGACCCATGTTAGAATTTGAAGTCGCCGGTGACCGAAATAATTTTATTGACTTACAGAAAATTTTCTTGGAAGTGAAATGTAAAATTGTCCAGTTATCAGAAGCTGATTTGAGATATGACGCAGGAGCAGCAACAGATGTTACGAAGACAGATGCTCCCTATTTTTGCAATAATGTTTTACATTCACTCTTCTCTGACTGTACAGTGTCTGCTAATGGACTAAAAATTTCAAACGCTAACAGAAACTATGCTCATAAAAGTTTTATTGAAACAGAATTTTCACATAACAAAGATGCAAAAACACCTGGTTGGCATGTCAGGGCTATTCCTACGAAGGAAATCCAGGAGCGCTGTCAACTGGAGAAGTGAACAGAAGGAAAGCCTTAGTAAGGCAATCGGCTGAGTGCACATTTTACAGTAAAGTTGCAGTTGACTTTTTCACTTGTGACAGACATTTGCTAAGTGGTGTGACACTTCGCATTGCATTTAGACGGTCAATAGATGATTTTGTTATAATGTCTGACGATGCAGCCAAGCACTACAAAGTAAAAATTGTCGAAGCTAATTTGTATGTGCGCAAGATGACATTGAACGATGATGTTGTATCGGCTTTAGAAAAAACTTTGTTAACAAGTCCAGCTTCGTATCCCTACTTGGAGACTCTAACAAAAACATTTCTGGCATCAACGGGTCTCCACAGTTGGAAACAAGAAGATATTTTTGCCAGAGAACCGATTCGTAGACTAGCAATTTGTCAGAACACTAACGAAGCGTTTCTTGGTAACAACAAACAAAATCCATTTAATTTCCGCAAACTTGACCTTGAGCAGATTTATATTTACCGAAACGGTTTACCTCTGGCAGACAGTTCAATATCAACAAGTGATGACAAACGTCTCTACTTTAATACAATATCGGATTTAGCTTACATCGACAATGGTCATGGAATAAGTTTGACAGAATACCCGAATCATTTCATAATGGTTTTTGATTTGACCAGCGCCCAACAAGCATCCCATGATTTTATTCATCCTGAGCTAACAAATTCGTCAATTTCTATTGAGTTGAAGTTTTCTGCGGCCCTACCGAACAATATAGAGATTTCCATTATTGGCGAAAAAGCGAGCACAATTTTTGTTGATAGTGCAAGAAGAGTATCAAAGAATCACATTCTGACAAATTAATGATGGATGAAGAAGATATTAATGATTTAATCCAAGGCTGCAAAACTCTTAAATACAAATTTCATGGCGTGTTTGCGGCCAACAACTCTCCGGAAAAAATGAACAGAAACAGCTTCCTTATTGTTAATGCATCAACTGCTGAAAATATTGGCACCCACAGTTTACTTTTATGCAGAAAGAACAATCAACTTCTGTTTGCCGATCCCCTTTGTCGGCCCATTTCATCGTTCAAACACCTATATCAAAAAATAATTTCTGTTGGCAACAATCACAATATCTATCAACTCTTGGAGAATCCACCATTTCAAAATGCAAACTCTGAACTTTGTGGACTGTTTTGTATTTATATTGCTCATTTTGTTTTCAATGCTCAAAAACTTGTAAATAATAGCGATAATGAATTGATTCGTTTTGCTTTTCATATGATGTTCTAACCTTACTAATTTGAAAAATTTATTTTTTAAAAACTTTACTTTTTCTTTATACACAAAGCGAACACTCACTAAATCAGAATCAATATTCAATTTTCCATATCCACTTAAAAAAATATATCCATA
The DNA here is from genome assembly GCF_964194025.1 of Convolutriloba macropyga. Lineage (NCBI taxonomy): Eukaryota > Metazoa > Xenacoelomorpha > Acoela > Convolutidae > Convolutriloba > Convolutriloba macropyga. Next base: position 56,998,859 of record NC_134475.1, on the reverse strand, counting down.
ATTTGACAAAAAGCACCAGAATGAGGACCATACAAAATTGTTTCAACTCTGCGTAAAGGTTCACTAATAACAAAATCAGTTTGAATTTGTTTTGATGGAGGCCGACAATTGTAGATAATCTTTTGGGCAACTACTGGCATCTTGGCAATCGTTTTGGGATTGACATTTGTTTGTTTTGCAGAGCTGCTTTTCGATAGAGTGTTGTTGTTGTTGTTGTTGTTGTTGTTAGCAAAAGCTGGTAGTCGTTTGCGCACTGACTGTGAATCAGTTTTTTCTGCAGAACTGTTGAATTCGATTGCTAATTTAGGCATTGAAAACACATCTCCATTAGTCTCCAAATTTGGTGCAGTCCAAAACAAGAACTTGAGAGCTGTATAAACACAAGGCACAGGAAAGCTTTGAAATCGTTTCAATGTTTCGTTTTCAAATGTAGTTGTATCAATCAGAACGTGATAATGGCTACTTACTAAATTGCAAAATTCGGAATCAAAATGTGCACACACTACATAACAATGTCCAATAGAAAAGGTAGATTTCTCTTCCACAATGAGAAATTTGAACTGTTTCTGAAATTGTTTAGAGTAATTTGGAGAACGCTCAAACATTGCTTCGACCATCGTTGTTGACAACCTCTTTTTGAAATTTTGGTTTCTTCGCTGGTGGTGGTTTTGGCGATGACTGCTGATCAGCCACTGAGTTCTGTATTTTGCTAGCTGAACTGACCAAATTTTCAAACTCTCCAACAGTTAATGAAATTCTGTGTTCAAACTCGTAATCGTCTGTTGCTTTTTTGAACAATTTCAGAAATACATATGTCCCTGTCCTTTCATGGATTTTCAGCGTTGCCCTGATTAAGCGCTTATCAGTTTTGGAAATATCGAAATAACAATCTCCAAACTCTGTGTCTTTAGGGGAAGTGAAAGGCATAGTGTGCAACTTGTTTTATTACTTTCAAGTGTTATATTGTGTAAAACTACAATTCATTGGGTGCGGCAAGTTGGGATTAAACAAGTGTCGTCAAACTGCCTAATTAAATCCAAATGATTTCTGAATACAGTCTCAAGCACGCCTATGGCGTACTTGAGTCTGTCTTTTGTTCAAATATTGTATAATTAACTTCAGCTGTGACCTTAGAGATAAGACAAAAAACATATGTGACCCTAGGTGTGTACTTGAACCAGCAGTGCTGTGTACACTGTTTATTGGAATTATATGTGGACCATATGTTTTGGTTCTATAGAGAAAACAAATGTGACCCTGGGTGGGTTTTTGACGTCATTGAGGATTGTAGTGTGCACTGTTTATTGAAATTATATGCGGGCCATATGTTTTATTTCTCTAGAGAGTACAGATGTGGCCCTAGGTGTTTATTAAAATTGGAAACACATGTGAACCTACAGCAGGAGGGAAATTCTGATAAGAATAAACATGTACCAGTGTACAATGAAATGCTAATAATAAAATACGTTCTAGATAAGAATTGAGTTAGTAAAAACTATAGACTGTATCAACCCATGTATAATAACAAATGTAGAGCATGTAACAGAGCATATACACTACCAAAATTAAAACCAATTATGACGCCAGACATAAACTGTTGAATTACACGTTGTACAATACATCTTTAGAACTAGGTATTCATTTTCTTTAAACCTTGCGTTCAGTGCATTTTGCTTTCTTTCAAGAGTTCGTTACCAGACAAACAATATTTTTCAACCGTCTCTTATCAAATTGGTTTTAATTTCTTTCTCAAAATTTGTGCAAAAAAATTATGTCCGTTCAAATACTTGCTGAATCTGTTATTTCTTTCGAGCAAACATTGGTTTATCAGACAGTGTTCGAAAACTTTGTTGTGCTGATTCAACAGAAGAGACAAGGTGATGTTTGGCAAACTTACCAGCACTGTTTGATACCTAAGCTTTTCATTAACGCAATTGCTTCTTTACCAGAGAATACAGAACCAGCAGAATGCAGTCTTATTACATCAGGGGGACATTTACCTCAAAAAGCTTTGCCAACAATTCAACATTTTGACATGGAGTCATTACCTAACGACGTTAAACGAATTTTGTTTCGTTACGATTGCGACTGTGTTCCTCTGTTTGAAAACCAGTTAGGGGCTTATCAAGCTTGCGAAAACTTAGCTGACATGTGGGGCATAAAGTTATCACCTTGCTCCCCAGAAAATCAATCGCAATTGGATTCAGCCAGCTTGCCAGTAACAACAGCAGCGTTACTTTCAGCTACACAATTTCAAACACCAGAACCAGCACGTATTTTTGGCGTTACAGACAGTCCAAAGATTTGCACTGCACCAAAGAAACGGCTACCGGAGAATTCTTTAATGGACTTATTTGATTGACTTGAAAAACTTTGATGAATCAACCCAAACCTCTTTTATATAGTGAGTTGCTAACTTGATTTTGTTTCAATAAAGTGTGATTTCAACTTTTTGAAAGCTGAACTTAACTTCTGATATCTGTTTTTGTAGTTTTAAAATTGCTGAGCTAAAGAAATTAAAATTTCGCAACTGATCAAGTTCGAACATGTTCAGAAAGGATTTTCCTTATGACGTAAACATTCGTTTCCTAACAAACACTCAATTATTGCAACTACTATGACGTGGTGTGTGAATCCATAAAAACACCTCTCAATCTACAAAATTTTTGCTAACATTAAATATTAAACATAAAATTTAAGAGATATGTTAGAGTAAGCGGTATTGACGCTAATTACATGCAAACTCCATACCACAGCTGTAGCATGGATTGATTTCCAAATTCAATTCATAAGTTGAAGAAATTTTCAAAAATTGAAAAATAATCAAAGAAAAATTTTGAAAAAATGCATTTCGGACGTCAATTTTTAACATTTAATTCAGTAGATGCGCTCTCCAGCTTACACTAGAATCACCTCCCATTTGTTACTTGGGAATCAATTGAAAGAAAAAGAGCATGTTTGTTAAAAAAAACAAAAAAAAACTCAAAAAAAATATTTTTTGACACATGACCTCTGACCTTTGACCCCAAAAAAGACGGTTCCAAAAAATACTTGGGATGAAACGGATTGCTCAGTAAGCCTCAGCATACTCCAAAGTACAAAACATCTCATCACACTCGTCAAATTTTACTCATCCGTTATGGAGATAATTAGCCCTAATTAGCGACTAATTAAGGGTTAATTAACCTAATTACTAATTACTAGAAAAAAAATTTGAAACTTTTGCAACGGTTTTGTAATCACTGCTTGATGCCTGACATTATTGCTCATAAGCATCATCATCAAAAAATGGCCCCTTCACCGATTTTCGAAACATCTGGCAATCAATGTCACATTAACATCTGGCATTAATTAGCGTATGAAGTACCCTAAGGAAAGATGTTAGATCGGCTTTCTTCACATTTTTGGACTTGATGGGTCCTCAGTGCAAATTTAGCTCATAACAGCTGTCATCAAAAAAGCCTCAGAAAAAAGACACATGTTTATGTCATGTAATTGTCATATAATTGTTAATTAATGACTTGATTGACAGAAAAATAAACTTTTTTCTGTTTATTTTTGAGCAATTTTTTTATATGGGTCCTATGTTTTTCGGCACGGGGAGCATTTTTGCTCATCACACTTAAGAACGTAGGACAACTCTAGCCACCCGTAATTAAAAATGCATAAAATAGCGCATTTTATTACAATTTTAAAAAATATCATATTTTTCCAGCTTCTCCAAAAACGTTTTTTGAAAAAAAAATGATCAGCAATACTCTGTAGGGTTCCTTATGGTGATAAATTTTGGCATAGGATTGCAATGGAGAGTTGAAAACACATCTTTTTTCTCTCATAGCTAACAAAATTTCGAAATAAAGGTAACCGCCAAAACCAACCAATCAGATTGCAGCATTTTGAAATTTTGAATTTTTCGAACAAAAATTACATTCGTGCTTCAGTTTTGGTGAGCTTAGTCATTTCCGAGTTATTTACTTGTTATCAGAGTTCTGTTAGAATTTGAAAATATGGTCTATTCGTGCAACTTCTGTTCCGCTACGTTTAGCACTCGTGGGAACCGTTCAAGACATCAACATAAATTTCATCCAGACGATGTTGGCCTTCCTGTGTAAAACTGCTCCCTATGTGTGTTCAATTCACGGAAACTGTCTGAATTGGAACAGCATATGCAAACTTGCCACTCGAAGTTTACAAACTGCTGCCGATCGTGCTTCATGGGATTCAATGATGCGCACTTGTTTGCGCAGCATATGAACTCCCTTCACTCGCTGCCCGTATTTGGACCCGAATACCAACCGAAAGAGGCTACAGTGGAGACAGCCTCCAACGGTGTGTTACAAACTTATGAAATTGTCAATAACACAGCTGACAGAGATCTTGAGAGCTTCATGCTCAATCAAAGATCTGCAAGTGCAACGCTAATTGAGCAAAGGCTGAGTCAAGGACCACAGAAAGTACAATTTGCGGTAAAAGTACAGTTATTGAAGCTGCATCACGATGAAAACGCAACCGAAACGGAGGAGCGCATTGAAATTTATGCCAACTCTCTCATGACGCCCATTTACGTGGAGGGTCTCACAAACGAGTTGTACTGGAGCATGGTGGAGAAAATGATGGCTGTCTTGTCTACGTTTGCTTCATCTGGAAGTGGTTGGGTTGTTGAAAAAATAATCAAAATTGACATCAAATTTGCCCGCTACCAACCAATTCGCGGCTCATCCTGTCTTGCCTTACCCCATAAGCTCGCAAACTGTCGCGGATTACTCAATACTCGAAACCACGACGATGCCAATGGTTTCAACTATTGCTTCGTGGCAGCGTATCATGCGCATCATGGAATCAGTCTTGATAGAGATGACAGGAACTATCATATTGACAAAACATCCCCAGCAATATATCAGCAAGAGAACATTCACCAACCTGTAGGCCAATTTGAAATGCCAATGGGATTTGAGCAAATGAAAGCCTTTGAAACCCTCAATGATGTGGCAATCAACGTCTTTGGTTACGATAAAGGACAACTTTACCCTATACAAGTCTCCTCTTTTGACTCAGATTTTGTTATGGATCTTTTACTTCTTTATGATGCCGACATTTATCACTATGTTCTCATTACTGACCTTGTGAAAGTCGTTTGTAAAGTTGGAGACTTGAAATTCAGATTTGGTTATCGCATTTGTCGTTATTGTTTCTGGTTGTGTCGTGATGGACTGGAAAGCTATAATATTCATACTGAAAATTGTTATCTAAATGCCCCTGCAGTTGTTCAAATGCCATCACCAGTAAAAATGAATACAAGTTCTCAAGTTTTTCAGCTACGTGGTTTGTTCCTCTGGTCATTTTTTTTGACTTTCGATCTTTTCTCCTACCCGTCGCTGGATGTGATGCAGCAACTCTCCAATCATCAACACGCGTGATTGAAAAGCACGAGCCATGTGGATTCTTTTTGGTAGTTGTTGATCATCACTCAAATGTTCCCTATTTTCATCATGTGGACAGCTCAGAAGATTGTATGGGCAACTTTGTTCGAATGCTGCATTCGTTAGCAAGGGACATACATGAACGCAAAAAACAGTTTCCTTTCTACAACGGAAATCGGAGAAGCTTGGACAAAAAGAGCGCTACACACTGTTGGATATGCGAAGAACCATTTGACAGCGAGCTTGACCCCGAAGAGAGCATAGATTTAGACCATTGTCATTTTAGTGCCCAATTCTTGGGCTGGGCACACGAAAAGTGTAATCGAGCGAGACGATATGTCAATTTTAGGCCTGTGGTTGGTCATAACATACAAAACTATGTTTTACATCATATTTGTCTTGCTCTGAACAACTGTGAGTCTACCACAACAATAAAAATCATTCCGTCAACAGATGAGAAATACATATCAATGACATTCGGATTTCTGATTGATACTATTACAACTCAAGTAGGAAGAACACAAAAAATTTACGAGTATTTATGATTCATCGATTCGTACGAAATAATGAACAGTTCGCTGGAAAAACTTATAGAAATTTTGCCTGACACACATTTCGATATCAAGAAAGCAATGTTCTCCTCGGTTTCCGAATCAAACGCACACTTACTCAAACAAAAAGGATATTATCCTTATTCTTATGTATGTGATCGTACAAAGTTTTATGAGCAATCTCTACCATCCCTCTCAGAATGGCGCAATACATTAGAAGGCGGAAAATTGGCTGTTAGTGAAGAAAATTTAGGTCATGCTAACCAAATTTGGCAGTTATTGGGGTGCAAAACTTAACAAGACTATCATGACGCATACCTTAAACTGGACTGCGCATTATTAGCCTGTGTATGTGAGTTTCACCGTGAACTTAGCTTTCGAACATACAAACTCTACTGCATGCATTTCTACACTCTCCCCAATATGGCAAAAGAAGCGTCACTAAAGATATGCAGGGCAAACATTGAGCTGATGACAGAACGAGAACATTTGGACATAATTGAACCGGCAATACGAGGAGGAGTAACATCTGTTTACGAGGAGCGTCATTTCGTTGCAAATAATAAGTATTTACCGGATTACCGGCCCTCTGAGGAGTCAACTTTTGCGCTCTGTGTAGACGCAAATAATCTCTATGAAGGTGTCATGCAAATGGACATGCTACCAGTGGGGGAATTCGCCTTCAACGTAAAAATTACCCTTAACGAAATCCTCAATACCCCTAACGACGCTTCAGTTGGTTAGTTTCTTGAAGTAGACCTAAATTACCCTGTCCACTTACACGATGACCACCGAGACTTTCCCCTTGCCCCTACCAAAGAAATTGTTCAAGATGATTGGTTGGGCGAATATCAACTTGAGCTAAAAGAACATTACAGATTACCCCGCTCGAATGTTAAAAAGTTGCTTCAAACGCTATTCGACAAAAAGAACTATGCATTGCATTACAAACTGCTCATATTATACGTCAGTCTTGGATTAATTGTTGCCAAAGTACACCGTGTCCTACAGTTCAAACAAGCGAATTGGTTAGCACCCTATATAACACTCAACAGTAATAAACGTCAAGCCGCCAGCAATAATTTCGAAGATAACTTTTATAAGCTCATGAACAATGCAGTATATGGTAAGAATTGCGAATCGAAACGCAGACGAAGTAAGCTTACCATTGCACGAGATGCTGATCAAGTTCTGAGTACCATTCCAAAGTTTGAGTTTGATCGGTTCACGATATTCGGAGATAACCTGGCCGCATTGTCCTTCCGCGCTAGAAAGATTTATTGGAATACCCCAACAATAATTGCAGCAACTATACTTGATCTGGCCTAGTATCAAATGTACAGTTTCCATTACTTCACAATGCGCGCTCATTTTGATTGTCGTTTGTTATATAGTGACACGGACAGTTTACTATATAAAATCCGGAGTACAGACTTTTATGAGGAATTAGCAAGAAAACCCGCTTCAGTTGTTAGTGAATTCGATTTCTCCAAATATCCGAATAATCACTATTTATACAGTACGGAAAAAAAGGGTAGTCCTCAAGTTTAAGGACGAATTTGCAGGAGATTTTATTACGGAGTTTGTGTTTAAAGCCGAAACTATACTCAATACTCTCAAAAAGTAAGTGTTCTTTGTCTTTTCTATTGCATGTTAGTTCTATCTTTAAATTACAAAGGTTGTTAGTAGGCTCCTGAATGGTATTTTTTAATTATTATATACATAGGGGCTAGTAAACATATAAAGACTTGATTAAAGGCTTTTTTCTCTTTAGGTTGTCGAAAACTTTCGGCTAAAGGAGTAACAAAGGCCGCTCAACAACATCTCCGGCATGATGATTTCTTGAGCACGCTGACGACAGGGAACGTGTTTCGCACTGAAAACACACGAATAATGTCCGATCATCATTTATTGGAAACTGTTACTACCAACAAAATATGCCTTTCGGCGTTCGACAACAAAAGGTTTTTTCTACTCTGCGGAACAAAAACTCTACCTGTTGGACATTATGAGACCGTTGATTGGGGTGTGGATGAAATTGATTGGGGTAGTGATGATATTCAGTGGGATAATGACAGTTAGTCAAACTTACTTCTCAGCTCTAGTCCAGAATGGGATAATGACTTTGTAGTGTCCCAAACTTCCTCAACAGCCGCTCTCTCAGTGCCAGACTCCACCACCAACTCTTGGGAGACTCCCTACCCAGGATTAGTAGTAACTGAGCAGATAACTGAATCTGATATTGATACTGACGATATTGCAGATATTGACGCCAGTACCAGTGAAAGCTCCTCTCCTGACAACCCCCTCATAAACTTTGAAGCTAAAGAAGCAGGCAGCAGCGAAGAAGAACCAGCACGCAAAAAAGACGGCGCTAATGCCAATTTAATTGCATGCAATTTTGGTGAAACTGCGTGTAGTAATACACATTGTAAATATTTAATTGGTTTGGAGTGTTTAGTTTGGTTTCAATTCAATCTTCTCTTACAAATCTTACAAACCAGAGAAAGGCGCAAAGGGAAAGGAATAAAAGCGGAAGAAAGCTAGTTTACATGTATCACGCACGCACGGCCGTTGTTTTACATGTAGTGCTGCCAAGGATAACCCCCTTTTATCACACGTATTAATTCGAAGGATAACCCCCCCCCTATCTTAGTACCCTATTATCTTACTACTGATATTTCCTGTGAATATAAGAGAAGCGTTGAAATTAGCGCGGTGAATATTTGTAAGATTTGCGATTTTAGCGGTGAAAAAATTTTTTTTTTCACCGCATCCTGCTTGTAGCGGTGAAAAATTTTCTTTCACCGCTTAAGCGCTGAAAAAAAATTTCACCGCTTAAAAGTTTTTTTCCACCGCATTCATCGCATTGAACGCAAATCTTACACTTTTAATCAAATTCACTGCAAATCTTACATCTTTTAGCGATTTTTAGGGGTGACACCTCGACCCGGGAGTAATTATTTTTATTAAACTTCCGATTAACGCGATCTTGTTTAAATTTCCCATATCATGTCTAAAGTAATCAAGTTCATGCATGCATTGGTGAGGTGTACCTCGTTTGACATTATTGACATCAATTTTTTAGCGGCGGAAGGTACCGTCAATTGTACCAATAGCTGTTAATAGCATTTCGTGATTGTTTTCAAAGCTGTGTATGACCACTATCACCCGGGTCGAGGTGTCACCGCTAAAAATCGCTAAAAGATGTAAGATTTGCGGTGAATTTGAGTAAAAAGTGTAAGATAAGCGCTCAATGCGATCAATGCGGTGAAAAAAAACTTTTAAGCGGTGAAAAATTTTTTTTCACCGCTTATGAGGTGAAAAAAGACTTTTCACCGCTAAAAATGGCAATTCTTACAAAAATTCACCGCAAAATTCACCGCTAATCTTACAATTTTTCATCATTGGAAAAGTTGCATTAGAAACATGCAAGAGTAGTGCTGAATGATCAGCAACCTCCTAATATTATAAAAGATATAATACTATAAGTTATGTCGAACACGCTGTCCATAGAGGATCACCTAATTGATAGACAATCAGCTTACGGATAAAATATAAGCATATTAAACAAAGACGTTTTTAATTTTAGCCATCTCTGAGGATAACTGTTTTCGTACTTTTTAACTTAGAAGTTTTATAGAATATTGATCTCAATCTATGTGTCCTTCTATAGGCAATCTTTGAGTTTCAGTGTTGACTCTGTCTTGTAAGTTAATGGGTACTCGTCTTCTTTTTTGATGTTTAGGGTAAAGATTCCTATCATTGTTTATTATTCCCTATATGTTAAGAGTATTCCCTATATATTAAGAGTATGAAATACAAAATTTTAATTCCAGCACCTCGAGATGAGAGTTCGTCTTCCGTCTCCTTGTAGTTTCGAAAAATAGAAAAATCTAATAATTGTTTTGCTTAAAAGAGCATCTGATTTCGTCGGGTCAAAGAGTTGTTGGAATGAAACCAAAATCAGTGTCAGAACTGCTTCAGTTGTGGGATTCATAACACACAAACAATCTTTTGTCCAGCTTCTCTCGAAGAATTCAGAATTTGGTCTTTTTTTGCTGCAAATTAGCGGGAAATTATCCTAAAATTTGTCTATTTTCATCGGTTCAAGGATTTGTTGGGCTCATATCGAACTCATTGCCATATTATGTTTATATGTGGAGAGCGTAAAACACCAAACATTGGTGGTCTAGCTTCACTAGATAAAATTCCAAGTTGCTTCTAATTTTCGAACGTCATAAAAAACGTTTGTGAATAAAATTTGGAAAAAGACGATTTAGAAAGTCTATCTTAGCCAATTTCACCCATTTTACTGCCATAAGAACTTGAATTTTCAATTTGTGTAGAACTAGCTGCCAATATGCTGGTCTGTACATAAAACTTTCAAAGAGCTGTCGAACTAGGTGAAGAAAAAGTCGAACTTGATGAAAAACGTCTGTTAATAACTTTTTGAAAAAAGACAAGTTACAAAGTCTATCTTAGCCCATTTTGTTGCCTTTGATAACATGCTATGTAAGTTTGAGTAGAAGTAAATGCCAATATTTTGATTTCTTCACAAAATTTTAATGAACCGTCGAATTAGGTGAAGAAAATGTCGAACCTCATGAAAAACTTCTGTTAATAACTTTTTGAAAAAGACGAGTTGGAAAGTTTATGTTTACCCTTTTGTTGCCGTGATAACGTACTTTATGAGTTTGTGTTGAAGTAATTGCCAATATTTTGATTTGTTCACAAAATTTTAATGAACCCTCGAATCAGGTGAAGAAAATGTTGACCATCATGAAAAACGTCTGTTAATAACTTTTTGAAGAAGACTAGTTAGAAAGTCTATATTAGCCCATTTTGTTGCCGTGATAACGTACTTTATGAGTTTGTGTAGAAGTAATTGCCAATATTTTGATTTATTCACAAAATTTTAATGAACGTCGAATTAGGTGAAGAAAATGTCGAACTTCATGAAAACCTCTGTTAATAACTTTTTGAAAGAGACGAGTTGGAAATATTATGTCAGCCCATTTTGTTGCCGTGATAACGTATTTTATGAGTTTGTGTAGAAGTAATTGCCAATATTTTGATTTGTTCACAAAATTTTAATGAACCCTCGAATCAGGTGAAGAAAATGTTGATCTTCATGAAAAACGTCTGTTAATAACTTTTTGAAGAGGACGAGTTAGAAAGTCTATGTTAGCCCATTTTGTTGTCGTGATAACGTACTTTATGAGTTTGTGTGGAAGTAATTGCCAATATTTTGATTTGTTCACAAAATTTTAATGAACCCTCGAATTAGGTGAAGAAAATGCTGAACTTCATGAAAAATGTCTGTTAATAACTTTTTGAAGAAGACGAGTTAGAAAGTGTATTATAGCTTATTTGGTTGCCGTGATATTGTACTTTTTGAAAACATTTAGAACCGTTTTTGAAATTTTTTGTTTCTATCCAAAATTCTAAGAAAACTGTCGATTTGTGGGCAAAAATTGGTCATTTTTGTCGAACTTGGCTTAAATTATCTCAAATTTTAGGTGCAAATATACATGTTTTTGGTATCAAAATAAACTAGAGTTTACGTTTCCAACAACCACATAATTATCTTTTTAAAGTATTGCCAAACAACAAAATGCGAGAGCAATGTAGAGGCCGAAGTCAGGGTCGATTTTCGCAAAATTTTCGAATTTTCAAAGTTGTTTGGTTTAATAACTTTTTGCATAGTGATCCATTTTTTACGTATGTTATGTCATTTTCTTGCTCATTTAATACTCTTTACGAATATATAAGTGTCAAAATATTTTGATTTAGTTTCATTGCTAAATTTTTCGATTTTAAAAATTTTAAATAAGCCAATTTCAGCCAAAATCTCAAAAATCGAGTTTTGATTCCTGGAATTTTTTAACATTTTTTAACCCTAGGTTGACGCCCCAGTTCATGCTGATTCCAAAACATATTCATTTTTTAAATTTGGTTCTGTAGTTTTCGAGATATAAGCCTTTTTCTGACAGATACCAGGCCCAGGCCCAGTCATCCCAACCAACCCCAAACGCAGACCTTTTATTAATATCATAGTTGGACTATATTCCTGGGTTAGAGAGCTTCTCGAATATATTACTTTTACAATTTTATAATTTTACATCATCTTTATAACGGCTAACTAAGACGAGGAAGTGAAAGTTTCGTTTACAACCTACATACGGTCACGTGACATGCTTATGCGTGCGCTGTCAGGTCAAGTGACAGCAAAGACGGTGTGACTGAAGGAGTCCGTACCTCCACAAGGCAAGCATGTATAAAGATGAACGTGAACTCAAATAGAAAGTTTCAGAAGCTCTCTGTGAGAGCAAACGGGAAATAAGTTCGGATGATCGAATGAGCGCTGTACGATTTCCATCCCGGAGGAACAGAGCCCCCCCCCCCGAACGGGTCGGCTCGTAGTGAGTCTGAGAACAGGTCGTAGCGAGACTGGCAGATTTGTCCCGACATTGACAGAACGAGTCGTCACAAGCCTGACAACGGGTCGTCCAGAGCCCATCGGTACCACCCATACAAATGTTATACCATTCGAAAGCTCTTGTCAAGGCGAATTTGATAGGCTATATGGCAGTACCCAATAAGGGCGTACTATAATATCTATACTATTATACTAATGGCTGGTTCCTGGTGTTTTGTTAAAGAGCTTTCATATTTTTAAATGCAATTTCAGATAAGACTGTTGCCTTTTCGTTGTTGAAGGCTTATTATTGAAGAGATTCATCATATAGAACCCCGTGCCAGCTCGAGGCCAAGAGCCGAATGTTCCAGGCCCAGACACAGGGACAGCGATGCGACCCAACAAAGCGACCCAACATGCATGTGGCAGAATGGATAGAATTTGTTGATAGAAGATCAGCTTTTGGATGGTTGTTTTTTAGCCAAACCTGAGAGTATTGGCTTTCGGACATGATGTTTTAGATGTTAATTTATATATGAAATATGTGTATTCTTGATGTTTATGATGTTATGATATCATATATATTACTGTCTCTTCTAGCTGCGTCCAGTTTTTTTGGGGGGGAACATGCATGTATTGTTTTCCGCCGTCGGAACGCTTAGAGATCATTTGTTTTTCAAGCTTTGCCGGGACTTAAGTCACTAGACAGCCGATAAACAAATGATCTCCAAACCCCTGGTAGTAGTAGTAGTAATAGTAGTAGTAGTAGTAGTTATAGTAGTAGTAGTAGTAGTAGTAGTAGTAGTATAAGTAGTAGTGGTAGTAGTAGTAGTAGTAGAAGTCAAATTATGGATGACTGAAATTATGTACATGGCCGTCACTACTTACTTTCAAAAATATAGAAATTTTATCGGGTCAAGGAGTTGTTCAAATCAAACCAAACTCGGTATGGAGTATCCCATGTGTATCTAGATTGTAAAACAAAAACAATTTTTGGTATAGCTTGCCTAAGAAAAAAGTTAGTTTTTCGTACGGAAATTTGCGATTATTTCAAATAAATAATTTTAAAAATAGGTCTTTTTCATCGGGTCAAGGAGTTGTCCAAATCAAACCAAACTCGGTATGGAGTATCCCATGTGTATCTAGAGTGTAAAACAAAAAGAATTTTTGGTATAGCTTGCCTAGGAAAAAAGTTAGTTTTTCGTACGGAAATTTGCGATTATTTCAAATAAATAATTTTAAAAATAGGTCTTTTTCATCGGGTCAAGGAGTTGTCCAAATCAAACCAAACTCGGTATGGAGTATCCCATGTGTATCTAGAGTGTAAAACAAAAAGAATTTTCGGTATAGCTTGCCTAGGAAAAAAGTTAGTTTTTCGTACGGAAATTTGCGATTATTTCAAATAAATAATTTTAAAAATAGGTCTTTTTCATCGGGTCAAGGAGTTGTCCAAGTCAAACCAAACTCGGTATGGAGTATCCCATGTGTATCTAGATTGTAAACCGAAAAGAATTTTTGGTATAGCTTGCCTAGAGAAAAAGTTAGTTTATCGTACGTAAAGTTCCGATTAATTCGAATAATTAATTTATAATAATTTTTAAAAAAAGGTCTTTTTCATCGGTTCAAGGAGTTGTCCAAATTAAACTAGAATTGGTATGGAGTATCCCAAGGGTATATAGAAGCTAGGAAAAAAAGAATTTCTGGTATAGCTTGTCTAGGAAAAAAGTAAGTTTGACATACGGAAATTTGCTATTATTTCAAATAAGTAATTTTAAAAATAGGTCTTTTTCATTGGTTCAAGGAATTGTCCAAATTGAACTAAACTTGGTATGGAGTATCCCAGGGGTATCTAGATTGTAAAACAAAAAGAGTTTTTGCTATAGCTTGTCTAGGAAAGAAGTTAGTTTTTCGTACGTAAATTTCCGATTAATTCGAATAATTAATTTTATTTAGTTTTTAAAAATAGGTCTTTTTTATCGGATCAAGGAGTTGTTCAAAGTGAACCAAATTGATATCCCAGACTACCAGTACTATTTAGGTTGCAATGTAAAAAGAATGGTCTGCCTAAGTTTACTAGAGAAAAAGTTCGTTTTTGAATCGGAAATTTGCGAATTTCGCAAATAACGAATTTTAAAAATAGGTCTTTTTTATCGGTTCAAGGAGTTGTTCAAAGTGAACCGAATTGATATCCCAGACTACCAGTAATATTTAGGTTGTAATGCAAAAAGAATGGTCCGCCTAAGTTCCCTAGAAAAAAGTTTGTTTTTCAATCGGAAATATCGACTTACTCGCTTATTCTATTTTCAAAAATATGAAATTTCATCGGGTCGAGGAGTTGTTCAAAGTGAACCAAATTGATATCCCAGACTACCAGTAATATTTAGGTTGTAATGCAAAAAGAATGGTCCGCCTAACTTCCCTAGAAAAAAGTTTGTTTTTCAATCGGAAATATCGACTTACTCGCTTATTCTATTTTCAAAAATATGAAATTTCATCGGGTCGAGGAGTTGTTCAAAGTGAACCAAATTGATATCCCAGACTACCAGTACTATTTAGGTTGCAATGTAAAAAGAATGGTCTGCCTAACTTTACTAGAAAAAAAGTTCGTTTTTGAATCGGAAATTTGCGAATTTCGCAAATAACGAATTTTAAAAATAGGTCTTTTTTATAGGTTCAAGGAGTTGTTCAAAGTGAACCGAATTGATATCCCAGACTACCAGTAATATTTAGGTTGTAATGCAAAAAGAATGGTCCGCCTAACTTCCCTAGAAAAAAGTTTGTTTTTCAATCGGAAATATCGACTTACTCGCTTATTCTATTTTCAAAAATATGAAATTTCATCGGGTCGAGGAGTTGTTCAAAGTGAACCAAATTGATATCCCAGACTACCAGTAATATTTAGGTTGTAATGCAAAAAGAATGGTCCGCCTAACTTCCCTAGAAAAAAGTTTGTTTTTCAATCGGAAATATCGACTTACTCGCTTATTCTATTTTCAAAAATATGAAATTTCATCGGGTCCAGGAGTTGTTCAAAGTGAACCAAATTGATATCCCAGACTACCAGTACTATTTAGGTTGCAATGTAAAAAGAATGGTCTGCCTAACTTTACTAGAAAAAAAGTTCGTTTTTGAATCGGAAATTTGCGAATTTCGCAAATAACGAATTTTAAAAATAGGTCTTTTTTATCGGTTCAAGGAGTTGTTCAAAGTGAACCGAATTGATATCCCAGACTACCAGTAATATTTAGGTTGTAAAGCAAAAAGAATGGTCCGCCTAACTTCCCTAGAAAAAAGTTTGTTTTTCAATCGGAAATATCGACTTACTCGCTTATTCTATTTTCAAAAATATGAAATTTCATCGGGTCGAGGAGTTGTTCAAAGTGAACCAAATTGATATCCCAGAGTACCAGTACTATTTAGGTTGTAATGCAAAAAGAATGGTCCGCCTAACTTTCCTAGAAAAAAGTTCGTTTTGCAATCGGAAATATCGACTTTTTCGCTTATTGTATTTTAAAAAATATAGAAATTTTATCAGGTCAAGGAGTTGTTCAAAGTGAACCAAATTGATATCCCAGACTACCAGTACTATTTAAATTGTAATGCAAAAAGAATGGTCCGCCTAACTTTACTAGAAAAAAAGTTCGTTTTTGAATCGGAAATTTGCGAATTTCGCAAATAACGAATTTTAAAAATAGGTCTTTTTTATCGGATCAAGGAGTTGTTCAAAGTGAACCAAATTGATATCCCAGACTACCAGTACTATTTAGGTTGCAATGTAAAAAGAATGGTCTGCCTAACTTTACTAGAAAAAAAGTCCGTTTTTGAATCGGAAATTTGCGAATTTCGCAAATAACGAATTTTAAAAATAGGTCTTTTTTATCGGTTCAAGGAGTTGTTCAAAGTGAACCAAATTGATATCCCAGACTACCAGTAATATTTAGGTTGTAATGCAAAAAGAATGGTCTGCCTAACTTCCCTAGAAAAAAGTTCGTTTTTCAATCGGAAATATCGACTTACTCGCTTATTCTATTTTCAAAAATATGAAATTTCATCGGGTCGAGGAGCTGTTCAAAGTGAACCAAATTGATATCCCAGAGTACCAGTACTATTTAGGTTGTAATGCAAAAAAAATGGTCCGCCTAACTTTCCTAGAAAAAAGTTCGTTTTGCAATCGGAAATATCGACTTTTTCGCTTATTGTATTTTAAAAAATATAGAAATTTTATCAGGTCAAGGAGTTGTTCAAAGTGAACCAAATTGATATCCCAGACTACCAGTACTATTTAAGTTGTAATGCAAAAAGAATGGTCCGCCTAACTTTACTAGAAAAAAAGTTATTAATTTAATCGGAAAATTGCGAATTTCGCAAATAACGAATTTTAAAAATAGGTCTTTTTCATCGGGTCAAGGAGTTGTCCAAATTGAACCACACATGGTATGGAGAATCCCCTGTGTAATTAGAGCATAAAACAGAATTTTTGCTATAGCTTGCCTAGGAAAAAAGTTAGTATTTCATACGGAAAATTGCGATTTTCGAAAATAACAGATTTTTAAAATAGATCTTTTTCATCGGATCAAGGAGTTGTTCAAATCGAACCATCCTCGGTATGGGGTATCTACTAAGTACCTAGAGTCTGAAACAAAAAGAATTTTGGCGATATCTTGCCTAGGAAAAAAGTTCGTATTTCAATCGGAAATATCGACTTATTCGCTTATTATTCGCTTATTTCTATTTTCAAAAATATAGAAATTTTATCGGGTCAAGGAGTTGTTCAAATCAAAGTAAACTCGGTATGGAGTATTCCCTATGTACCTAGAGTCTAAAAAAATGAATTTTGGCTATAGCTTGCCTAGGAAAAAGTTAGTGTTTCATACGGAAATTTGCGATTATTTCGAATAAATTACGATTATGAATTCTGAAAATAGGTCTTTTTCTTAAGAATCAAATTCTTCTTCAAGTTGGATCAAATTCGGTATTGAGTATGGAGTGTCCCCTCTTTCTCTTTTTGAGAATTTGGAATCTCGAAGATCTACCATGCTGTTGACTGGTTTTATTTCGTTTGCTATTTTCAGAGGAAATGCCACTAAACAACTTGTTTACCTATTTGTTCCGAAACGATGAAGGAGATCTGCAATTCTTGTATTTAGTTGATGAACGTTGTCCTGTCAAGTATACGCTGCAACAAAAGATAAACATGGAGCTTTTGACAGAAACGAATCTGAATCTCGAAGATGGTAGAAATAAGTACTATTTGAGGCACAAAGGTGCCGAGAGTGCGATTTCAACTCTTTACCAAAACCAGCTGGCGGCGAAGAATCAGATCGAGCATTCAAACAGAAAACCTGCAGTTGCGAGTGCTTCGGTTGATCTGCAGGATAATTTACCCGTTGCTTCAAAAAAACGGACCGCTAAGAGAGTGAAACCGGTTAACCGTGAACAACAGAACACGAAGAAACCAGTGGTAGATGCGGTAGAATCATCTTCAATTTTAAACAAAGAAACCATAGTAAATCAAAAAGCGGAAAAGCGTAAAAGTGAGCAGATGGCGTTTTCGAGTTTGGTCCGAGAAACGAAAAGCAAATCAAATGTGGAGGCAACGGTTAGTGAAAATGCTCTATCTATTGCAATAAAACTTCCTTATATCTGTTTTTTTCAGTGTTGCAATCATCATAAAGAGGTCTGTGCAATGCTGAAAGCAGATGAAGATAAATTTGCCAGCTTGATTCAAGCACACGTTAACACGTTCAGAGAATACAACAATAAACTGGAGCAGCAGCTGCGCAGCTTTAAAACTTTGGTTGGCTTTGTTGTTGTTTATTTTTGTTTGAACATCCTTTCATGTCTGTTTTTTAGTCGCGTGAGAGTGTTAAGTTTGAGACTTCTGAAGAAACAAATGAATCATCTATTGAGGCAGACGAGCATGAATCGCCTGTTCAGGCTGTTCGCTTTTTCGATGGCGTTGACCTCTATGATCTCGGATTTGTGAAAAACCCCGAAGATGCTGGCCGAAAGCTCAGATGAAAACTTTGGAATGTCGATGGACTAACCGAAAAAATGATTTCTCCTTCAAAAAGCAAGGAAGACCAGCGTGCGCCGGCAACTCCTCGTGAAGTTTCTCAATTCAAAGGTTTGTGAAATGTGATATTCAGTGAGACATAAACTACGTAAACGGAAATTAATTTGTTGTTTTTAGCTCAGATCAGAAGACTGTTTGGTCAGAAAAACTATCTAGATGCTTACGAAAGAGCTCGCAAATCTGCTAATCAAGCAGGTCGCAATCGGAAAAATTTTTTGAAAAGAAGAGACAATCCAAGCGACGCAAAAATTGACTACGAAGATGAGAGGAACGAATGAGAATGTTTTTTGAAGTTTTAGTATTACTTTTTAGTGTGACTGTTAACACTCTTTTTAGTTTCTTGAATTTATTGTTTCGAAAGATTCATTAATGCAGTGATTATTGTATCTGATTTTCGTGGTTAATCAGTTTGTTTAATGTTTGATTAATCAGTTTAATTCACAACAATGATTGGCATGTTTTGAAAATTTTTCATTATCGTGATTGATTGTAATTACCCAGCAATTAATGCGCGCTCAGTTTTCGATTGATGTTAAGGCTTTGAACTTTTTTTAGATCAAATGGGAAAATCAGGAAAGGCCAGATCTAATTTGACTGTATCTTCGATCAATTTCAATCAGCCTGTTAAACAACAGAAATTGACCTTCGGTAATTCTTCCTTGAGCCAAGGCGCTGAGCCCTTGTTCCAATCAGATACCTGTAGCTCAAACGAAGCAGAAACTGTATCACAACTTGATTTCGCGCAAGGAGGTCCGGTTAAGAAGACGAGGCTGAATCCAACAAAGCGACAAAACGAGTCGGACTCCGAAATTGAGATCAACGAATCGATTAAGCAATCACTGCTTAAAAATGAACAGAGATGGATTTTTGTCAGCAAAACAGAGCTTTACGCTATCACTGCCACTAGTGATTTGTGGCCCGATAATTTTAACTTTATACAGCGTTCTAGCGTTGAAGAAAACAAGACGATTGACCTCTCAATAGACTCTCAAAGTGTTCGTTGCCGTTTATTGTTCAGGGGACCCAAGAAATACGTCAACGAGATTGACAAAAAGTACGAAGAACATTTGAGGAGTGGCAGAAATCCCGATCGACTGCATGTTACGTACATAAAGGCGGATCGAAAACAAAAGTTTTGCGACGATATCAATTTTCTGTCAAAGAAAATGCCAGGCAACTCTAAGACAAGTGCCCTGAAATTGGGAGCCACTCCGACTGTTAAGACAATAACGAAGTCATCAAAAGCCGCGACTGTTCCTCTGCCAGAGGAATTGACGCCTGAGGTTTTTTTTTGTTGAACTTAAAAATATCAAATTTAAGACAATGTTTCACAGATTGTTTCCTTTTTTTTCTAGAACAATCAAGAAAAAGCCGAAGAATTGCCACCTTGTCCAAATCTAACACCTGCTTTTCAACACGATGATTCTGATTCAAGTGCTGGGTGCGCTTCCTTTAAAGAGTTTGCCGAACAACATGAAAAACGAATGAAGGCACTGAAGGAAGCTTTTGAGAAAGAGTGCGAGAGGGAACTGATGAAAAGAGCTAATTTAATTCAATCATTGAACAGAGAGGTAAGATGCTTCTTTCAAAATGCTTTTTGTATCTTTCTCGATAGAGCAAAATGAAGTGAGCATATTTCAGAGACAAACGTTGAAAGAGGAGCTCTCCTATGCAAGACATGACTTTCAAAGCGCCGACGATAACCCAGAATGGAACTCGCCCAAAACTCCTGTTGAACACAACGGTTTTGATTTAATGACTTTGCATGCTGGTTCTGACGTTGCCGTTTTCAGTCGACTGCTTGGTTCTAAATTGTTCTCGTCCAGTGAGGAAAGCAATAGAATTGTATCGCCTCAAAAGAACTCAGAGAAAACTCGATCAGCTGTGTCAGCAGAACTTGCCGAAAAGTTCAAGAGTAAGTTCTAAATTGAGAATAGCTTTCAATTATCTTTTAATATCTTTCTTCTTTTCGAAAACCTCGATATTAATTTTGATTTTTTGCTTCTTAGACGTACTGCAACAGAAGTATCCTTCGACACCATTGTTGGCATACAAGACTGCAAGGAAAGCCTACAACCAGTTTGTACGTGACCACACCGTTGCAGATGACGAATCGCATTTGGTGGCTCAGACTGAAAGAAACTCAGAGAACATGGGACTAATTGATGAAACAGCAACAGATGCAGTCGATGATCAGTGAATTTTCATAACATTAAATGTAGCTCATACAGAAATCTGACAGAAGTTTACGATTTTTGGGATTTGATTTTTAACTTTGTGATAAAATTAGTTGACTAAGCTGATTACAGAAGTTCACTTTTTACCTGATTAGCATAACTCTAAATTAAAGATTAGAATTCTAAATAGCTCTGGGTTCCGTGCTAGTTGTATGTTTAGTTCAAGGCAGTTAGTCTTTTACTTGATAGTGTTATCATTTGCCCATTTTGTAGCCCTTTTATATCAAATTGAGCTTGAAACTTGGAATCATTTTGTTCTTCTACGATATAGTTGACCTAGTTCTCTCAGCGTAAGTTTTAAGGACACTATGGCAAATTTACTTTGATTTTCAGTTGAATCATGACAAAATGCGAAGATCTTATAAAATTAGACGCTTTTGTGAGCTCAAATTTATTACAAGTGTTTACGCTCAAACCAATGATGATGCTTCCTGAGGACACATCATCATCAATAGTTGCAAAAGTCAGCTCGAATCAAAACCTTAGCAAAACTCTGGAAGGCTTTTCAATGGTTTACAGAACAGCAGACTCGAAAGGGTTTAAAATTGAACCAGATAAATTTGGAAGCTTTGGGTTGTTCAACAAAACTGGAAGAGTTCTTAAGCCTAGGTTAGAACCAATTCATGAAATTGTTGGTATTATCGAAGACATTCCGACGGATTTGAGGGAAAAATTGACGCCCTTGTCGATAATGAAGAGCAGCTCTACGAGCCGAGAGGTTGTTCTTCTTGGTGTTGCCAGATTTGTCAACCATTCTTGCATGCCGAATACGCGATATTTCCAAGGATATAGTTGTGATTATCTGCGATATCGGACCATCCGACTTCAAGTTATTCGTTCTATACACCCCGATGAAGAGATAACAGTTGATTATGGTGACTCTTTTTTTGGCAGCATTGATGAATGCAAATGTGAAGTGTGTAGAGACGCAAACTGTACCGATGAACCTTCAACATCGTTTTTGCCTGATGAAAGAGGTGAAAGACGGTCGTCGGATTTGTTGGTTAAGTCAACTGCGAACGAAGAAAGCACGTCAGGGAGAGCTCCTAGCCCCATTTTAGAAGAGGACGCTTATGTAGGCTCTGGAAAAAGTTCAAACGTTTTTGCGCAACACTATGCAACAGCAGGCCAATTGATTGAAGAAACTGAAAGAACTCACCTAACCCTTCTAGAGCAAACTACCAGCTCTGCAATGAATAAAAGAGTGGGAAAAAGGAAGTATGCCAGAAAACACAAACCCCAAAGTAAATCTTGTAAGTTACTCAAGGGCGCCGATATTATTGATAGTTTCATCGAACAAACACAAGTAGCGCATTTATTTGAGCAATTTGATGTCGATGATGATAATGGTAGGGACCATGATTGTAATGATGACAAGAGTGCTGATGATATTGATAACGATGATAATAGTATCAATAAAGATAATGGCATCAACGATAACGCTGGTCAACGCGATCATGATGATGTTGACTCGACTTCAAATTCTTCAAATGAGAGCGACAATTCAGAGCTTTGCACAGACACTTAACTCTGACAGTAGTGCCGAAGATTCCGTTTATTTGGATGCGCAAATTGAGAAGACTAATCAAAGTTCAAGCGCTGAAAACGATTCGGACGAATTGAGAAAGTTTAAGTTTTCTTTTAACAATTTGTGTGAAAATTCAAATGTATCCATTCATAACTCAATGATTTCTCTCTTAAGCATTGTAACGAAACATGGTTGCTCGGATGCGCTTCTCTATGATTTGATTAAAAGAGAAAGAGTCGTACATCCTAGTTCGGAATTCCCGCCTCCGTTTGCTGTGAAGAAGCTGATACCAGATGTAGCTAAAAGTTATATTCGAAGTCACCAGATTTATGAAAATGGACAGTTGATTTGCTTAAGTTTTCTGAAACAACTACGGGCTTTTGTTTACCGAAATTTAGAGCAGATCTTCGAATATAACTCAAAAAGGGATTCAACGTCTGATATGACTTTGCAGTCCTTGGTGAAAGATAACACAATTAAGATAAAATTGATTCTAAATACAGATGGCGCTGTTGTACAAAAGTCCGCGTTTGAATCTGCCTATCCGGTTTGGTTGGCCATTGCCGATCTTCCCCCTGTTCTGCGCTCAAAGTTTGAAAATATTGTCTTGTGTAGTCTGTGGTATGGAAATAGCGATTGTCCTTGGGATGATATTTTTGGATTTTATAAAGAGGAACTCCTCAATAAGTGCGAATTGGAGTTCGGAAATACTGCTTTCTCAGTCGAGTTCACAACTGTTGTTGTAATTGCCGACCTTGTGTGTAAAAGTAGCGTCTTAAAAATGAAGCGTCATAACGGTTTTTACGGATGCAGTTTATGCGATAAGCGAGGTAAACATCGTTTTCGAGCCCATTGCTACGCGAGTAGCGAAATAATTATTTTGAGAAAGCCTGAACAGCATTACAGGCGAGCAGTTTTTTATGAGAGTGGTGACGTTGATTTCAGGAAGCAGAACAAAGAGAATGATCCTGAAGTTTATTGCAAAGGAGTTCAGGGACATCCCAAAATTTTTAGTATTATACCTTATCTTCCGCTTACCGCGCCCACTGATACTATGCACCAACTTTTGAAAGGTGTCGCGAAAGACTTGCTTGAGTTTTTGTTTGAGATAAGTGGATCTCCCGTTGAGGTGGAGAATGCTACAAGCGCCTTAAGGTTGCCCTCCGAATTCAAACGCAGTGTGCGCTCATTACGAGAAATTAAGAACTTTAAAGCGAATGAACTAAAGACATATCTTCTCTACTTGTCTTTCATTGTGTTTCGACCTGTTCTGAGTGATGAGTCAACATTCCGCGATCTGAGTTACTTAGTTTTTGCACTGCGTGCGTTATATGATAGTAATAAAAATGCAAAGTTTTGCGGACTGCTCCTTGAGGCTTTTTGTCGGAATATGAGTTTCAAGTTTCCTGGGAGATCTTTTGAATCCATTAACTTCCATCTATTGAGACAACTTGCTTGGCAATGTGAGACGTTTGGACCCCTATGGACTACTTCAGCTTCTTTATTTGAATCAGCGAATCATTATCTCATTCGACCAGTTACTGGTTCTGTGAATACTTGTAAGTTGTTGGTCCAGAGATACATACGCAACAAAGAAATTGTTAGTTCACGTTTGACAGATGATTCCCTGAAGCCTGTGATCGAAAATAAAATTGGTCGCAAAGATTCTGTGAATCAGACTCTTGGCTTGATTAGTACAACATATATAGAAGAATTGTTGCAACAGTTTCCCTCAGCGCGAGCCTTTTGCCGTTATTGGGGAAAATATCGATTGGACTCAGAAAGTTACGCACGAGGCTGCAATAACAGTTTTGTTGAAATTGGAAACAAAAACAGGAAAGTTGGACAAATTCCAACTTTCTATGATAATGGGTCAATTAATTGTCTTGTGAAATTATTCAAAATTGTCGAGACTCTGAACATCAACCTCGAGGGAACCGACTTTATGGATTATGAAAGCGTGCTTGAACCTCTAGGATACGCTGTAGAAGAAACTGAGCAGCTGATCCATTGCTCTGTGAATGATATAACTGCAAAACTTATTAAATTTGTTTACGATCAGATGTATTTTATTAGAATTTTGAATCATTTTGAGCATGATTGATGAACAGTTAGATCCAATCAAATTTCTCAGCTTAGCAATGGGGTATCAACTGTGTACGTAAAGTCTTGAACAGAAAGGTTTTTTGCTATAGTTGGTCTTTGGAAAAGTTGTTTTTCTGTACGCTAGTTTCCGATTAATTCAATAATTTTGAGTTTTTTTATTCGGTCATAGATTTCTGCAAATCAAATTAAACATGTTATGGAGTATCTCGAGTGTACGGATACTATATATATATATATATATATATATATATATATATATATATATATTTACATATACATTTTATATATATATATATATACATTTATAAATTATATATATAATATATATTTATATATATATATATATAATATATGTATATATATATATATATATATATATATATATATATATATATATATATATCTGTGTATATAAACTGTTACATGGTTTCGAACCTCTGACCTCCTGCATGCCTTCAACTGCTTGTTCCACTGCGCCAGCTGTCACTAACTTGAGAGGTATTTCTTGTGAATTTAAATCAGATTGATTCAAAATTGGAGAGCAGATGCAGTCAATTTTTTTTCTTTAATGAAGCTCAATGACTATCATAAAATGATATATATATATATATATATATATATATATATATATATATATATATATGGTCATATATATATATATATATATATATATATATATATATATATATATATATATATATACTTCCTAAAATCATTTTGAAATTTAAAGCTTAGCTCAAACAAGTCATTTTTTTCATTACTTTTTGGCACTGATTACAACTTTTCCCGCCTCTGAAAAGTTACGAAACTTAGTACGGTGGCGAGCCAAGCAAGATTTCTAAGGTATATTTTCCAATATTCATATTGTTTTGCAAGTACGGTCATAAAACTTTACCTAGAAACAGTTCGAAATTGCACAGCCTCGCACCGTCACTTATAGGGCCGTACCAGATTTTAGGAGTCCTCCATGGTACTGTTTTTGGCTATATATTTATTTAAGTACCTAAAACTGTCACAAAAAATCCGTCAAGTAAATGTTATAGCAGACCAAATGAGTGCTTTCCCCTATGCAAATGTACATTTACAAGGAAGTTCAGCAGCTTGCACATAATTTTCCAAACCAGCTCATATTTTGGGCTAAATTGTGAAGAATAGTTAGGAATTTCTTTCATGTCATCAAAGAGCAATTCATACTTAATAAGTTAGAACATACTGGAATCTGATAGAACGTGATACTAACTATTTTTAAAATTATTTATTTGAAATAATCGCAAATTTCCGTACGAAAAACTAACTTTTTTCCTAGGCAAGCTATACCAAAAATTCATAATCAAAATGTATATATGTTCATATGTATATATAAGTATATCTATATTTATTTATATATATATATATATATATATATATATATATAAATATAGATATACATATATATACATATGAACATATATACTTTTGATTACGAATTTCTGGTATAGCTTGCCTAGGAAAAAAGTTAGTTTTTCGTACGGAAATTTGCGATTATTTCAAATAAATAATTCTAAAAATAGGTCTTTTTCATCGGGTTAAGGAGTTGTTCAAATCGAACCAAACTGGGTATGGAGTATCCCCTGTGTACCTAGAGGTTTAAAAAGAAGGAATTTTTGGTATAGCTTGCCTACGAAAAAAGTTCGTATTTAAATCGGAAATATCGACTTTTTAGCTTATTATTCGCTTATTCTATTTTGAAAAATATAGAAATTTTATCGGATCAAGGAGTTGTTTAAAGTGAACCAAATTGATATCCCAGACTACCAGTACTATTCAGGTTGTAATGCAAAAAGAATGGTACGCCTAACTTTCCTAGAAAAAAGTTCGTTTTTCAATCGGAAATATCGACTTATTCGCTTATTCTATTTTCAAAAATATAGAAATTTCATCGGGTCAAGGAGTTGATCAAAGTGAACCAAATTGATATCCCAGACTACCAGTACTATTTAGGTTGTAATGCAAAAAGAATGGTACGCCTAACTTCCCTAGAAAAAAAGTTAGTATTTCAATCGGAAATTTGCAAATTTCGCAAATAACGAATTTTAAAAATAGCTCTTTTTCATCGGGTCAGGGAGTTGTTCAAAGTGAACCAAATTGATATCCCAGATTACCAGTACTATTTAGGTTGTAATGCAAAAAAAATGGTACGCCTAACTTTCCTAGAAAAAAGTTAGTATTTCAATCGGAAATTTGCTATTATTTCAACGTATTATTCGCTTATTCTATTTTGAAAAATATAGAAATTTTATCGGATCAAAGAGTTGTCGAAATTGAACCAACCTCAGTATGGAGAATCCCCTGTGTAATTAGAGCATAAAACAAAAAGAATTTTTGCTATGGCTTGCCTAGGTAAAAAGTTAGTTTATTGTACGTAAATTTCCGATTAATTCGAATAATTAATTTAAAATAATTTTTAAAAATAGGTCTTCTTCATCGGGTCAAGGAGTTGTCCATATTGAACCAAACTTGGTATGGAGTATCCCAAGGGTATATAGAATTCAGGAGAAAAAGAATTTCTGGTATAGCTTGCCTAGGAAAAAAGGTCGTATTTAAATCGAAAATATCGACTTTTTAGCTTATTATTCGCATATTCTATTTTGAAAAATAAAATTTTATCGGATCAAGGAGTTGTTCAAATCAAACCAAACTCGGTGTGGAGTATCCCCAGTGTATGTAGAGTGTAGGACAAAGGAAGTTTTTGATATAGCTTGCCTGGCTTAAAGGTTTTTGTGTCTTAGTTTGATGTGAGAGAATATTTAAAGAAATAGTCTTTTTATCTTCAGATATTTGTTTTTGATGGATGTCAATTCGGAATTGAGGAGCAAATTGCTCGCCAGAATTCATGTGCAAGAAAAAGAAAAAGAAGAGTGGATGAAGAGGCAAAAGTCATTCAAAGGAAACAGTACTAAGTTATCGAAATCATCTAAAATTCCAAAAAAGTCCACCATTCGACATAGATTTGCGTTACGCTTTGGAAATCTTTTGGCATCGGACATGATTGCTGCTAAACGCCATATAGTGAAAAGATTTCCAGGCGTAGTTGGAGTGAAATTCCTTTGTTCCAGAAAAAATCAAAGCCATTTTAATGGATGGATGTTCTTCAATTTGAGAATTAACCTATTTATGGCAGCATCCAAAATTATTCGAAAAAAGCCCAGAAAATTGTGCTATATGAACTGCATAAAGACGGAAATTAATGGATTTGAACGCGAGCCACTGTTTCCAGGAAAGAAAATTCGGGTCAAAGGTCGATTGTGCAAGCAAGAAGTTGTTGTTATTATGTAGAAGTTCAAAAAAGAAGGAAAAGGTAATGTCCGTGAGTACAAGCATTGGACACTTCAAACAAAGAAGGCAAAAATTGTTTAAAACGGCAAACTGACTTTGAATACAAACGAAAATGATTCTGTAACTTGTTTTACTATAGACGTATCTGATTTTACTTGTAATTTGATTAAAATTGTTCCAGAAATTTGTTACTCAATGTGCTTATTATAGTAATTTTTGCAAATTTGTTCTTCTTTTCATTATTACAAGTTGAAGTGTTGATGATAAATTGAATTCATTGATCCTCTGGTTTATTTGTATTTGAATTTTTTTGCCTGGGATGTTTTTTCCGATTAACGATTTGTTATTTGCGAATTTCGCGAATAACAAATTTTAAAAATAGGTATTTTTCATCGGGTCAAGGAGTTGTCCAAATTGAACCAAACTCGGTATGGAGAATCCCCTGTGTAATTAGAGCATAAAACAAAAAGAATTTTTGCTATAGCTTGCCTAGGTAAAAAGTTAGTTTTTTGTACGTAAATCTCCGATTAATTCGAATAATTAATTTAAAATAATTTTTAAAAATAGGTCTTCTTCATCGGGTCAAGAAGTTGTCCAAATTGAACCAAACTTGATATGGAGTACCCCAAGGGTATACAGAATCTAGGAGAAAAAGAATTTCTGGTATAGCTTGTCTAGGAAAAATGTTCGTATTTCGATCGGAAATATCGACATATTCGCTTTTTCTATTTTCAAAAATATAGATATTTTATCGGGTCAAGGAGTTGTCCAAATCAAACCAAACTCGGTATGGAGAATCCCCTCTGTAATAGGAGCATAAAACAAAAAGAATTTTTGCTCTAGCTTGCCTAGGAAAAAAGTTCGTATTTAAATCGGAAATATCGACTTTTTAGCTTATTATTCGCTTATTCTATTTTGAAAAATATAGAAATTTTATCGGATCAAGGAGTTGTTTAAAGTGAACCAAATTGATATCCCAGACTACCAGTACTATTAGGGTTGTATTGCAAAAAGATTGGTCCTCCTAACTTTCCTAGAAAAAAAGTTCGCTTTTGAATCGGAATTATCGACTTATTCGCTTATTCTATTTTCAAAAATATAGAAATTTTATCGGATCTAGGGGTTGTTCAAAGTGAACCAAATTAATATCACAGACTACCAGTACTATTTAGGTTGTAATGCAAAAAGAATGGTCCGCCTAACTTTACTAGAAAAAAAGTTAGTATTTTAATCGGAAAATTGCGAATTTCGCAAATAACGAATTCTAAAAATAGGTCTTTTTTATCGGTTCAAGGAGTTGTTCAAAGTGAACCAAATTGATATCCCATACTACCAGTACTATTTAGGTTGTAATGCAAAAAGAATGGTCTGCCTAACTTTACTAGAAAAAAGTTCTTTTTTGAATCGGAAATTTGCGAATTTCGCAAATAACGAATTTTAAAAATAGGTCTTTTTTATCGGTTCAAGGAGTTGTTCAAAGTGAACCAAATTGATATCCCAGACTACCAGTACTATTTAGGTAGTAATGCAAAAAGAATGGTCTGCCTAACTTTACTAGAAAAAAAGTTAGTTTTTGAATCGGAAATTTGTGAATTTCGCAAATAACAAATTTTAAAAATAGGTCTTTTTTATCGGTTCAAGGAGTTGTTCAAAGTGAACCAAATTGATATCCCATACTACCAGTACTATTTAAGTTGTAATGCAAAAAGAATGGTCTGCCTAACTTTACTAGAAAAAAGTTCGTTTTTGAATCGGAAATTTGCGAATTTCGCAAATAACGAATTTTAAAAATAGGTCTTTTTTATCGGTTCAAGGAGTTGTTCAAAGTGAACCAAATTGATATCCCAGACTACCAGTACTATTTAGGTTGTAATGCAAAAAGAATGGTCCGCCTAACTTTACTAGAAAAAAAATTAGTATTTTATTCGGAAATTTGCGAATTTCGCAAATAACGAATTTTAAAAATAGGTCTTTTTTATCGGTTCAAGGAGTTGTTCAAAGTGAACCAAATTGATATCCCAGACTACCAGTACTATTTAGGTAGTAATGCAAAAAGAATGGTCTGCCTAACTTTACTAGAAAAAAAGTTAGTTTTTGAATCGGAAATTTGTGAATTTCGCAAATAACAAATTTTAAAAATAGGTCTTTTTTATCGGTTCAAGGAGTTGTTCAAAGTGAACCAAATTGATATCCAATACTACCAATACTATTTAAGTTGTAATGCAAAAAGAATGGTCTGCCTAACTTTACTAGAAAAAAGTTCGTTTTTGAATCGGAAATTTGCGAATTTCGCAAATAACGAATTTTAAAAATAGGTCTTTTTTATCGGTTCAAGGAGTTGTTCAAAGTGAACCAAATTGATATCCCAGACTACCAGTACTATTTAGGTTGTAATGCAAAAAGAATGGTCCGCCTAACTTTACTAGAAAAAAAATTAGTATTTTATTTGGAAATTTGCGAATTTCGCAAATAACGAATTTTAAAAATAGGTCTTTTTTATCGGTTCAAGGAGTTGTTCAAAGTGAACCAAATTGATATCCCAGACTGCCAGTACTATTTAAGTTGTAATGCATAAAGAATGGTCCGCTTTACTTTCCTTGAAAAAAAGTTCGTTTTTCAATCGGAAATTTGCGAATTTCGCAAATAACGAATTTATAAAATAGGTCTTTTTCATCGGATCAAGGAGTTGTTCAAATCGAACTAAACTGGGTATGCAGTATCCCCTATGTACCTAGAGTATAAAACAAAAAGAATTTTTGCTATAGCTTGTCTAGGAAAAAAGTTAGTTTTTCGTACGAAAATTTCCGATTAATTCGAATAATTAATTTTAATAGTTTTTAAAATAGGTCTTTTTTATCGGTTCAAGGAGTTGTTCAAAGTGAACCAAAATGATATCCCAGACTGCCAGTACTATTTAGGTTGTAATGCATAAAGAATGGTCCGCTTTACTTTCCTAGAAAAAAAGTTCGTTTTTCAATCGGAAATTTGCGAATTTCGCAAATAACGAATTTATAAAATAGGTCTTTTTCATCGGATCAAGGAGTTGTTCAAATCGAACTAAACTGGGTATGCAGTATCCCCTATGTACCTAGAGTATAAAACAAAAAGAATTTTTGCTATAGCTTGTCTAGGAAAAAAGTTAGTTTTTCGTACGAAAATTTCCGATTAATTCGAATAATTAATTTTAATAGTTTTTAAAATAGGTCTTTTTTATCGGTTCAAGGAGTTGTTCAAAGTACACCAAATTTATATCCCAGACTACCAGTACTATTTCGATTGTAATGCATAAAGAATGGTCCGCCTAACTTTCTTCGAAAAAAAGTTCGTTTTTCAATCGGAAATTTGCGAATTTCGCAAACAACGAATTTAAAAAATAGGTCTTTTTCATCGGATCAAGGAGTTGTCCAAAGTGAACCAAATTGATATGCCAGACTACCAGTAATATTTAAGTTGTAATGCAAAAAGAATGGTCTGCCTAACTTTCCAAGAAAAAAAGTTCGTTTTTCAATCGGAAATTTGCGAATTTCGCAAATAACGAATTTATAAAATAGGTCTTTTTCATCGGATCAAGGAGTTGTTCAAATCGAACTAAACTGGGTATGCAGTATCCCCTATGTACCTAGAGTATAAAACAAAAAGAATTTTTGCTATAGCTTGTCTAGGAAAAAAGTTAGTTTTTCGTACGAAAATTTCCGATTAATTCGAATAATTAATTTTAATAGTTTTTAAAATAGGTCTTTTTTATCGGTTCAAGGAGTTGTTCAAAGTACACCAAATTTATATCCCAGACTACCAGTACTATTTCGATTGTAATGCATAAAGAATGGTCCGCCTAACTTTCTTCGAAAAAAAGTTCGTTTTTCAATCGGAAATTTGCGAATTTCGCAAACAACGAATTTAAAAAATAGGTCTTTTTCATCGGATCAAGGAGTTGTCCAAAGTGAACCAAATTGATATCCCAGACTACCAGTACTATTTAGGTTGTAATGCAAAAAGAATGGTCCGCCTAACTTTACTAGAAAAAAAATTAGTATTTTATTTGGAAATTTGCGAATTTCGCAAATAACGAATTTTAAAAATAGGTCTTTTTTATCGGTTCAAGGAGTTGTTCAAAGTGAACCAAATTGATATCCCAGACTACCAGTACTATTTAAGTTGTAATGCAAAAAGAATGGCCCGCCTAACTTTACTAGAAAAAAAGTTAGTATTTTAATCGGAAGTTTGCGAATTTCGCAAATAAGGAATTTTAAAAATAGGTCTTTTTTATCGGTTCAAGGAGTTGTTCAAAGTGAACCAAAATGATATCCCAGACTGCCAGTACTATTTAAGTTGTAATGCATAAAGAATGGTCCGCTTTACTTTCCTAGAAAAAAAGTTCGTTTTTCAATCGGAAATTTGCGAATTTCGCAAATAACGAATTTATAAAATAGGTCTTTTTCATCGGATCAAGGAGTTGTTCAAATCGAACTAAACTGGGTATGCAGTATCCCCTATGTACCTAGAGTATAAAAGAAAAAGAATTTTTGCTATAGCTTGTCTAGGAAAAAAGTTAGTTTTTCGTACGAAAATTTCCGATTAATTCGAATAATTAATTTTAATAGTTTTTAAAATAGATCTTTTTTATCGGTTCAAGGAGTTGTTCAAAGTGAACCAAAATGATATCCCAGACTGCCAGTACTATTTAAGTTGTAATGCATAAAGAATGGTCCGCTTTACTTTCCTAGAAAAAAAGTTCGTTTTTCAATCGGAAATTTGCGAATTTCGCAAATAACGAATTTATAAAATAGGTCTTTTTCATCGGATCAAGGAGTTGTTCAAATCGAACTAAACTGGGTATGCAGTATCCCCTATGTACCTAGAGTATAAAACAAAAAGAATTTTTGCTATAGCTTGTCTAGGAAAAAAGTTAGTTTTTCGTACGAAAATTTCCGATTAATTCGAATAATTAATTTTAATAGTTTTTAAAATAGGTCTTTTTTATCGGTTCAAGGAGTTGTTCAAAGTACACCAAATTTATATCCCAGACTACCAGTACTATTTCGATTGTAATGCATAAAGAATGGTCCGCCTAACTTTCTTCGAAAAAAAGTTCGTTTTTCAATCGGAAATTTGCGAATTTCGCAAACAACGAATTTAAAAAATAGGTCTTTTTCATCGGATCAAGGAGTTGTCCAAAGTGAACCAAATTGATATGCCAGACTACCAGTAATATTTAAGTTGTAATGCAAAAAGAATGGTCCGCCTAACTTTCCAAGAAAAAAAGTTCGTTTTTCAATCGGAAATATCGACTTTTTCGCTTATTCTATTTTCAAAAATATAGAAATTTCATCGGGTCAAGGAGTTGTTCAAAGTAAACCAAATTGATATCCTAGACTACCAGTACTATTTAGGTTGTAATGCATAAAGAATGGTCCGCCTAACTTTCCTAGAAAAAAAGTTCGTTTTTCAATCGGAAATTTTTGAATTTCGCAAATAACGAATTTAAAAAATAGGTCTTTTTCATCGGATCAAGGAGTTGTTCAAAGTGAACCAAATTGACATCCCAGACTACCAGTACTATTTAAGTTGTAATGCAAAAAGAATGGCCCGCCTAACTTTACTAGAAAAAAAGTTAGTATTTTAATCGGAAATTTGCGAATTTCGCAAATAAGGAATTTTAAAAATAGGTCTTTTTTATCGGTTCAAGGAGTTGTTCAAAGTGAACCAAAATGATATCCCAGACTGCCAGTACTATTTAAGTTGTAATGCATAAAGAATGGTCCGCTTTACTTTCCTAGAAAAAAGTTCGTTTTTCAATCGGAAATTTGCGAATTTCGCAAATAACGAATTTATAAAATAGGTCTTTTTCATCGGATCAAGGAGTTGTTCAAATCGAACTAAACTGGGTATGCAGTATCCCCTATGTACCTAGAGTATAAAACAAAAAGAATTTTTGCTATAGCTTGTCTAGGAAAAAAGTTAGTTTTTCGTACGAAAATTTCCGATTAATTCGAATAATTAATTTTAATAATTTTTAAAATAGGTCTTTTTTATCGGTTCAAGGAGTTGTTCAAAGTACACCAAATTTATATCGCAGACTACCAGTACTATTTCGGTTGTAATGCATAAAGAATGGTCCGCCTAACTTTCTTAGAAAAAAAGTTCGTTTTTCAATCGGAAATTTGCGAATTTCGCAAACAACGAATTTAAAAAATAGGTCTTTTTCATCGGATCAAGGAGTTGTCCAAAGTGAACCAAATTGATATGCCAGACTACCAGTAATATTTAAGTTGTAATGCAAAAAGAATGGTCCGCCTAACTTTCCTAGAAAAAAAGTTCGTTTTTCAATCGGAAATATCGACTTTTTCGCTTATTCTATTTTCAAAAATTTAGAAATTTCATCGGGTCAAGGAGTTGTTCAAAGTAAACCAAATTGATATCCTAGACTACCAGTACTATTGAGGTTGTAATGCATAAAGAATGGTCCGCCTAACTTTCCTAGAAAAAAGTTCGTTTTTCAATCGGAAATTTTTGAATTTCGCAAATAACGAATTTAAAAAATAGGTCTTTTTCATCGGATCAAGGAGTTGTTCAAAGTGAACCAAATTGATATCCCAGACTACCAGTACTATTTAGGTTGTAATGCAAAAAGAATGGTCCGCCTAACTTTACTAGAAAAAAAGTTAGTATTTTAATCGGAAATTTGCGAATTTCGCAAATAACGAATTTTAAAAATAGGTCTTTTTTATCGGTTCAAGGAGTTGTTCAAAGTGAACCAAATTGATATCCCAGACTACCAGTACTATTTAAGTTGTAATGCAAAAAGAATGGCCCGCCTAACTTTACTAGAAAAAAAGTTAGTATTTTAATCGGAAATTTGCGAATTTCGCAAATAAGGAATTTTAAAAATAGGTCTTTTTTATCGGTTCAAGGAGTTGTTCAAAGTGAACCAAATTGATATCCCAGACTGCCAGTACTATTTAAGTTGTAATGCATAAAGAACGGTCCGCTTTACTTTCCTAGAAAAAAGTTCGTTTTTCAATCGGAAATTTGCGAATTTCGCAAATAACGAATTTATAAAATAGGTCTTTTTCATCGGATCAAGGAGTTGTTCAAATCGAACTAAACTGGGTATGCAGTATCCCCTATGTACCTAGAGTATAAAACAAAAAGAATTTTTGCTATAGCTTGTCTAGGAAAAAAGTTAGTTTTTCGTACGAAAATTTCCGATTAATTCGAATAATTAATTTTAATAATTTTTAAAATAGGTCTTTTTTATCGGTTCAAGGAGTTGTTCAAAGTACACCAAATTTATATCCCAGACTACCAGTACTATTTCGGTTGTAATGCATAAAGAATGGTCCGTCTAACTTTCCTAGAAAAAAGTTCGTTTTTCAATCGGAAATTTGCGAATTTCGCAAATAACGAATTTAAAAAATAGGTCTTTTTCATCGGATCAAGGAGTTGTCCAAATCAAACCAAACTTGGTATGGAGTATCACCAGTGTATTTAGAGTCTAAAACAAAAAAAGAATGTTTGCTATAGCTTGCCTAGGAAATGAAAAATTTATTTAATGAAGAGGTGCACCCCCCCCCCCCTGCCCCGTTGAGACGCCGGTTAGTCGGTTTCCCCCCGCTGGGATTTTGTGCACCTCATTGGGACGTAGTTGGCGTATTAGGCACATCTCTGCAGCTGTCTGGATTGTCATTGTCAAAAAACCAGCTTGGGTGCTGGTTCAGGTAATGTAAAAAAAATGATGTTGCTTTGAAAACCCCGAGTCGTGGTAGCGCTTAAAAATTTTTTTTCACCGCATTCTGACCGTAGCGCTGAAAATTTTTTTTTTCGCCGCATTCTGCTCGTAGCGATGAAAATTTTTTTCACCGCTTAAGCGGTGAAAAAAAATTTTCACCGCTACTAGCATAATGCGGTGAAAAGAAATTTTTCAGCGCTACCACGAAGCAGTGAAAAAAAATTTTTCACCGCTAAAATTGCTAATCTTACAAAAATTCACCGCTAAATTAACCGCTAATCTTACAAAAATTCACCGCAATGAACGCATTGAACGCTAAAAGATGCGGGCGCTTTGCGGTGAAAAAAGTTTTTTTTTTCACCGCTAATCACCGCTAATCTTACATTATTTTTTGACCAAACCTCGACCCGGGCAGTTTCCTTCTCCAAATCCCAGGTTGAAGTTTCTTTGATTTCAATCAAGAATCATATATGATTTCAAACTGTCTATTCTTAATTTCATACTACAATCCTGATATGAAACCAAAAAATCCTAAATGATTGTTGCATGGTTAACCAGAAATCACAAATAAAACTGGAGTTCTAAGATATCATATAATACCTTGTATGAGTTCTAAAGCATTTTTTCAACTTCTACCGAAAATGAACATAATACAATTCGTCGGTTCTCAAAATTTTGTGTAAATAACAACCCCATCAACCCGTAAAAGTTTAAACAATTTTTGGTTTTCGATTACAAATTATTTGCACTTGCGGCAGGTTGACTTCTGTTTCTGTTGTTTAATCAAAATTAATTTGTTCTGCCGGCTAGCGCTTCTATATTTCACAGTTCAAAGAAATTGAATTGTATTTCAAGCTGTTTTTTTTAATCTGTTCACACATTTTCATTATCTTTGAAGTCAAACTGAAAAAATTATTATTTTGGTAACGCCGAATCGGGAAATGGCGCGAAAAAGCAAGTGGTTTAGAGGCGTGAAAATTTTTGCCTCTGATTTTAAAAGTTTTTTAATTTTTAATTGCTCTTAAACGAAGTTCATAGCAATTATTGTAAACGTGTGTGTCTTTTTTATGCAAAATTTTCGCTTGACAATTTTGACTTTTCGAGTGACTTTCACGCCAATGACTTTTTTGCTTTTTGCATGATCACGTTTAGTCTGTTATGTTCTAATTATTACAATGGAGTGAGAAAACAGTGTTTGAACAACTCATGTAGCACGTTGACATTGATTTTTACTGCTGTTTCGATTGTTTAACTGATTTTGTTCCAAATGGCTTTCCCAATCCATTGATAGTCATTTCTAGGTCTTGGTTTTAATGTTTGGTCAATGGAACATTTTGTTTAGAGTTTTTCTGTTGTCTTTTTGTACTTCGTCAATAAAAAACTTGCATTGCTTTACCTTAGTTCACAGCTTTTTGAACAACTTGCATAAAATTTTTTTGACTAATCATATATAGTTTCGTTCTGCTCATCCTGCTCAAAGTGCTTTTAGACAGTAGTTGCTCAGCAAAGCAAAACAAAGCGAAAAGAATCCGAATCAAAAAACGAAAAAAAAACGAAAACGGGGCTCACCAATCAAGCCCAATTATATACGCCCGCTACTTGAATTTTGTTCTCATTAGTCTTTATTAACATTTCTGATGCCTCTTTGCATTAATACTAGCCCGGCGTCATCTCATAAAAAAACATAGCCGGTAGAATACCGGAAACGACTCGAATCGTCGTGAATTATAATCTCTAACATAACCTTACCGAAATCAGAACATCAAAATAGACAAGAGAAAAAAACACGCGTAGCCCAAAAAACCACATTAAAGTGTTTTAAAAATGCCTACAATTTTTAGGTGCGGGGGAGCTAGGTGGGGTGGGTGCGTAGATAGGTTGGGGAGGTGAGGACTGCTGGGATAGTGGGGGGGGGTAGGTGGGGGTAGTTAGGTGAAGAGAGGAGGTAGGTTGGGGGGGGAGTTGGGGCGGGGGAGGGGGGTAGGTAGGTGTTGGGGGGGTGTGCTGGGTAGATAGGTGGTGGGGGGTTGTGCGATGTAGTTTAGATAATTAGCGGTCACTTATATATGAACAAAAAATCTCAAAATGACCTCTTCACCTTGAACAATTCCAGCAGTTCTTAATTACTATACATTACAAACGAAGCTACTGTTAAAGCCCAATGTTCGAAAACAGAAGTCAACAATCAAAAACGGAGGTAAATGTTCGAACAGAAAGAAGTCAAAATTCACGTTATGAACAAACTTGCTTTCTGCTAAAAATAAACCTGTATAATCTCAATACTCCTCTTCGATTCTTAAAAACCTGTAGAATCTCAAAACTTCTCTTCGAGTCGTAAAAACAGTAGTATACATAACTACAAAGTCTATTCAAAATGGTTTGCACTTCTAAAAATATTTTGCACCACAATCAATTTGTATCATTGTTTTTCTGTTCCTGCATTCCCAATGGGTGTTATGGGAATCAATGGCGGCTATTTTTGGGGAAAATTCCGAGTATTTTTTTCTTTGCATAATCAACTTGAATGATTTCAAAGAATTGTATATGTTTTCTAATAGTGCATTGTTTCATTTGTTAAAACCCCCTCGAAACCCGATAAAGGATTTTTTGAAGACCTAGAAGCTATTTGACTCCATGAAGAATCAATGATTTTTGTATTTTGACTTTTCGTTGTTGTTTTTTATTTACTCACTTAATCTTATTGATGAATCTCAGGTGCCCTTTATTTGGGCATCAATCAACTAATTTGCTAAATTGAATTAAATTTATTAGCTTTAATGTATTTGACTCCACCTGTTTTTAAATAATTATAAACTGTTTTTTTTTCATTTTCCACCATTCATCGTGCTTGTAACTGTTTGGTCACATATTCTTATTATTAACATCCTCAATAGGTCTTTTATGCGTCATATTTAGATCAGTTTAAAGGATTTCTTCATTTACATCTAACAGTTGTAAACACTTTCCGACGAATCTTTTTCTAAAAAATTTTGATTTCTTTTGTTTTGCCGCTCTTTGCCGTTTATCTTTCGTTCTGTTGCTTAGTCTCAATAATGATAGATATCAGTGGCCCTCCTTTGATCAAATTTTTTGTTCTCAATTGAACATGTTAACGATTTTGACATGAATGGATAATACTGATTTTTTCATTGCCAATTCTTGGAGTTGTTTTTGTTGTTGCGTCACTTAGTCTCATTAATGCCAAATCTCTAGGTTCTCTTTCGTTTGAATTACAATTAATCTATTTACTCTTTTTTGTTCAAAGATAAAAAAATTTACGCCTGTGACAAAACTTGTTCTTTAAAACACGTATTAGTTAATTTTTCTATTTTGCACATTTTGCAATTGCTTTTTTGTTCTGTCGCTCAATCGTTATTTAATGTCAAATAAATGAAATTACCCATGATTTAATTCAATAGAGGTTTCCATTCTAATACTATTCAGTTCTTTATTTTGACCAAGTTTGTGATCGGAAAATTTGACCAAGTTTGTTTCCATTTTGATTGTTGCCTGAACTTATTATTACTTTTGTTATGGGGCAGCAAATGGTTTTTTCTATCAAACTGACATATGAATGGTTTCAATATTTGCTTAATATTTCAAAACTTTGTTACTCGTGTCAATGATTATGATACCACTTATTTTTAATGACATCTCAAAAACAGGTTTTAGTCAAATATTGTTTGTTTTCCTTTCTACCTTGCCTCTGAGCCTTTTTCTGCAATGCTAGCGTTTTCTGTCTAAACTTCCATTGTGATAATTGTTTTTCGAGCTTAACGTTGCGGTTCGATAGATCTTTGTTAATCCTATTTTTCTGTGAAATATTTATAGAGGTTTGTTGTTTTTTTTGTGAACGTCTCGGTATATGATTGGTTTATTATCGGAAACTGTTCTTTTAAAAATCTGACATTGTTGCCTTCAGTTTTTTTGGTTCTCTAATTTTTTTTCATGACTGGTCCTGCTATACTTTTCAATTTTTCTTTACCTATCATTCACCGTTTTCGATTTACAATAGTCAAGAATTTCAAGTTACGACTCGTGACGTACCACAATTACTGTAAACACATTACAATTTACTGAAGTCGAACGTAATAAATTAGTATAATTTAGTAAAACTATATTTTTTAAATCTAACTGAAAGTGCAAAACAATAAAGAACCTTTTTTGACTCCAAGAAACAAATTCTATCAGTTTTTTTCTCTTGTTTATTCTTTTTCCGTTTCAATCCCAATATTCTTCAAGCACGTCAACGGCGGCTATTCTCCTGTATATTGTCAACTATGTCTCTTTTATGACTTCCATGAGATCAAATATGATCTTTGTATGACCACTAACATGATCCAAATCAAATCTGACCTAGATTACTAAGAAAAATAAATGACCTAGTACGAAATCAAAGAATGCTGATATCGGGTAACCCGTGATATTATAGCGCTCCGTTGTTTATAGTGCGTTGATGAGATGCGACCCTGAAATATGTCAACAACTTTTTAATCAAAACTAAAAACATTTGGCTCATTTTTTTCAATTGGCAGATTTCCTGGAATGTAAATTTGAGTTTCTCAACATTAATAACTCAATCGGTTCAAATACGTCTGCACAATCTGAGCAACGTTAAATTTTCATAGCAGCTGTTTCCACATAAACACTGCCAAAATTTTTGTTCCCCAAATTTTATAGTTGTTAATAAAATTTCGCTCCCCGAATCAATAAATGCAAGCATTTGTTCAACAATTATTGATGTTTGCAGCAGCAAAAAAAGCGACCGAAAACAATTTTTGGTAGAGTTAAAATTTCAACGTTATTATTCTTTGATTAAGGATCTCAGTTTCAGAGTCTGGTCAAATATTGTAATAGAGTTTCTGAACGTCGTTTTTTCAGGTGGCAAGCAAGTGTACCCCGACTCAAATTCGGCACCTGTCAAGAAAGACGCATGTGGTGGTGACTCCGGAGCGGCTCTTGAGTGCAAGACCCCAAAAACTGGTATTCAGCAAGATTCGATATCTAAGCTGTATTCTGCGCGCGAACTGTCTATCTGATTAGATTGAAGCATTTCTATGCGATGCGTTTCCAATTTTTTCGATTTTGAGTTCCTATGCGTAGATCTTACATAGTTTTTTGTTGAATTTTGCTTTAATCTTACATAATTGTGACCTTCTAAGCGTAGATCTGACGTAATTTTGAGATGAATTTAGCGCTGATCTTGCATAACTTTGGCGTTTCTAAGCGCAGATCTTAGATAAATTCAACTCTTAAATTTAAGTTTTTATCTGAATTTACCGCTTGTTAAATTCTACGTTTAAGTTTTATCGTGGATCCTATATTTTTCGGAGTGTAATTTAGTGCTCAACTTACGCAAAAACGACAATTATATTTTTGTCTTGATCCTAAATAAAATATCGTTTACCTTAAATGTGGTCCTACAATTGTTCAGTACTTAATAGATGGTTTTAGTAATATTTTGGGTTTTACATCCAATTGTTGAATTTCATTAAACTGAGTTTCTTTTACAAAATTTTAGGCCCTTTTAATTATTGAATCTGTCAGCCGAGTGTGATTTAAAAATTAACTAGGTTTTGCTTAACTAAATCATCCTCCCAAAAGGATAAATAAAACTTAGGAA
Source organism: Convolutriloba macropyga (assembly GCF_964194025.1). Lineage (NCBI taxonomy): Eukaryota > Metazoa > Xenacoelomorpha > Acoela > Convolutidae > Convolutriloba > Convolutriloba macropyga. Next base: position 56,957,853 of record NC_134475.1, on the reverse strand, counting down.
AACAGGAAAGGACAGAAATCTAGGTTTTCATGCGGAAAATTTGCAAAAAACGATTTACAAAAAATTTGCAAAAAACGATTTATTTTATCGGTCAAGTACTTATTCCGACCCAACTTAACTTGGTATGGAAGATCCCAATTGTCAGTCAGAAAAAAATTTTGGTGCAGCTTGCCGAAGAAAAAAAATAGGATATTTGGGTAGACGAATTATTTAAATTCAACCAAAATTGGAATGGGAGATCCCTAGAATGACAATCAGCGATAACTTGTCTCGTATCTTGCATAGAAAGAGTCAGTATTTTCCCTCTCTTCGTTTGCTAATAAAAAAAGTATTTAATATAAGATCTACGCTAAGAAACGCCAAAGTAGTGTAAGAGCTACAGTTAGAGGCTCAAAATTATGTAATATCTATACTCATAAACGTCAAAAATATGTAAAATCTACAATTCGATTGGAAAATTATTTAAGACCTACGCTTAGGAACGTAAAATTATATAAGATCTAAGCTTGAAAAAGGCCAAAAATACTTATGTTCTACACTAAATTCAACGCAAGATTAAGTAAATTTTATGCTTAGATACGTGAAGTTAGGGTCCAATTTATAAAGTGTGAGTGCTTAAGAAAGTATCGTGGTACAGTTAGAGAAGAGACCACAGTCATTCAAGACCAAAGTCAGGGATTAGAGCCTCACAGAGAGAGGTCTACGCGTTAAAACAATGCGAGAACAACGCGTAGAAACGCTAAATAAATATAGGACCTGCGTTGGAAAACGTCAATTTATGTATGATCTACGCTTTGAAACGCAAAACTGGCTAAAATATACGCTAAGAAACGCAGAATTATGCAATATCTACTCTTGGAAAAAAAATCTGTAAAATAAGTTGTAACTGTAGTTGACAAGTTAGAAAATTCAATGCAGTTTTCCTACATAATTTTGCATCGAATTTATGCGTTGTATTTATCCCTTTAAATTCAATTTAAATTCAAAGCATTCACCACAAAAATATGTAACAATTTTGGGGCGAGTTTTCTATCTTGTCAGCGCTAGTTGCCGCTTATATACCATAGTTTTGCCAAAATTCCTCGACCCGGTTCTCCTGAACAGGGCTGCTGCACCTTACCTATTCATTCTGTGACCCATGCAAAAGTTGAAGTTATGGTTTCCGGCAATTACGACCTTGTTTAAAAATTCTGAATTGTATAACCTACAGTTGTGATAACAAAAACTAATCAAGTTTTGTTTCAGGACAGAAGTTCTTATGTGGTGTGACGTCATTTGGTCCCTCCCCTCCGTTTTGTGGGGAGGACCCTGGAGGGTACGTGATGGTGTGGTTGGATGAAATACTAACGTTCCTCAATAAGCAACTGGAAGATCAGGCCAATTGGAGAGGAGGAGTTGTCCAAACAAAATCACCAGTCAGGTACAGGCTACAGAAAGGCTTAATTTTAGACATTATATTTAGGTGAGTACTCGGGTCAAGCTGTGACCGTATAAAGTTGGAGCGTGTACTGAAATCATATAAGAAATTAGCCGAATATGTTGACAGTTTAATTTTAATTGCTGAATGACTTTCTAAGCTCATGTCAACTTACTCATTTTTAAAACTAAGCAAATTTTTTAGCACATATCTCACAAAATTTAAGCCCATTTTTTTTACAAAAAATCAACACATTTTTCAAATTTTTTTTTACATAAACTCAGCACCTCAAAATTCAGCACATTCAGTGCATCTCTCACGCATTTTTGCAAGCATTTCTGAAAATCCAAAAATTTAGCACATTTCAAGGATTTAGCACTTTAAACTGAATTTAGTTCTATTTTTAAGCACTTTTCAAGGATTTAGCTCTATTTTTTAGCACTGAATTTAGTTCTATTTTGTAGCACTGAATTTAGTTCTAGCACTGAATTTAGTTCTTAGCACTAAATTTAGTTCTATTTTTTAGCATATTTCAAGGATTTAGCACTTTTCACTGAAATAAGTTCTATTTTTTTCAGGTTTTTTTTCTTAGCTTTTTGAACTATATTTTTTTAAAATATTACTCTTCAAAAAGTTAGTCGGGCTACTGAACTAGTAGAGGGTTTCCTCCGAAAATTATTTGGGAGGTTGCATTTTATCTTTCTTAGAGAATTTTATCCGAATTTTATAGAGAATATTATTTTATTTTGCAGTCAACTGCTGCTTTGCTCGGTTTTTCTTCATGAACCTGCTATATTTCAGTCTTTCAATTTATATTACGATGTGGCAAACGATGTGTCCCTTCTAGATCTAGTGATTTTATTTTGTCAATTAAAATTCTTTGATTTGAGCCCGGACTTGTCGAGCTCTAATTTTGTACTTCGTAGAAAAAAAATTTAATTCACTTTACCTCAGTCTTCCGCTTTTATGTTATTTTGCGTGAAATCTATTTCACATTCTAGGCTAGTTCCATTGTTCTTTCATTCAGCTAAAAATGCATTTAAACAGAAATTGCCCAGCACAGTAATCTGAAATAAACAGAATCAGTATCAAAACACGGAATCAAAAATAGAAAGGGGATAAACCCAAAAAGCCCAAATTTAGATATTCGCTTCTTGAGACTTGGTCTTACAAGTTTTAGTTATCATTTCTAACGTTTATTGGCATTAATACTAGATCATATATCCTCTCGATAAGTAACAGGAGTGTGTCTAAAAACAAGATGAAATCAAAATAGTTTGCTCATTGAAAAAGTGTTCTCGCATCAGTTATATTTTTTTCAACTTTTTCTGTTGTTTTAATCCAAATATTGGTTATGGGAATCAGTGATCGCTGTTTCTGAGCTATTTGCTTTGTTTTCTTTTTACATCCGCTGGCTGGTTTTAGCCATAATTCCGGCTATTTTATTATTTTGTACTTAATACTCCAATTTTTCCAGTTTTTTATATTGGTTTGTTTACTAGAATTGATTTTTGTAAACTTCTAGATTTTGTCTTGATACTCCAATTGTTGTTTCTGATTATTTTTTTGCAAGATTTAGAAATCCAAAGAAAACCCGTTTATCAACTGCTTTATTATATTATTTTGACTTCTTTCTAAGTCATTTCAACGTTTTGAATCTATGAATTATGTTTTAAATCTTTTATTTCAATAGGAGAATGGTAATGTAATATTACCGAACCACAAATTCAAAATAAAAAACCCAATAGTTTTTATTATTTTTAACTTTTGAGGCTATAAGTTTTAGAATTTTTAATTTCAGTTTTGAAGACGCTTTCCGCTGTCTTTTTGTACAATGTGTCCTTAACCTACCACCAATTCAATCATTTGGATGATCTTTTCACATTTATCTATGGAGATTGATCAATTATAGTCTCCTCTGCATCTATTAGTTGGTAAAGAATTTACGTGTTTCATTTGATGTTTTTCAAATTTCGTTTGTTTGTGATTGATTTCATTTGACCTTAAGCTCTTCTGCAAATCAGTGAAGTTAATATCAGGATTTTTCAACAATTTTTTTTGAAAAGACTGATATTTAATTTTGATTATTTCCGGTGGGTTGGTTTTCTAATAAAGCATTTTATTTATTTTATTTCTTTTACAGCGGGCTTTAAATGCTCTTAGAGCCTTTTGCATCACTAATCTCCAAGTATGCAATTTATAGAAACTGCCTTGGAGTCCTTTACTTATGGTGTGAAGAGCGGTTCTTAGAGTTTGACACCCTTGCCCACAACACCTCTCCCCTCCCCCACACACACCAGTCCCAACACACTTCAACCAACCCCCATTTCTATTTTTTCGAAATCTTCATCAAAAATTCAAAGATTTCTTTCTATCTGACTTATGATTTCCAATGTGTTCTCTTGTCTGCAGGCTTCAGATGTTTTTGGCAAATTATATCCTGAACTTTAACCTGGTCACTTTTTAGCGTAAAAGTTTTAGTTTTTCATAAAATTTTGGATTTTTTAAGCGTTATCCGATATGGTTCCAATAAAACCAAAAAGTTTGGGAGTATTCTCTATTTTGAGCTGATATCAGACCTGGAAAATTTGTTCCATATATCATTAAGCTCCTTCAGGCGCTTTTTCTGCTGTTTTTTGTCCTCTTTAATAGCTTTAAAACGAAGTTTGTAGCAATTAAATTAGACCTGTTGTTTTTTCATATGTGATTTTCCGTTTGACCGATTTCGGCTGACGGTTATGACTTTTCGTCCCCAAAAACGGGATAAACAAGTAAAGCCCAGAGGTCTCTAAGTAACTGAGCAGTTCTCACGGAGCCTTACCGATTACTACACTCTAAGTATGCAATTCACTTAAACTTTTTAAAAAAATTTAAGACATTAAAAAAAGTTTAAGACATTAATGAGACATTAAAAAATGTGAATGGCAGTTCTATGAGTTCGACCCTATCATTTCAATCCCCTTCACTGCCAAGCCCCAAACCTGCACATCGTTCCAACCACTACAAAGCACGCCCAATATATTCTTTGCAACTATTGCTGTGAGATTCGCCTTTTCATGGAAATAAGATAAATATTACATCGCCATAATAATGATATGGCTTGGTTCCCTGGTCAAAGTTTTTTTACGGAAAATATGTTAGAGATGCTGTGAGAGGCGTTGAGAAAAACTTTTTGAGCGGATACATCTTACATAACTATTCACTGAATGTGCTGAACTTTCAACAAACTTCTTACATAATTTCAGCCTTTTAAACACGTTAATCCGATAATTATGTAAGATGAGCTAAATTTCGGTGAAAGATATTTTAAACTATGGAGTGAATGGGTCAAAAGCGCAGAGTTTCCCTTTTTCCAAACTGTTGAAATTGTGACAGAAATTTGCTAAGATTTTGAATTGTTGAAATTTTGTAAGGAATGTGCTGAAAGCACTAGCAGTCACTCTTCTTCTGAAGTGCTGAAAATATATAATAATTGTGCTGAAATTTTCAGGTGTTGACATTATGCACACAACACACTCAGCACATTTCTTACATAATTTCAGTACATTCAGAGCATTTCTTGGAAAATTTTTCACTAACACCCGCTCGCACCTCAACACGGGTTATGGTGTTTGCTGAATAATTTTGGCTTTTATTGCACAGCAACATTTCACGGAGCAATTAGAGAAATTATCAGTGGCATTGTTTAAGCAATGATGGTACCGGCAGTGATTCATCAAATGCAAAAACAAACGAAGGCAGCAAAGGGACCAGCCTGACATCAGAAGCTAGATACAAGTTTTTTCAACCGTCAACAATTTACGCGATATCAACTATGTCAATCTTTTTGCAGCGCACGTTCAGCGCGAGTACTATTTGATTTGGAGAATGGATCAGACCAAACGTTCCTCCTTTTCAAGCGTCAACAAGTACCAAGTTTTTGAGTAAATCTACGACTCCTTTTTGAAACTGGTTTCCACTTTTGCATCTTAATACTAATTGAACTATTTTTACTAACAAAAAATTCTTTCAATCGTGCGGTTTGTAAATCGTAGCCACTTTATTTGAAACATTATTTCGGTACCGGTCGACGCTTCTAATGTCACTACTTAAAGAATTTGAACTTGAACTATCAATATCTCATGCAGAAAACAAGATTATTCAAATTTTTCGCGTTTTTGCCGAACTTGCTTATTGGTGTTAGTAATATTCCAAATAATCTTAATAATAGCTCTTGTTTGAAATGATTTACTAACTTTTCCTATCCATGCTGGCAATTGCTATTATGTGCAGGATTTTGATTTGAGATTAGATGCAAGATTGGGGATGAAAAGCTGGGGATACAATATGTGCTGAAATCTTCATCTGTAATATTGAGTCGTTATCAGCCAAAAAATGAACAGTATTTTTTCACCATAATGCCTCTAATTGTCATCTTGTATTATTTACCACCTATACTTGAATAAACGAGTAACTTTTCCAGGTTTGACTGCTTTTGTGAAAGGTTTTGGGTGACCGTTTAAGCCGAAATCAAAAGAATCTGATCCTTAAAAACCAAAGTTCTAACATACATTTGAGATCTCTCAATCTTTTTTTCTCATCAATAATATTTAACGTATCTTTGATTGTGCGTATGAATGCTTTTTCACCATACTTTTTTGTTAGAGTGAAATAATCGCTCAATAATCTGCAACCCCGAATCAGCTCCCCCCCCCCCCCAGTTTAAAACAATCGCTAAAAATCTTCACTGTGGTCAGTGGAAGTTAAATTATCTTTAACAGATGGAGTGTTTCCGCTGTCAAAGATTTCTTTCTCAATCAGTCTTACAGTATCTGAAGCCCATTTTTAAGTTAAAGATGAGTTCATAAAACGTAAGTTCGCAAGTTTATTTTTGTGGTTTTTTGGCTCGACCTTTTATTAATAGAAAAAATTTTTACAAAATTTTGAGGTGTGTGATATGTTAAATTCGGCTTATCAAATAAAACTTGACAAGATTAACTCTTAAACACTCTTTAACTGTAGTCACACTAGGATTCCGTTGGAAGATTGTCCAGAAGCAAAATTCTGGACAATTGCTCACTATTGTTAACTGCTCATAAATAGTAAAAGTTAGCTGAAAAATTTTGATACATTTGTCTCCCTTACTGACAGGGGATTTGAAGCAATGGTGGTTCTCATTAGTCTATGGAGAGCTTTTCATTCAATGTTTCTTGGTTTTTGTGTTATGTTTGGTGTATTATTGAATAATACCCTAGTTGATACCATAAACGAATTAAACCTTGATTTTTTGACAACTTTAATGCCGTTTAATTGCCCAAACAAAGCTTGTAGCAACTATATTAGCCTTGTCGTCTTTTTATGCAATTTTTCGCTTGGTCGATTTTTCGTCTGACCCATTTGACTTTTCGTCCTCAAAAAAGTTAAAAAGGTAGCACTCAGAGGCCATTAAAATCTCATGGGGCCCTACAGCTCACTAGTCTCTAAGTTTGCAGTTCACAGAAACTGTTTTGGAGACGTATACTCATGGTGTGAAGACGGTTCTTACAGTTTTATCCCCCACATCCCCCGCTGCGCTCACCTCACGTCCATACAATTAAGCTAAAGCTGGCCTCACTAAACACTTGATATCTACTGACGAAGCAACCACTCGCCTGTCGCTTGAGAACAATTCGCCCGACGCTAGTCGATTATGTTTTCATTTGCATGCCATTTTAGCATCCAATTTAGGAGCTCGCATTATAATTGTGTTTGAGCACGGTGAAATTTTCGGGGTCAATTATATAGTTGCAAATTTCCAGACCTCATATATGGATGTTGTTCCTGGTTGCATATATGGGTTTGTGGTGGTCAGTTTTCTGTTTTCTTTTTTTTTTGGGGGGGGGAGATCTTTGTAAATAGTTATTCAATTTTCTTAGAAATTTTCTCTTGGGTTTTTTTGGAAAAAAAAGTGAATTACCGAGATCATTAATTCTTTTAGGGTCAAACAATTTAATTTTTTTCCCTTTCTTATTTATATAGTTCTAGGATTAGCTAGTTTTTTTCTTCCAGAGTTTGGCAATTCTATTTGGATTGCAGTGAATCGCAACCTGATACACTTCGATGAGAACACAAATTTTCAATCACCAATCTCTCAAAATCTGCTAATTTGTATTGCGAAACCAGAAAGAAATACCAGTGGGCGTATGAAAGAATTACAACAAATGTTAATCCTTGTTGGTTGCCCCGGTCCTGTTTTTTGATAAACATGCCTCTTGCAAAGATTTTCGATGCTCGTGCAAATCTTTATGTTTTCATAGCAAATGAGATGTCAAGATTCACTATACCATGCTTTAGTATATTTCTTATCAAGATGTATCGTATTGAATCACTGAGTTAATTTTTGGACTTTTGCAGTCTGCTCAGGCTGAGGTCTGCGACCCAATACTAACCAGACCTGGACCATCTGGTCGGTCTGGATCCCTGTACCCGACTCAAGTCCCTCTGTTCAACCTGTTTTGGGTGGCTGACCTCATCGAGCGTGCCAGCCATATTTAAATTGTGCTTAGCTTTATAGTTCTCAGTTAAATTTTTACTAAATTAATGCTGCTATAATTTGAACTGTAATGGTTTAATGAGAATTAATAAAGAATATTGTTTCCAGTGAAAATTCTAAAAGCTTGCAAATTTATTGCTGAAGATTTGAAAACTAATTCTAATGCGTTTCCCCATATATTCAGAACTTCTCAGCTTTCAGGATCTCTCATTACTCGGTAGGACATTTGAAGTAATATATGACCAAAGTAATTTATCAGATCATCTTCAAGTGCACAATGGGAAATAAATTCTATGTTCAAACTTATACAGTATGTACAGCCGCAGGAACAAACTAAAGTCTTGCTAATTACCTATACGAAAATACGTAATTAGGACTTCAATTTTGTGTGGTCAGACTAGAAGCTGATTTGATACAAAATGGTCCGAAGAAGCATCGGCGCAATTTCAGGGCTTTTTAATATACGAAATTGCGCTGAACGCATGATTTTGAACTTAGATTTCAAAGCAGAAAAAAAATCTCCTTAAAAAATGGCACGTGGAGTAAAAAACCATATGCACTTTGAAATTGTGTCCCGATAGCACTAATGAAAACAGTTCTATACGTTTTCTTCTTGAGCACCGTTAGTTCACTCAATAGACAAGAAAGGATTTTAACCTAAGAGAAGCAATTAAATTGGCGCATTAGTGCCAATTATGGTAGAAGATGGAGCCAACGAGAGACTTTAAAACTAATTAGTTCAAACTGTCTATAGAAAACATTCTCTAATAGAAAAAACTGGCCGGTTTTCGAAAACTGAAAAGTGATTTCCTGCCATTGTCTAGACAAGCAGAAGAGATAACAATCCCTAGCTGGAGAAATCTCTCTGTCAACTCCAAAACAAATAGTCAATAACTTGAACGCTCAATTGTAAAAAAACACTTAAAGAATGCAGTAATCTACCACCTCAGCTAAAAACTCTAGAACAGAAAGAAACATTGCCTGAACAATAACAATCTACCTTATGCAGCAGTGTCCAAGATATAGTAACCACAAGTCAAATTGTGCTATCAGCTGGTCACAAAAGCAGATTAAAAAAAATTATCAGGGCTTTATATCTGTATTCCTGTTGGTCTTTGCTCAAGCTAGCCAAAAATATGTGCTAAGACTTCACATAAAATAAATGAATTTTGATTTGATGTCAGTGCACTCCCCGGTAGTCAAGCTACAAGAAAAAATTTTGTTCAACTACTTGGGAATGAAAATGTTTTCAAGAAATGCAATGACTAAGCTAAAAGAAGTAATAGAAGGATGAAGTTGCTCAAAAAAATTATATGAAAGTCATTTTAAAAAAATTTCTCCTGTTGACTTCCGTCTGAAGGAAAAGTTCTTTAAACCTGTTTTGATATCCGCGAGTACCCAAAATGTATTTTGAAAAGACCATACTCAACTCATATTAATGAAAAAATTTTGTCTGTTTTTAGGACAGGCTGGATTTCAGCTTTCACAAAAGAGTTTAGCTGCACCTAATGTCTGACAAAATAAATTAACTTGACCCAAAATGAGTGATGGACTTTAGCTTGACCCAATGTTTGCAAAAAAAGCGAATATATTCTAGCTAAGGTCCTGTCATCGATCCAGGTCGAGTTCATCACAACCAATTAGAGTCAAGCAAGGATCTTGTCAAGTGTCCACTTTTATTTTTTCAAACCAGTTAAGGTCGACAAATGTATTTTGACTGGTCCGCCATTGGTCTTTCAATAACCAACGAAATTGACCTAAGATCTCTTCATCGCTCCACAACTAGTCATTTCATTACCACGAAAATGCCATTTTTTACCACGAAAATTCTACGTGCAACTCTTTTGATCACAAGTGCTGATAATGTAGACAACATGTATGCTCCCTCTTCTTTAACCATTCTGAAGAACCTCAAATCCCTCAAAAACGAGCAGCATTTTTAAAACTGAGAGCTCATAATCTTGGAATGGAAAACAAAATGAATAATGCCACATTTTCGTCATGGCTAAAGGTTGAGCCCATGCAAAGACCTGATCTCGAAACTTTGTTGGTTTTGAAAAAGCTAATGGTGGACCCTTGGAAAGACATTGCTCTACTCTAAGTTGTTATGAAAAGATTTTAGCTGGACCCAAGAAAAGACCTTTGACTTGTTGCCGTACCATGTAATTCTTGTCAATATTGACCCCCACAACTGGACTTTCAAACTGTTTTCATGAGTCTGCACATAGACCTGGTAAAGTGTTGTTTTTTCACCCAGCCAAACTTCTCAAAAGTCAAACTTTCTTCCATAAGCTATAGTGTTAATGAGCAAAGTAACACAATCTAAAATTGGAAATTTTAGTTTAAAAAACAGACCTTGATTCTTCAAGAAATTGACAAGGAAGCTGCTTAATTTTTTCAAAAATATACAAAACGCTGAAAAGAATTTTAGACAATAGAAATGAAATTGAAATAAGAGCCAAGTGGACTGAATAAAAAGGAAAAGTTTTTCAGGAACCACAAGGCTGTTAATTGTTATGCACTTTGTCCACAATGTTTTTTAATTGCTTACGCAGCAATTTTTTCCGAATGTGGTTGGACGGTTATATGACACATTCTTTGGCACCAAAAACTGTCACTCGTGAGCTGCTTCCTTGGGGTTTTACTTCAGTTTGAAAAAATTTTCAGCGCTAGATTTTCAGTTGCATTAGAAAAAGCATGGAATTTATTGCTTTGCTCGACCGAGAATTTTGCTTGACTGTTTATGTCATTTTGTCCACTTCAATGATTTAATTTTGTCTCAAAGAAATGAGATATACAGCATGTAAATTCAACCGAAGCTGTCGCGGAAACAGTACTTCACATGAAATTTCCTTTTTTGTTCTACTAAATCTGTTTTCGCGCGTTTTTGCAATCCAAACTCTTGTAGAGAAAATTTTGTATTGATATTTATGCAAAAGCAAAAGTAGCGATTTCATTGTTTGTCTTAGAGTTGCCCAGTTTTCTGCCTCTGCAATAAACTGCAAAGCAAATTTTACTACTAGGGGCATGAAAAAATTAGTCTTAGGCATTCGCTTATATGATCGAATATCCGCTGAAGAGGATAGGATCAAAGCAAAAAAAAAGTTACTGAGCTCATTTGAATTTACTCATAATGACTCAAATACGTTGAACAAAATTTCCCATCAAAAGATTTTGTTTTACAATATTTGGAATGTTTTACATATAGATATTGGTGACCCATACGTAATGAGTTCGGCCTAATTAGGCACCTTAATATATATGTCTGTTTACAATGATATAAAGTTTCTAACTCTGACCACTAGCCTGAAGTTGAAGAACTTATCATGATCAGCAGTTTTTTTCTCGTGGCGCGATATGTTCATAAGCATTATCAGGAGTAGTGGATATAGGGGGTACGGACCAGCCACCCGACTTGTCCCATTCTTTCACAAATTCTCCGAGTATGGGGAAACGGGCCCAATCGCGCGTCTATTCGGTACCCCAATTTTACCATTACGACACACACATTTATTTCATCACAAAACAAAGATATTTTCCCCTTTTTTAAAAAAAAATATAAATAATTTTCACCTCAAATATTATATCTATATATATACTTTTTAAATCTATCCCTAGTACGTCTAAATCTATATCTATGTAAATAAACACATAATATTAATTTTTTTATTTATCACACGCACACACACACACACAAACACACACACACACACACACACACACACAGACCCGCGCACACATTCTTATAATTTGTAAATTTGTCATTTCTTGTGTCACTTAGTGCAATTCACTAATACCGCATTAAGCTGTTAATTAACCGTTATCAGACGGATAGTTTGGGTTCTGTCCTCACTGTCACCATTGGACGTATCCCAGATATCCAGTGTAACTTTTGAGAGCGTGTTGTGGTACGGTTGTACCATATTAAGTTCATATTCTGTTGATTAGTACTAATTTATTTTAAGTTTGCCCTTGCCTGATCAAATGTCATAGTTCACTTATATTAACTTTACCCATCTTTTACTACATTTTATTCCGTTAAACTATTCTCATAGAATTCAGTTGTTCTCAATCTCTTAGTTTTGCAGCCACAAAAATCCTAGTAGGATTTGAGGAGGATTTCCACGCTGACAAATTACAGCTATATTCTTAGCTCTATTGCAAAGTAAAACTAAAAGTGTTAATCCCACAATTTGGTAAGATATTGGATTCGCGCCTCGAATCCAATTCAAATAATCTAAACACATTCGTGGCTCATATACGTACCTCCGGAAACAGAGGTATCACATGGCGCAGTCAGCAGTCAAAGAACGTGCAATCCTCGGAAGCGAACCCTTTTGGGAAAAACCAACACTAGAACCACCTCTGAGATGGGACCGCTGGCAGATAATGCTGAAATTGGCTATCCTGGCAAAAGAGGGTATTTCAATCGACACCCTACGCGAAGATCCGACTGACAAAGTCACTTTCCCTCCAGAACCTATTTATGAGGATAATGTTGAGAATAGTACAACCCAAAGCGAATGAGATAGAAAAACTCGCAATGAGCAACTCAAGAATGCCTGGTTAAATCTTTGTCAAAAGATAGAACTTGCAGGCATATGGTGCGGCGACAAACTTTGGAAGTTTTGTGACAACAAAGCTGTCTCTCTGACTTATCTCAGCCTGGGGATGGAAGGACGACGGATTTTCGGTTCCCAAGAACCGAATATCCAAATTCATCGCGTGACAACAAAGGACCTTTGGGAGAGCCTAGACCAAGTAGTTACCAAACAGAGAAATATCACCTTTGATCGATACATTTTCCTCACAAAGAAACAACTGGAAGGAGAACCTGTAGAAAAATTCTACGGTTATCTTCGGGAACTGTCTTTGAACTGCGATTTAGGGAGTCATAAGGAGTCAATCAATCGTGACGTTTTTATAGCCAAAATGCAAGACCGGGAGATCCAGAGGGCATTAATCAAAGAAACAAGAACAGCTAAAAAAGCGTTGCCATGAACATTGAGATGGGCATCCAGAATCAACTAAAGATATCTGGAACCACTGTTCAATCGACTACAAATGAAATTATAACTACATCAGTAAACAATATACAAGGATCGTGGAATAGATCACGTCCTTCAACGAATCAATTCGTAAAACCTACCATCTGTCCCAACTGTGGCTATGGGTGGTCTGCTACACATCGTCAAAATTGTCGTGCCCGTGGAAAGAATTGCAAAAATTGCGGAATTGCTAACCACTTCGCGAAAGTTTGCCGAAAACCTTAACATCCATATAAGCCGAAACCCAGAGTAAACAATGTAGATGACTCTATCTCCGAGGTGGTTACGGTGGGTACATCAGCAACAGTTGGAGAACAGATTAATCATATAGATAGATTGTTTCAAAAACACAGTATCTATGACGCTGATTACTAGTCGGACTACGATGATAACTGCGTTGCAACAATCTCTATTACTAACGACACTCTCGAAGTGGAGCCGGTGAATTTAGACATTTGTATCGGGAATACTAATACAAAAGCTTTGCTGGATTCGGGAAGCGTGTGGACTATAATCAACAAAAATCTTGCAAATACTGTGGTGTCAGAGTGCAAAGGAAGTTTCTGGGTACAATCACCAGAAATTCACGATCTAAAAACTATGATCAAGACTTCAACCAAATGTAATGACTGGTTAGCTACGGACATTATAGTGACAGTAGTAGAAGAAGGCCACAGACCCATCGTTGGACGAGATCTCTTCCCAAAGCTAGGCTTTTCTCTAACTCAAACAAAACAAATTGCAAATGTCGATCAATACCAATGTTTAATCATGAATCAGATAGCATTCAGTTAAATCTACGTTTCATAAACAGTACGTTTCATACCTACACATCAAAAAGGACGCAGAATTCCAATTAATTTACAACCACTAGTTATTGACGAACTTCAAAAACTACTTGTTGTTGTTGGGATAAAAATTTCATCTCAACTATAGTCATTACAGTAAAAAAGAGACAAAACAGTTGAATTAGCCTTATATTCAAAAATATTGATTAAATCTATCAAAAAAAAACAAATATCAAATGCCGCATATAGATAACTTAATCGACACAATACAACAAAATTTAAATACAAATGCATCACAGGAAACAGAATGTTTTTCTACACTTGAATTAAAGTACGCATACAGTCAACTTAATTTAGATCCGGAAACGGCTAGGCATTGCAACTTCAATATTGTTAGCGGTGAAGGAACTGGTACTTATCGTTTCATTACCGGTTTCTACGGATCAATGGACATGCCAGCAGCAATCCAAAAAGTGATGGAGTACACATTAGTCGGACTTAAAAATACTCACTGCTTATTAGATGACATTATAACAGTCAGTCGAGGCTCAAAAGAAGTTCACTTAAAATCAGTCTTCAAATGTTTAAAAAAAATTGGACGATGATCATTTACAAACAAATTTATCGAAATGTCATTTTGCAAAAACCGAAATCGAATGGTTAGGTCACAAATTTACTCAGTCAGGAATTGCACAACTCGAAACTAAAACAGCAGCAATTTTAAATTAAACAGCACCTAAAAATTTATAACAATTAAGATCATTCATAGGTTCAGTTCACCACCTAGGTTGGTTTATACCTAACTTGTCTCAATTATGCTATCCTGTTCGACCATTGCTTAAAAAGAATACGAAATTTGTTTGGAATGATGAACTTGAAACTCATTTCCAAGCAATAAAAAAAAGTCGCAAAAGCAAGGGAAAACAAACAATATAATCCCCACTTGGAAACACGGATCAAATGCGACGCTTCTCGAGCTGGAATAGAGGCAGCATTAGAACAACTTTCACCCGCAGGTTGGCATACAGTGGCATTTAGGTCTCGTTTCCTGAACTCTAATGAAGAACGCTACAGTATTAATGAATTAGAATTGTTAGGAGTTGTGTGGTCTGTAGATTATTTTAAATATTACTTATTTGACAAATCATTCACAATCATCACAGATCATCGAGCACTACTTTCAATCATGAAAGAACACCGATCTAATAAATCATGTAAGAGTCGATTAACTTGTTGGGTAGATCGTTTTTACCTTTTGATTTTAATATTGAACATATACCAGGTGCAAAAATGGGGCTAGAAGATTACATTTCCCGCCAACCAAATCAAGAAGCAAAAGTCACTAACAAATTCGATAAGGAATTTGCGGTAGCAACAATTACCCGCATTCATGACGCTATTGCGGCAATTTATATGAATACCACACAGCAAAACTGTCAATCACAGCACTTTAGCAGCGTCAATCACACACATTCCACACGTGCCTCACATCCCCGCTCAACAAACTCTTCCAATTTGCTTTCTGCCATTAATTGTAACACAACTCAGTTGCTTCTTGAAAACTCTGCAAACGCAGCACAATTCCACTTAAATTCTAGTCCACATACATACTCAACTTCAATCAAAAATAATTCTAAATTAATCTCAAACGATTCACATTTACCTTCAACTTCCCAAATAAAGATGAGCAGTCCAAGATCAGTTCCACAAACCCCTCCTACTCACAGCAGAGTCACATTTCAGTCAACAACAAATTCGGCAGTTAACTCGACTCACTCCTCCACCGAAGGCCCAAATTCCCCAAATCTTGAATTATCTAAGGAAGAGGTGTTTGAAAGCTTTCTGACGCAGCTATTTACGAAAGGGTTTCTCGCTGTACTAACAAGCAAGGAGGCAGTCCTCAAGGAGGTACGGGGTTGTATATTCCGAAATGATGCACAAAGGTGTAAGGAGGTGAATCCCTATCTCTTCTTCTATTGGAGAGATGTTCACGTACGATCAGGCTGCGTCTGCGTGGACGAACGCGTAGCAATACCACGCTCAATCTAGGACGCCCGTATTTGAAGGCTTAGATCTCACCCACACTGGCAGCTGGGGAATGATAACTCTTGGGCAGTATGCGTTCTGGCCGTATAAGCACCGCGAAATCTTAAACAAGGCTGCTCAGTGCAAGGCTTGTACTGAGATTGCTGAGAACCTTAGACCAGTCGTTCCGGCGTCAAAATTGAAGCCGTTATTAACGTTATTAAGTTGTTCAAAACCTCATGAAGAAATACAAATTGATTTCGGCGGCCCCATTACTAATGAAAAACATCAAGATATACTTTTCTTGCATGTAATGATCGTTTTTCCAAATATCCTACTGTAGAAGGCTTTGATTAAGCTAATGGACCTAATGTAATTAAATTCTGAGATGACTATATTCAAATACACGGTGTTCCTAGAAACATTAGGTTAAATCAAGCACGTTGTTTAATTGGATAAAAAGTATAGACTTTCTGTAAAAACCACAACATCAACATTATCACAGCTCCTGCTAATGACCACAGAGCTATTGGATTAGTGGAGTGTTTGATACAAACAACTTAGAGACGACTAAGCTGCATGAAATTAGACAATAGAAATATTACATTTACAATTAAAGAAGCAACAAAGTCAATAGTAAATCAATTACGTATATGCAAACAAAAGAAATAAATGTAACACCTTTCCAAGCACATTTTGGAAGAAAGCCAAACAGATCACTAAGTAACATTAGTACCCTACCAAAGTCATCAAATTTATCATATGAAAATATTCTTCACCACTATTTAGAAGCCGACACTGTACCCGTGGAAGTCTTCCTTGAAGATAACGAATGGGTGACCGGTGATCGGAACGACATACTGATAGAAGAGGCGATGCAAAAGGTCCAGGTGGATGCAGGACGAAGATACAATGGGGACAAAAACACTCGGTGTCCCGATTTATATTACACCCCAAACTAAATAACCCGATACTCCGAACAGAAAAGTCATTGGACATCAAGCTTGCTCTCTAAGTGTCCAAAAGGTCAAAGAGGGATCTTCGTGGCCTTTGGGAAAATTGGCCCCGGGTAGCACGGTCGTCAGAACTTCCGACACGACAACGGTCATAAGGGAACCCGGAATCCCTGAAGTCCGAATGAGAAACAGCGATATCACCAAATTTGGCACCCATGCTGAGCAAAATACGGATCTTTGGCAGCGCGCCCAACGACGTCCCCTCCCTTATGAGAAGACAACAGAGGATAAGATTGCGCAGCATACGAAGGACCTTAAAAAGAAATATCGGGGAGAAATTGAAATTCGCCACAGACCCACCCAATCATACGCTGCCTCAGGCGTTTCAAGTGCCATTAGCAATATTTCCAAAGCAACGTCTTCACTGAAACCCAAGAAGCCCCAATCGGGAAGAACTCGATCACGACAATCCTTGACAACCGACGTTGAATACGTCCAATGCCTCCTCTGTTGCTGCGTCATCGGTCACCTCATCAACCGCATCGCCTTCCACGTCAAGATCAAAAAGAAATAGAAAGCCGCCAGATTATTTTGGATACGAAAATTCTGTTTGTTCTATTAGTGAAGACTCTGCCCCTGCGCCCAAACGTCATAAGGCTATAAACCCGGTTATAGAGACAGTAATCCAAGAAGAGGCCCTCCAACCACCTGTACTTGACACATCTTTCGAGTTGCCGGTTGTTAGCCCCCCTCCACCCCTCCAGTTGGAACATGGTCTAGAAGCATATGACTATGACGAGTAAACAAGAGAAATAAACATGAGCGTCTTGGACGCCGAAAATCAAATTTAAAACTATGTTAAACTGTCAATTCAAACTAGATAACTTTGCTTTCATTAAAATTTAGTGTAAAACTAATTCATTCAATGAACGTTATTTATTCTAGATTTGGATTTGTGCCACTATTGCATATGTTTTCTGTTAAATGCCAAAATTTAGTTGTGAACGTGTTTAGTTTGCAACAATTAATTCCAGTTTAGCTTTCATTGCAGTAAATCTTCATCATTAAAAGTATTGCATTCGCACCACGATTGTGCATTAATCCGCGTTTCACGTTTACAGTTGAACGTTACTGAAATGAATTTCCATTGAAGTAATTTCTCTTGCATACTTTTCTCAATTCCATTATGATTCTTTGTTTGCTTGCCGATGCTCATAAAAATTTACTACTTATAATAACCAGTACATATGTTATTAATATCTTAAATTTTACACTGTTGCAGTTTAAAATTTCGTTAGAGCGGAGGATATGTGGTACGGTTGTACCATATTAAGTTCATATTCTGCTGATTAGTATTTATTTTTTTAAATTTGCCCTTGCCTGATCAAATGTCATAGTTCACTTATAATAACTTTACCGCCGACTAATAAGTCAACTTTTCATTTCGTTCACATCGCCCACCTTTTACTACATTTCATTCCTTTAAACTATTCTCATGGAAGTCAGTTGTTCGAACTCTCTTAGTTTTTCAGTCACAAAAATCCTAGTTGGATTTGAGGAGGATTTCAACGCTGACAAATTACAGCTACATTTGTAGCTCTATTGCAGAGTAAAACTAAAAGTGGTAATCCCACACTTTGATAAGATATTGGATTCGCGCCTCGAATCCAATTCAAATATTCTAAACACAATCGTGACTCACATAGGTACATCCGAAGACAGAGGTATCACGCATGTTAAAAGCACGTAACACCAATTTGCGAAAAAACTTGACAAAAAAACCAGCGTAATTCTGCAGTTTTGGCTAAAGCAACTTATTTTGCTTAATTTTGTCTGTTTTAAACATAAAATAGGTAATATGTAGGACATTATCACAAATAATTAGGATAAGCACATCTGCATAAATAAGCGTAGCGCTCTTAAAATCATGCTTTTTATGCTTATTGAATGGAGGGTTTTTGTTTCGAAACTTCTATTAAATGATCAGTATCAATACCACTACCTTCAAGTTTAGAAGATGGGAAATAATATTTACAAGAGCAACCGGGCTCTTTATTAAAGTAACCACCTCTAGGTAAATCCACCTTTGGATGTACTGTTTTTATATGACCCCTCAACTAATTAAAACTATCAATAGAAAAACAATGTTCAAATTTAACTTTAATAGCAATACAATCCTTACATGTTTACTTATTTATATCAATATCTTTTATATGTTAATTATCCTTACTTTTATTACAAGCTTTTTTCTGGCTCCCGTCTGACCTCTTTACCATAAATAAAAATATAATCTTTATCTTCATCATTATTTATAACTTCACCTTCATCAAACTGGGTTTTATCTTGAATTATATCCTTAACCAAGTCATTAGTTCCATCTGTGATCTGTTTCGATCATAGTCTCAACCATACTCTTACTAAAACCATTCCTAAAACAAACAACGCTCAATAAATCATATCCACATTTACACACACCTCTTTTATCATCAAGAAGTCAATCATAATGACACTTGATGGAATAATATCCCTCAAACTCTTTATTACACTCAAAACAATTATAAGCCATTATCAACTACGAGCGAAAATTTCAATTAAATCCATAACACGGTCTTTAGAGTTATATAACTCTGAGAGATAATCATTAGCACTAGTATTTCAATAACTTTTCTCTTATCTTCTATCTATAGGTGGTTCTCCCTCTTTAGCATAGTTTTCTGTTGATAATTGCTGTAGTACATTTTCTACTATTAGAAAACTCTTCAACCATAGCTACAACACCAGCTTTATTAAAACCCTCAGCACCTTTATTAATATACTTATCTTTTAATAAGTATATCGTCAAAGTTGGGTTAACCATATATGGAGTCTCCTCTCAATCTTGGTCAATAACCAAGTCCGGGTCATAACTGTGTTCAAAGTTATCTCTATTTTCAATTTTATGTTCTAAGTCTCCCCTGTAGCCCTGGTGTAACATGGACGAAGTCCCATGGTGTTACTTAGACGAAGATCCATAATTTCTATCAGGGAACCTGCTTCGCAGATTATTAACTAACAAACTAGTTCTATTTAATGCATGAGTATCGGCAGCAGCCGCTAAACCCGCAGCTCTTATTCCATTACTAGGTGAGCTCGGCGAAGCCGCTTAGCAGATATAATAATGTATTACTAATCTACTACCCAGAATACTAAAACTAGCAGATGTGCAATATAACCATTTAGCTCTAATTTGTTCTTTTGCTAAATCACCATTTTGATTTTCAAATCCTCTATGCTTTAGATAATAAATATAATAGAATAATTAATGTTTAATTTGAATTAAAGTTGCCCTATCATTTGGATCTTTCATTCTTTGTTTCAGATAACTGATTACACAATTTCTCTCCTTATTTGATAAATCTGCTTTAAAACTTAATGCCTCAAAATTTTTGTTTCCAATAGAAGAATCACATACTATATTTTTTTTCTGTTCTGTAATAAAAAATGAGACATTAATAGAGGATTGCCACATTTTCATCACTTTTAGTTGTGGAATATAGAATCTCTTGGGTTTCTGCCGATAAAATTTTTTCAAAAACATCATTGAAAGTATTTTAAAATTGAAGTATATGTAAAGTTATCAAAGAATGCAGCATTACTATATGTTGTAATACATACAGTATCTGCACCAGGTCTGCATGTATTATTTATTTGAGCTGGCTCATGACAAATGTCAATCTTTTGAACATTATGATGTCTTCAATTTGTAAAAAAGGTTTTTTTGTTTATTTAGCTTACTACCCATATCGTCAAGTATTAATATACCATCTCTGAAATCTTCTATATTATTTTTGGTATTTTTTTTAATACCAACTGTTGTATATCCTTCCCAATCTGATTTATCTTCACACGCCTCAATGATAGGTCTTTCTTTTTCTCGATCTAGCTCTAAATATTGTTTAACAAGTGCTTTACCAGTGCCAGTTCCATCATAAACTTCTCCTTCATAACCTCTAAATCGTTTTACGAATGCATCATCTTTATTAGGCACACTATCATAAATAATAAATGCACGAAAAAACAATGCAATAATATTGAAAATAAATTACCCAATTTTATAGGGTGAAAGTTTAATTTAAGACATAGTCAAATTTATATATCTAGAATGATAGTTCCAACATTTGAAAAACTTAATAATAAATCTAGTTTTGATAAAAAAGCTACGAGTAACATCGAAATAAGTCAATGACAGTTAGTGATGCAACAATAGAAGCAAAAATATCAAAAGATTTCTTTAAGAGTGTTGGTAAAGCCACAGTTAACTTTGGAAAAAATGTTGCTAGTAATCCAGTAAGAGAATTAGATAGAGAAGTAAAATAGGAAGTGCAGCTGCAACTAAAAATACTAGAGCAGCTTTAACGGCTACACAAGATTTAATTAAGTTTACAACAAGTGGTGAAGATATAAGAGTAGTACAAAAAAGAAGAGGGTTATGCTGAGGTACTAAGAAAAGATAGCTCATCTATAACTATAAATATAACTATAACTATAGCTATAACTAACCCTCATCTAATTCTAGATATAGTATTAACATTAACCTAGCTATAAAAATAGATAGTAATATTGTTATTTCTAAATATATTATTATTACTAAACACCATTAGCTTTAGTTCAAAAATAACTCAATTTTTTTTCTTGTTCTTATATTCTTCAAACGCCTTAATTAATTCAGTATATTCATCGTTATCTATTATTTGTTATCATTTATTGATTTAGTATATAGCTTATTGAGTTTGTCACTAAATTGATTACTTAAATTATACAATTGGGAAAACTTTATAATTTTGCTTCCTATTTTTGCATTAATTTGTTTTTTGTAATGAACCACAAACAGTTGCTGTAGCAAAAGCTGTTGGAATAGAATAAGGCAGTCCTATACCTGTTAATGCAACTGATGTTGTTGATGCTGTTGTTGTTGTAGATGATTATATTGTTTCTGTTATCTCAGCCATGTTAATATATGTTTTATGTTCACTTAGCTTTTTATTTTAGTTATTAGGTTGAGTATCATAATAAATTTTTAATACCTTTTATAAAATTAAAATTATTAAAATTTTTGTTTGCTTTAATTTTTTCATTTATCTACTGTTCATTGACAGCATCAGCTTCACGGATCTGCTTTTCAGCCACATCGTGGATCAGCTGTTCACTAACTGTCAACACGTTTGGATATAGTAATTTTCTCACTGGGTGTTGTTGTTGTTTTCATTTTCAGTAGTAAAAATAACTATCAATTTCCTTCATAGTATCTTTTTGATTAAAATCATAATGCATCTCTTTTCTTGCTTGTTCTTTGTGTTCAACAAATTTTCTTTCAAGTAATATAGCAATTATATATTTTATAACAGCCTTTACTATTAATATGAGACTATCTTATAAACCTCTCCATCTATCAACACACGCATCACCTAAGGAATATTTGTAATTGTCGGATTAAACTTACTTATTAATATAAAACCATTGTTTCGATTCATTATCTTTAGAAATAGTATCAGCAGAATTTTTATTGCCAAATCGAACAAAACTACCTTCGATTTCAGTTAACTTATTGGCTAATGTGGATACTTTAACCGAGTTGAGAGAAACTAGTTCAACTCTCTGGTCAACAATCCATACAGCTCCTCCATTGGTTGTATATGATGGTAGCCGAATAATGTTTGCATTCAGTTGACCAGTTGTGAGTTTTTCAAATTTAATTTTTCTTAACTCAGTTATGTTTTTACTCAATATTTTTGACGATATTAGACGATATGAAGTTATTATCATATTATTTTTTATTAACAACGTTTTTCATATCAAGAGGTGGATGTGAGTTTTTGATTATATAAACACTTTTCATATCAATATTTTTATTATCTTCTAAGAATAATTGATGGGATTTACTTAGTGATAAGTTGTTCCTACGGTCAGCGGGGCTGATCATTGTTTGTTGCTTAGTCTGATTGAATCTGTTTCTAGTCATTATTTATATTGAGATATATTGTCAGCAAAGCTGCATATGCCAAAACGTCTACTGCGAAGCAGGTTCCCTGATCTACTCCTGAGCCGACCGGAGGTCTATCCAAAAATTAGCGACTTCGTCGATCTGCGAGGCGAGTTCCCTGATCTGCTACGCATTGACTATGTTGATTCCAAGTGATTCTAACACCTTATTATTAGACTCAAAATGAAAGTCAGATTTTAATAATTCCTGTTCATTGTATTTACCTTCTATTATTTCACCATTAGAACCTTTTATTTTTTATGTTGTTGGTTGAGTTTTTAAAACTTCGGTAATTTTGAATAATTCTCTATTCCAATTAGATGTGTAATCCTTAGAAATATAGTAACGTTTGTCAGCATTGCTAACGTAATCACCAACTTTAAATTTTGGATGGGTGTAGCTGGGTTTATTAGAAGTAACTATATGCGAAGCAGGTTCCCTGATATTTTTAACTTTATTGGAAATTTTAGAAGCGTCAACGGGTGTCGTGTTAATTGTTTAACGAATTGTATTGTTATATATTTTGATAGCATCATCCAAAAGATTTACGCATTTACCATCGATGAACATAGGCTTATTAAATATTTGTAATAATGCTCTATTGAATCTTTCTAAAAATACAGACTTTAAATCACTACATGTTGAATATATCTCAGTTTTATATTCTTTAAGTAAAGATTTGAATTTTCTGTAATAAAACTCGCTATCTCTATCAAACCATAAATTTTCTGGTTTTATACTTCTTCCGAACACCATTTTAAAACCATTAGTTTCAGATATACCAGATTTATTCTTTAATGGTATATCCCGTGCAAGTATTGTAAATATATCTATAACAGTTAAAATAAAATTATAATAATTGTGATTTTTAATCAAAGATGACTTATCAATTAAATCTGCCGACCATGTTTCATCTTTAGATATTGGTATTATTCTTTCTCTTAAATTTGTTATTTGACGACTGAATACTTTTTAGCTAATAATTGTTGTTTAGCTTTAGTTTTGGTTGTAGGTTTGACTCTCTGCTTTGCAGGAACTTCATTCACCAACATAGTAGTCGGCGTGTTTGTCTGCGAAGGGACTCCGCCCTTGGTTGGTGTGACAAAGCTCGCCCTTCACCAAGCAGTTTGACTGG
The DNA here is from genome assembly GCF_964194025.1 of Convolutriloba macropyga. Lineage (NCBI taxonomy): Eukaryota > Metazoa > Xenacoelomorpha > Acoela > Convolutidae > Convolutriloba > Convolutriloba macropyga. The sequence goes on along the minus strand of NC_134475.1, from coordinate 56,933,954 downwards.
TGGTTGTAGTCTTAGCTTCATTCAATGACCATAATTAAAAACAAAATTAACTATTTGATCTTGATTGAAAAAATCTTTGATACTAGTTTTTTTGACATCTTAAACATCTCATCATATCATGACCAGCTTTTGTTTCTAGTATAGTAGTTCTAGTCTTTCTATTGAACTGTCGAGGTGGTCTTAGCTAAGACCACTAGCTTTCACTTGTTCGTCATTCTCGTAAACAGTCTCTTTTTCTTCTACTACTACTACTACTACTACTACCCCTTTCTCATAGTCATTAGTATCGCGTCGCCATATTTCATCTTCGCTAGTAGAAACCCTTCATTGTGATGCAATTATAACTAATATTCTTTTGATAATTTTTTTATCTATTACTTTAAGTATCTCCTCTTTTTTATAACCGATATCCTATAGAAATAGTTTTATTTTGTTTCCATTACCTTTATGTCTATTTCGATTACTTCTTTATTAGTAATAAATATAGCAAAGCCCTAAAAAATCATTCACTTCACCTTTTTATTTTATACCCTCAGTTACTAGAGATACATCTACACCATTTATTTTAAGTTGTTCAAATTTGAATCAACTGATTTTATTTCGAGTTGTTTTTTTGTTTGTTTACCAATTAGTATTAAAATGTCAATCATATCATTATCTATAACAAATGTTTTGCCCCTATTATCTTTTAATGTTACAGATGTAACAGGTATAGGTGATAAGAGAGCAGCTCGTCCATAAAGAAAACTGCTCAGTCGTTGGTACCCCACACTCTTTAAAGTAACATTTTTTTCAGCTAGTGCTGCTAAATTCTGGTTTCGAAAAGCTTGTATTATTTCACTATTCGAAATTAACGCTTTAGTTTTTGGATCAAATAACTTTTCTATGTTACCAAAATATTCTTGTTGTTCTATTTTAGAACCTAATCTAGTTCACCTGTTTTCTTTGTCTAGTTTAGTTACTTCTATAAGTGTTTATAGTATAGACTTTTTTATGAAAACTATAATAAATCCTTATATAGTGTAATGGCAGCTTCAATTACTTTATCATCATCAATAGTCAGCTCTTTAATATTATTTAATACTAGATCACCTGGGTTGTCTTCGTCTAGCCCTAGTTTTATTAATAGTTCTGTTAGAATAGCAATCATTTCATTTATTAAATCTCTTATGAATAGATATAAGAGGAACATAAAATCTTTTATCATCGAAAGTGTATAGACTAGTCTTACTTGTTTTTGTTGTTGTCATATTATCTCCTACTTTTGCATTCTACACTCCTCTACAGTTTTCTTTTTGTCATACGTTAGTGCATTATAATAGTCTTCATGTTTAGCATTGTTACAATTTTTTTTTTTCTCTTTGGCTTTCCTTTAAACACAAAATTTAAAGCTAAATGTCTAGGACGATAGAGTTGCAAACTCCTCTACAGGATTACTTCCAAATTCATGACTGAATATACCGAGTATTTTTCATTGGTTTTGTCTGGTGTGTCTAGATTGGTTAGGTCCATGTGCTCATGACTAAATTTACCTTCAGAGAAAATTAGTACAAATCTATCAGAAACTATTTTCAGAAGTTTTACATCTTTTAGTGATGGTTTTAGAATATTATGGAAAAAACATCAAACATGTGTAGTTAACTTAGTTCTAATATGGTAACTTCTACATAAATTGGTGATTCATAATCTATTTTCTTTGTGTTTTCAAATGGCTACAATCCTTATGTCTAGTTTCATTCAAAAAAAATTATATACTTAAACTTTTCATAATCTTTTCTTCATCATGTAAGACCTTACTTTGAACGAAGTGCAGAGGTTTCATGCGCTTTGTTCCATATAATGAGTCGACCATCAATTTGTGTACAATCTTCTCTGCTTCAGGTATAGCTCTGATCTTTTTGTATTGATTTGAATGTAATTTTTACATATGTAACATTGTTTTAACTTATTACTCTATGTATTTTAGTTTATCTTGCACCAATCCTAACATAAAACTTAAAAACTGATGAATCATAAATTCATCTTTATCATTTTGTTCTAAGATTAGTTTTTTTGTTCTTGCTCTACCTTTCTCTCCTTCTCTATAGCCTAATTCATTATAATTTATCTTTTTTTGTTAGCCATTAGAGATAGTTGCTCTGTTTTAACTTTACAGTCATCATTGTAATCAAAATCACAAACTATATAATAACCATAATCACTATCATCTAGAGTATATAATGTATCATCTAAAGATGTGTTGGAGTACTTGAAGTCTTTGTAAGGTAACATTTGCATCATTGCATCGCCCAAGAAAATGTTAGCGTCTCTGTACCATATAGTCTTATTACTTTCACTAGTGTTGACCAATTTATCATCCTTTATATTACATAAACCACCTCTTTTTGCATCAATAAAAATATCTAACATTTGTTTATCGTGTAATGTATCTAATACAGTACCACTTGACATTCCCCAGCAATCAAAGCTATAACGAGGGAGACTTACACAGTGGAGAGGATTAAGCTTGAAAGAATTTAAGCTTAGTTTAACATAATCATTCATGCAATAGATTAAAATTTCCACATCACTCTGTAAGTACTCTATAGTTAGATCTCTACCAGTTCTATGCTCTTTTCATTATTAAAAATGTCAACTTAATCTTGTGTTGATTTTTTTTCAGTTTGGGGGGACTTGAAGTCTTCTAGTTTTAGATTACGTTAAGATTGTCATAGGTAGCTTTGCTATCATTGTTAGTTCTACTACCACATTCATCCCAACCAAAATTTCCATATCAATATAGAAACTTAGTTTTACGTCCGTATATCTCTGCCATTTCATCTAGAGGCATAGCTTAGAAGTTATAACTATCTAAGAAATTAAGATAACCAATACTAAATATCTTAGACTTACCAACTGCTAGTGTTATGTTCTCTACTTTACTTTTGTCTTTATTCTATTTGAAAAGTTCACTCTATAGTAGATTGAAATCATAGCCACTACCATTGTGGAGTATAACGGGAATGAAGTTTTCTTGTTTATATCTTAGATAACATATTTTACATGCAGGCATTCTATAATTAACAGTTTTATGACAGTGATCTTTTACGTTATTAATAAATTCTTTTTTACATATATGACAAGTGTTTTTAGTTTAATGATATAGTCTATCTTTCTTATTAACAATCATCTTTTTGATGTACTTGGAACTTTTTTCAGCTTCTATTTCTAATAGATCTCTAGCAAGTCTTTTGATACAATGAAAACCAAAGTAGTATTTGAAAAAACCTTAAACGCGACTTCGCCGTGCTTCGCAAAATGTAAAAATGTAACCCACACTTATTGTTATGAGTTTGGTTAAGACATATTTAATACTATGTGTTCTAACGTTGACAACACAAAATCCTTTATAGGAAGTTAAATTTTTTTTTTATTTTTTGACATTTGTGATCAATTTTGAAAGTAATATGTCGGTTCTTTTGGCCAACAATCTCTGATGTAAAAGAATGATTACATGCCTGATTGTCGTATTTCAATTTTGAAGTAAACCAATAGGTAAATCCATTACAATAAAAGTATTTCTGATTACTATTAATTGGTCTGTCTATCAATGTTTCTATTTTTTTAACCAGAGCGCTGTGTTCTACACCACCATTTCAGCAAAATATTATTCTGACATCTTTTTATCTATATTTAAATCATGATACTATGTATTTCTGTATTCTATTTATGTAAGCAAAATCATCTTCATGTTGTTGACTTGGTACAATTAGGTTTTTTGCATAATTACTTTTACGAGTTGCGTGCTCTTTAGCTGGACTTAACCAAGCAGTAATAGCTAGTTGTAAACAGTTATGTTTGTAATTGGATATATATATTTTTGATTTGAAATCTTTTAAATCTGGTGGTAAATCTATATAGCTACCAATGGATCTTTGTTGGTTCAATATTTAACTGAATGCTTCTTAATCCGTGAAACTCAGAGTCGTAGCCATAATCTTCATATTTTTCTTTTTTCGAAATCTAGCCATTGTTTGAAGTCACCGTAATCCTTAAAAGCCTTATTAACAATATAGTCCGTTTTAAAGAATATTTTCGTGATTTGAATTTCTTCTTCATTTCTCTTCTTATACTAACGCTCAGTTTTAATCTTAAATTTCAAACACTTAAGTTTTCTAAATTGATTACATTTCTTAATTTCTTCTACCGAGTAATTGATTTCTTCGTCTTTATCTCCAATGTTTTTTCCAGCTTTATCTGTAATATAATATTCTCTCATGTTCAAATTAGAGTTTATATCATAGTCTTCGGTTCCCTCTAGATAATTTCTTCTATGACTATATGAGTGGATAGTAAGGGCTACCTCACTTCTAATTGTTTTATTACATTCTTTACATTCGTATTTATTTCTAGTATAGATTTTATTATTAATATGGGTCTTTGACCATCCGGGAACCGGCTTCGCCGATGTTTCACCACTAGTTTTAGCCTTAGTCACAGTTTTGGCTTTAGTTACAGTTTTAGGTTCAGCTTTGTGAATAAGAGAGTCTTCATCTTCGTTATCAATCAGCTCTCTGGTTCTTCCTAAGTGATCGCTTGTTAAAGTGTGTTTGAGAAACTCTTTCTTTGAATTGAACAAAAAATGCTTTAAAAATGTCTTAATTGTAGAGTTAAACATGGAATGGGACAAGTCGGGTGGCTGGTCGGTACCCCCTTTTATCCGTTACTATCAGGTTCAAATAAAATATTTTGAGAAAGTTTCTATATAACATTAAGGAGGATCGATTATCCTTGTAAAGAAGAATGTTAGCAACTCATGATACCTTTACGAAATTTGCATAGCCAATCTTGTCCGCTCGAGCTGCTATGTAGAACAAATTGTTCAATAGATCGAAAAGAAATCTAATTTTTTTGCCGTTTTTAACTTCAATAGGTATCTGCGTTTGAACAATCAATTTTGCGGTTTCATACGACCTTAAAGAATTTTGGTTAATAAAGTTTTCAGGCTCTGAAACCACAAGGATGTTCAACTTACTCAATTCATTCGCTATCAAGTATTAGAAACGCATGTGGAAGTCACTCACGGAATCGAACAGTGTCTTTACCGCCCATTTGTCTAAGTGTATAGTTGCCCATTTAGAAACCACCTATCTGTCGAATTAGCTGCGCACCTAATAGTTCTCCTTCACTCCTAGAATCTCAATTTTGATTCTTATATTCAGGCGTTGACAAAAGACCCCCATTTTTTATCTTTAACTCTCTAATTACGTTAAATCATAAATTTTAGTCCCGTTCTTGAATTGTGGCCAAAACTTGGGCACAAGCGTCCTCGTCTTAGGGCGGCAATTAACTCCTTTGGGTGACTAAGATTTTTTGTTTTAGTATATACTTGGATCTCAATACAATCCATTATAAACTCGATGCGCTTAAACGCAGTAGCCTAATATTTAGCAAGCGAAAGTCGAAATGTAGTACTCAATGAAACTCTTTGAGAAGTACATGGCAAAAAATTTCTAACAAATAACTCTCCAATCACTCAACTGTTTATCAACTCAACTATAAGAAAAGATCCTACCAGAGCAACATCCTAATTTCAGGTATCTTTAAACAAAGTGAATATTACACTATTGCTTTATGACGTACCGCTTGATTAATAGACTGAAGCGAATTCGAAGGGCAAGTGAAATATTGAAAACTAATTTTGGAACGTTTTCTAAACTTAAATATCTCTTGTTGGGATAACAACAGTTGCATAACTTACCGACCGGTAAAATAACATGTTAACGCCAAATTACCATTAGGGAGTCTGTTTTGTCATAAGACTACGAGTAAGTAGAGAACCCAGGGTACGAATTATTTGGTCGCTAAAATTTAGAGGCACGTGCAGTTAGAGAACCCAGGGTGCGAATAATTCGCTCGCTAAAACTTGGAGGCACTTGCAATTAGCGATTAGCACGTGGAAAAATGGAATGCTGAATTTTGCGGCCCTATCTTAGCGGCCGTAACTTAGCGGCCCATTCGCAGTAAAGAAATATAATTTTTGGCGGTGAGGCCAAACCCACTAATATTTTTGACATTTCCGATCAAAACCTGAAACGAAAGCACTTGCCTCCGAAAACTCCCACCCCCCCCCCCCCCACCCCCATTTTCCCAGCAACTTAGCTTTCGAAATACTTGCGAATAGGTTTCTGATAGGTTCTTACAGATAAGGGGGTTTCTAAAAATTGTGATAAAACGTGGAATAATTGACGAGAATTTCTCGTTAAATAATTTGCAAAACTGTATTCCTTATTTATTTCATTTTTAATTAAAGTTTAACCCCCTTCGTACCCTTTGGTTCTCTAACTAAATTAGCACAAGAAAATTATCGCCCCTCGGGCCTTGTCCCCTGGGCCGCTCAGATTCATGTGCTAACATATACTTAGCAATTAGCACGTGCACATCGCAGGGTACGAATTTTTTGGTCGCCAAAACTTGGAGGCACGTGCTATTAGCAATTAGCACGTGTAAAACAGAAAAGCTAAAATTTGCGGCCCTAACTTAGCGGCCCTGACTTAGCGGCCCGCTCGCAGTAAAGAAACATAATTTTTGGCGGTGGTGAAAAGCTCGATATCTCTAGAAGAAATGCAATTAGTTGTTTCCAAACAGGGCAAAAAAGGACTCATGATAGCAACGCTTAATTAGAAAAATTGACGAAAACTTCTCGTTTAATAAATATCAAAACTGTTCTATTAATTTCAATTTTAATTAAAATTTAAGCTCTTCGTACTCTTTGGTTCTCTGAATAATTTAGCTTATTAATCTTATCCCCCTCGGGACGCAAAGATTCATGTGCTATCAAATACATCACATGGTGATGAATAAGCTTTTAGTGTGATAAGCTTTTAGTCTTATCTCGTCAACAGCGTGATAAAGTTTCCCAAATGTCGTAATCTCAACGAGAGTTAAGTAAAAACTTTACCACATCACTGTTATTCCCTTCTCAAAGTAATACAAATTTTGACAGCTTCTCTTTAGCAATTACAACCATGTGGTAAAAAACATTGATTAATTTACAATACCATTTCAAGTGTTTTTGCATGCGTTAATATTGTTGTTCGAAAAATTTCATCTTTAGTGAAAATTACGTCAATATTACTACATTTTAGAGAAAATTTTCCACAACAGCTAGTACAGCTGGAAATTTGGCTTAACAGTTAGGATGTACTGTTAGACAGTCAGCTCATCACATGACAGTATTGTTGCCCTTTCAGTAAACGTGCAAGCACATTAAAAAAGGGTCAAAATGGCGATACATTTTTTGTTGTTTGCTTGTTCAGTTGTAGTTTTTTTTTAATTTTTCCACCTTATGATCCTCCTCAACAACCAAAACTGAATGTTTTTATTTTTAATATTCCTCAACTCAATGCTTTGTTGCAAAGTGTTAGGGACTATGCAGATGCAACTACTGTGAATTTTACAGAGCTGCCCATTCACACCAACTGGTCTTAAGCTCCCAAACTTGGGTATCTCTCATAATCCGTTCTTTCTTGCTCCTCAAGGCTTCATTTCTCTAGCCGAGTATACGCTGAACAAGTACAGCTCTATCTCAAGCTATGTCAAGTTTATATCATGCGCAATTTAGTTTAATGTTTTGATTAATGTTTTGGTTCATTTAATGTTTTGGTTCATTGATGTTTTGGCTATATTTTTTGTGGACCCAAATTTTTATCAAGAATTTTTTAAATGAGCGCTTTATAGGTTGCCTCATTTTGCTCATTTGAAAAAGTAGTCTAAAAGGATTAGAGAACTAACAGTCATTCCTAATCGGTTTGTCACAGTCTTCATTTGAATTCGGAGTCGCCTGGTCTCTCAAATCTGTCAGGCGCTCTATTCAATGCGTACATACACTATTACTACTCTTAGACCTCAATTTTGCTGTTAAAGATAATCACCAATAAAATTAGGCTCGATCACAAATTTTGAAAGTTGATCAAGCAAGAAGTCATTATTTCATACTTTTTAAAGCGTCCCACTTTTTTCAATATTTCACCTTTCGTATCACACTAGACTTTGAATTTAATCAGTTTTTCGCTCACTTTTCACACTTGTCTCGAAGAGTTCAACCTTACAAAATGGTATAAAATGATCAATCAACTGAGCAAACTTCTGGGAAAAAATTCTTGGAAGCCTGAAGGCATGGTTCTTGGAATTTTTTATTGGAAGCCCAATTTTTTCTCATGAGACAAAGCATACACTTTTCAAAGATAATTAAAGGGGATAATTTAAAACAAAAAACAGTCACAAAATATAACAACTTCGGCAAAAGGACTTTCTTAAGGTCTATAATTGACTCCGTGTAAAGAAATATTTTTATAAATTGCTCATTTTTCTAAAAACCATAAAGAGTGACAACGAGAGCGACACAACAGAGCCAGCTGATGACCTCTGCGATCCATTAGCTCCTACAATAAGATCAAGGAATGCAGAAAAAACTATTATTTGGGTAGAACGATTATCCAATTGTTGGATTGATTCGCTGCACGAGAATTGCAATGTTACTATAAATTTTAATTGAATTCTCGCTTTGAGTTTTGAAGAGAAAAATTGGGGCCTAAATAAGTTAGAGTATAGTTCTGGGAAGCCTTCGGCAATTCGAGCTCAGCCTCGGGTGCAAGCGCCCTCGGCTTTGAACTCTAATTACCTTAGGCTTCCAAGAACTAAACTCTAATTTTAACGCTTTGTTTTTGTTGATAATTGTTCTACAGCGTGAAAAAAAAACAATAAACAATGGTTGTTTATTTCGGGTTTTGACTTAGGAGTCCTCTCAGCTGCTCAATTTTAAACAATCATTATTTGTAAATATTTAACGCAATTATACTTACAGAATATTAGTTCTGTTACCAAAAACTGGTTAAAATATTGTTCATAAATAAAACATGTTTAATGAAATAATCGAAGTACTAATTATGATAACATACTACGAAAGACAAACACTATGTCTCCGAACTGAATATCAGTACAATGTAAATTCAACTCCAGATGCTCTTTTCAAAGGAGGATTACTCGAAGCTCCAAATATTGTCACGAGTGGTATTATTTCATTTGATGAGGCAGTTACTACGTGCAGCCGATGTGGTTCCAACTTAATAGACCTTAGGTGAGAAATCTCAACATCCAAAATCTCATCAATTCTTTTCTTAAAATGACTCACGCTTTTCAACAACGGCGTTCTGGAAATGAGTTTGGAAGTGTATGGAGCCCAGTATTGTGTCAGCACCTTCAAACCCCCGGATCAATGTTTCCGAGACCTTTGTTGTTCACATTTTGACGACATGATGTATTCAAAATTAGACCAAAGAATACGATGATTCAAGTCTGCCGAACATTTAGTACATCTTCGATATCTCAAGTTATCTTCTGAGGTCTCTTCTGAACCCCCCTACCCCTCCAGAATTTTATGACCCCAAGTATACATTGGGTTGTTATATAGCACGTAACTATGTAAAAATAGAACGTGCATTTGGGGGGGGGGGGGGGGGGGTAAGAGTTGTGTGGCCAATAAGCTGAGTGGCACGAAAAAGAATAGATCAATCTTCTGATCATAAGGGATCGTTGAGCCCCTTGTACATTTGGAGTGCCTATAATGCAAATACAAAAATAATTATTTCACAATAATTAATAGCCGCCCTCATCTTCTCAGCCAGCTATTATAGCGCTCCTGTTTTTTTACAATTCAAAGAATTTGAACTGTATTGGGGCGCTGTCTTTTTTTTAAGATCTGTTCACACATTTTCATGATTTTTGAAGTCAAATTGGAGTAGTGATTTTGGTCACGCCGAAACAGGAAATGGAGCGAAAAAAGCGAGCGGTTTTGCGGCGTGAATTTTTTTTGCTCTAATTTTAAAGTAGAGTGAGAAAACGGTGTTTGAACAAAAATCGGTTTCTCGGTAGTGGTTTTTTGTTCACATGCGGCAATTTCACTCTGATTTTTACTGTTTTTTCGATTTTATGGATCGGATTTTTTTCTAAATGGTTTTCCCAATCCATTCATAGTCCGTTCTAGGTCTAGTTTTCTGTTTAGTCAATGAAAATTCTTTGAATTGTACGTCAGTACTTGTCCTGCTATGTTTTTTTACTTCGTCGAATAAAAAAATGTTTCGCTTTACCTTATTTTGCCGCTTTTTCAATATTTTGCGTGAAATCTTTTTGACTTCTCTAGGCTAGTTTCTCTCTTCTCTCATTCTGCTAAAAGTGATTTTGAACATCAGTTGCTCAGCAAAGCAATTCAAAATGAACAGCGTCAGTGTAAAAAATTGAAGTCAGAAGTAGAAACGGGATAAACCCATAAAGCCCAATTTTAGATGCCCGCTATTTGAAGTTCGTTCCTATAAGTCTTAGTTACCATCTCTAATGCTTATTGGTATTGATAGTAGCCCCTGTAGCCTCTCTCTAAGAAACAGAAGTACGTTATGTTCAACTACGAAATGCCATCAAAGTAAATCGGACTTAAAAAATGTTTTTGTAGAAAAATCTTTTTTTTTTCAATATATTCTATTCTTTCAATCCCAATCATGCTTATTGGAATCAATGGCGGCTATTTTCCGGCAATCTGTCGGGTATGTTTCAATTATTAAATCTTCGATTATTTAACAATGCTCACAATTACGAGAATCAGCAAAGTCGAATATATACCAATAGTTTTGTAAAAGAAGATTTTAAAAATTGGAAAAGTGGATACGAGTTGTATCATCAAAATTGTATTGCATTGGGGATTATCCAGTCCACGACACTCAATCGAGAGCCATTCATCCTACTTATTTTTTTTCAATTTCCAACGATTTGCCTGGTTGAAAATTGTTGGAGATCTTGCCAATTGAGTTAACAATAATTTTATGCAAACAAATATCTTCTAAGCTTACTTTATCTCTTCTAATTATTGTGATAAAGAAAAATGTCACTATTGAGGTATGCTTGTGCTCCTTATATCTTTTTGAAACTTTCGCCTGATTTAAATTACTGCCACCAAAAAGAGTTCCCGCAGCATTTTTTCAGAGCATATTTTATCATAAAAAAAGCACGAAAACATGAACTTTTAGGAACACGTACCGATGTCGGGTGAACTACTTTTTGAAAAAGATTAAAACTAAGACAAGGATGCGAGTCAATTTTTCTTGAAAACAAAAAAAACATATTTTTACTAAAACATCTGGTCTCCAGTTGGATTTTTTTCTCAAAAAACCTGGAAGATTTCTCCAAGCTCAACCCGATGGGAAGAACAGTATTCTGAAACCATTGTCGATGAAAATTTACATAAAACAAATAAAATGTGCACTTCAGTAAAAAGCTGCACCTCGTTCAAATAAATCTGCTATTTACCAGTCAAAACGCGCGGGGAGTGTCGTGGCTTTCAATGGATTGGTAGAAGGGGAGTGTGAACTACAATTACATTAAACATGAATTTTAATTGGAAAACCTGTGAAATAAGATTAAGAAGATGTGAATTTTAATTACCTTTATTTTCAAAAATCTGCCTACATAAAAGCCGTAAATAATCAACCTAATGAACATTAATTACACTAAGCGCGAAATTCAATTACTTTAAATGTAGAATTTAATTACAAAGCGCATAGAATTAATTTGACCTAAATCTTGAAAAGTACTTATGCTGAGAGCGTAAAATCTACGTGCAACTTTTTGTAAGTGTTTTCAAAATTTCTTTGTTGTGAGCTCTGCTTACGGTTTCTTGCTTATATGTTTCAAAATCTAACGAAAAAATTTAAGGTGTCCGTTGTTCGCAATTGACAATTTAGGATACATGTATAAAAGTTATTTGTTAATTTTGATACCAAATCTATTACCTCAGAATGTGCTTCAAAATTTTTAGCTGAACTTTTTTAGCGCTACATTAACACACCTAAGCAGTTTGGTTCAGTGGAAATTCTTGACTAAAAATGGGCTTTATTTACTTCATAAAGTAACCAAAAATGAGAATTGTCTAATTCATCAGACATTTCAATTGGCCAAAAAGGCTATTGTGAAAATTCTGGTTTGCATGAGGTACCTAATCCTGTATACAAAGTAATGTGGGAATAAAAAGGAGTTCACTGGTGAAGATAGCTTGTGCCAACTACCTACTATCATAGTAAATTCTCAGATGAATCACCAGGTCATAGATTCTTATTGACCATGCTAGATCATATTTTAAATTTTTTGTATGATATCTTATTAGTAATGCAAGGATGATAAAAATCAAATGTATTCCCAAAATATTTTAATCGCCATGCTATACGTCACTCGTAGAAAAAAATCAATCACCTCTGAGATATATTCAAATATTTTTTTTGTGTAATACTGTGCCAACTATGATCTCGTAGGTTTCATTCTAGGATCCTAGATGAGATCTTTAATCTCCGCAAAAGCGATGCCCCTTTTTTAAACTCGAATTTTTGCACTTTGAATTCTCAAATCAGCTATTCAACTTTTTCGATCACTTTAGCTCAGATAACTCAACATCGTGGCTTTACCTTCTGCTAAAACTCACTTCAAACAGGTCGGGTGATCAAATTCGAACATTCACAATTGAACACGAATCATACGATCATGACACAAAACTTGTAATTCTACGAAATCCATTATTCATAATACAGTCACCATGTATGGTAGCAAAATCGGAAATTATAACCAATCAAGTTGTGTGTGAGAGCAAGCAGAAATTCTTCTGTGGAGGACAACAAACTCTCGAAGAGTCTGGAACCAAAACAGACGCATCATATAAAGACTGTCAGGTACAGATATGGGAGAGCTTTCCCTAGACGAGAATAAAAGGTTATCTAGCAAGATATTGCAAATTTTTTTTTTCCCAAATTCGCAACTTTTAGTACAAAATTGAACATGTGCGCATGATCAGTGTGCAAAATCCATAATATGTTTTTCTTTTAATGTTTAGAGTGAAATAGATTGTTCTGAAATCGGACAATGAAAAATTTGGAGAAAAAATTTCACATAACCATTAGTAACAAAACATAACAATGTTCAAAATACAACGAAGTCTAATTGAAAGTCGCAATTTTTTCTGACTCAATAAGAAATGCAAAGATTCTAAGGGCATATATATTTCTCGGAAGTTTAAACATAAATCGGGCAACAAAAACTTTGCAACAGTGTGTATAATTTTGCACTGAATCGTAAAAATAGAGCAGAATAAATTGCAGCTTAAACAAACGAGTTTGTATTTGCGTCCAGTTGTTGAATTGAAGGATCTGTTGTAAATTTTCGGTTAGTCAATTTAATTCAAAATGCATATTACGCAAAATGAACAGCTCCCACCAGAACGACCTCTGTAATACACAAAAGAATCAATGCCGAAGTTAGCCAAAACAGAGCAGAACGCGACCGCAACAAATTTGCAATAAATCTCTTGATCTTGCAAATTATCTCTTGATCTTGCAAATTTTGTCTCGAAAGATAACACATGATTACTTGCTCTTGAGGGAAGTTTGAAGCAAATATTGTAAACATGTTAGTATTTATAATGCAAAATTTTTGCTTGACTGTTTTGACTTTTCAAGTGACTTTTGCGCCATTGATTTTTCCACTTTGCCTGATTGACATTTCTCTCTCATTCACAAGAGTCCACAGCTGAACTCAATTTGCGCCAGTTTACTACTAAAAATGAAATGAGAAGTGCGCAGAAGTTTGTGTCGTTTTTTCTTTATAATTATTAATAGTTCTTATAGTGACATACAATAACCACTAAATACGTCATTTGAACCCCCATCCCCCTAAGTGAATTTAGTTATCCCCCCCCCCCCAACTGAAGTAGCCTGTAATAGATTCTAGTTCCCACTAGTCGTTGAGAGATATTCTGGATCTATTCTGTTTCGCCCCCCCCCCCCCCACCAGCCTACTGAGCAAAAATCTTTTATGATCCCCGGGCGCACGTGCCATTCTCTTGCCTAGTAACGTCCTATATAACAACATATAATTTGTATCTGGGGGTCAAAGAAAACACTTGGGAACAAAATGGATCCGATGTTCTTCCGACATTAGTCGGTTATGTTAAATTTTGCATCATCTTTCAAGGTAATTATCCAGTCTCGCTCAAGGTTCGTTTTCCATTAAAAGAAATTTCAAACTTAAATTTAGTAAATACTCTGATTTATGAGCATAAACCGTTTGCCACTCCTAGTACTCAGCAAAGAAAACTGCAGAACGTCCCGTTAAGTTGCATCTCAACACTTTTAAGTTAAATTTAAATTATTAGAAAAATGAGAATACGTATGATCGGAGAAATAAAGAGAAACAGTTTTAAGGCAATTAATTAAGATGTAGTTACTAAAGTTTTTGGTAACAAAAAAGGTCAAATCGAACATACAAAAATTCTAGCGCAACGCAGTATTTTAAACAATTGATTTCAGCTGGTTCAACCGACTGGATAAAGAGAAAAATTGTCAGAATCTTCTTCCTCTTAGTACAAAACTGAAAAATGAAGCACCGCAGCCCAAAGAATCCTTACGTGGCAAATGTCCAAAAATTCGTTTGGTCAGAAAATTGTGTTTTTGTGGAAGCAAAATTACAATACTGGGTCAACGGTTTTCTTTTTTTCTTGACTGTTATTCACGACAAAAGCTAGTGAGTCAAATAGTTTTCTTTTCAAATTACAGTTACAACCGTAGTACTGAGCATGTCTTATTACAAGTTTCATTTTATTGCATGTTCAGAATTGTCACTCTTGACAGTCTAGTCGAAAAATATATCCAGAAAAACGCTCCCAAAATTATCGAAAATTGGTTGGAAGAACGTCACAATAGCCGAAAAATCTCAGATCAAAAATGCGCTGAAACCGTTAAAAACTTTTGAAAAATGGCTGGAAACCTAATAATCTGGCCCACTATGATCTCCCGGGGGTGTTGTTGCATCCTGTCGAACAATTTTGGTGTAATTTACAAGCACCCCAGCAAAATGGCTGAAAATTAATCCCGAAAAAGTGAAAAGATACAAAAGTTTACGAAATCCGACATTTTCATTCGAAAACTTTTGGAAACTTAATTTTGAGTTTGGAAGTGTTACCCGCAAGGCTTGAAGAGTTTGGTCCTGAACGCGCTTCATAACAACACATTTAAGAGGGGATCATTATAAAAGGGGCGAAACTGAATAGATTCTATTTTTCCACAAAACAAGACAGCAAAACGTATATATCAAAAGTTTCAGATCTTAACAGATCTTGAAACTTTCAGGAAAAACAGGTGTGCTGGATAACAGATCAGGACAATCCAGAGCCAGGTTGTTTGCCCAGACCAGTACCGGGTACTGTTTCGTTGAGTGGTCCTGCAAAAATAAATGCAGGAGAGAGAATTATCAACGGAGTGGATGCAGACATCACTGACCATCCGTGGGCTGTGGCATTGAGTATCGACTACGCTCTCTGTGGGGCATCCATTATTTCAAAATATCTAAGTTAGGCTCTCCCAGGTTTAGGTGCGCGACCCTAGCTCTAATAAGACCATTTGGGTCGCACACTGTTGGCGTGGTGCGACCCAAAATACATGGTCTGGGAAACGCTTGAGTAGTACGATGGTCTGGACATTGGTCGCACTACGGTCTGATCAGAGGGCAAAATCTTGAAATGGTCTGGACAATGGTCGCACTACGGTCTGATCAGAGACCAAAATTGCCCCAAAAATTTGATCACAGAGCATTAACTGACCATATTAATTTGACTGCAGTTTTTTATCACCGTTTTTGATGAACCAAAAGAAAAGTTGCAGGCACTTCAAAATGGCTTTTTAAAATGTTTTTGTCAATTAGTTTTGTCCTAACAAAATATACAAATATACTATGAGTTGTAAATAGGTTTGAATTGAATAATTTAAACGAGCATCAACGGATTGTAACATGTATTCAGGAATGGTCTGATAATAGGACAAAATTTGGAGTATGGTCTCATCAGAGGGAGCGTTGGTCGCACCAGAACCTCACAAAATATTTGGGTGGCACGATAGTCTGATCAGAGGGATTTGGGTCGCACGATGGTCTAATCAGAAGTCTTTTGGATCGCACTATGGCACAATTACTTTGTTTGCACTACGGTCTGATCATAGGGCTTTGGGTCGCATAATCTGATAAGAGAGTAAAGTCTGGGAAATGGTTTGATCAGAGCGGTCTAGGGTCGCGCACCTAAAATTGGGGTGGTAAATTTTTTGGCGAGTTTATAAAGCAGAGTCATACTTTTTTGGTATCGACAGCCGGTCTGATCCCGATATGCTGCGATAGTTACCTACCTTGTCAAAAATTTTTGTCAAATTGTTTATCCTATGTTTCAACCGAAAGTAGTCGGTGCGCACAAAAATTATGTGTTACCATGGGTGCAAAAAAGTCGGAGTCATATTTCAACCCGGAATACCATTTACTTAAGATAAGAACATTCGGTTTTACAGCAAAACTCTCTCGCCTGTTTTAGTGCATGTGAAGAATTCTCGTAAAAGTTGAAGTTCCAGAGCCACCCAGGTCGAGGTGTGCGCTCGACATCTGTCCAGACCTTTTCGAGCGCACGCCTGTTCATTTTTCATTCAAAATTACCGGGCAATTTCGAGCGCACAACAACGCTGGAGTCTGATCGGAGACGAATTCGAATGCAGGTGGGTCTGTTGAGGCTGGCAAGCCTGTTCGAGCGCACAAAAATTGTTGAGCGCGCATGAGTCTGATCAGGGACACTTTTGGTCTGGGACAGTCTGGAGCGCCCACCCCAACCTGGGTAAGCAGCCTATGATCAGACTAGACTGCCTTCTAATACAGAAGAGAGAAATTTGTCTTTGATCACCGCTCAAACGCGACAATATTGGAAATTAGTTTGAAATGCCCTAGTCTAATACCGACGGCTATCTTGCAAGATCTTGCAAGAATCTTGCAAGAGTCTTGTAAGATTACGCACCATCTTGCAAGATCCTGCAAGATTCTTGCAAGATCTTGCAAGATAGCCGTCGGATATGCAAGAATCTTGCAAGATAAGCGTCGGATATGCAAGAATCTTGCAAGATAAGCGTCGATCTTGTAAGATTCTTGCAAGATAAGCGTCGAATTCTTGCAAGAACCTTGCAAAATGGGCGTCCGGAAATTTAGTCTTAGCTTGAGCGCGGGCCTTTTTGGCTTCTTTGCTGTCTAGAGTCGGTGCATTACTATGCTCCAGAAGGAGCGCACCTGATCTCTAGCCACCAAAGAAAAAAAGACCCTAAAGAGCTGAGACTAATGCGCGAAGGGGTCACAAACAAGGGCGGGGGGTTATCACGCTGCGCAAAAGAGATCACAAACAAGGGCGGAAATGTAGCCTTAGCTCGAGCGTGGGCCTTTTTGGTTTCTTTGATGTCTAGAGTCGGTGCATTACTATGCTCCAGAAGGAGCGCACCTGATCTCTAGCCACCAAAGAAAAAAAAAGACCCGAAAGAGCCAAGACTAATGCGCGAAGGGGTCACAAACAAGGCCGGGGGGTTATCGCGCTGCGCGATGTGGTCACAAACAAAGGCGGGGGGTTATCGCGCTGAAGAAATAAACAGACAAACATATAAATGAACATCTAAATGCACCAGAAAGGGGGCACAGAGAGGGTGGGGTTATAGCACCGAAAGAAAGAAACATAAATGAACATCTAAGTGCACAAGAAAGGGGGCACAGAGAAGGGTGGGGTTCAAGCGAACGAAAAACGACCGAGCGAAACAGAAACGAACGAGCGGGGAAAGCGAGCGAACGAAAAACGACCGCGCAAAGAGCGAGCGAAACAGAAACGAGCGCAGGGCGAGCGAAACAGAAACGAACGGGTGGGAAAAAGAACGAACGAAAAACGGGCGAGCGCAAGGCGGGCGAAACAGAAACGAACGAACGGGAAAGTGAGCAAACGAAAAATGAGCGAACGCAAGGCTAACGAAAGAAACGAACGAGCGGGAAAGCGAGCGAACGAAAAACGACCAAGCGCAAAGCGAGCGAAACAGAAACGAACGAGCGGGAAAGCGAGCGAGCGAAAACTGAATCTGCCCAAAAGGCACCCCCAGAAAGAAAAGCCCTTGTCATAAGGCAAGAAAGGGAGAGAGAAAAAAGAAAGGAGCAAAAGCCCAGAAGGCAACAGACAGACAGACAGAGTATGGAAGCGAGCGAACCAAAAACAAAAGAGCGAGAGAGAGAGAGAGAGAGAGAGAGGGAGAAGCGAAGGAAAAGAGAAACAGAACAAAGCAAGGAGCGAGAAAGAGAATGAAAGAGAAGTGACAGGGGGAGAGAGTTCGGAACAGAAACCACTGGAAACAAACCATCTGAAGGATTAGGAACCACAAACCAAAAAGTTGATTTCACTTCATCAATGTAAGCGATCAGGAAATTTTGTTCTCATCATAGCGCATCATTGGAACAAAATAGAAATAAGACCCTTGACAAAATAAGAAACAAAAAAGTCAAAACAAAAAAGAGGGAGAGAAATCACTGATAGCAAACCATCAGAAAGTCTGTAATCACAAATCAAAATGCCGATTTCATTTCATTCTTGTCATTGCTCAGAAACTTATGTGAAAACAGCACATCAATGGCTCACAAAATGAGAAAACAAACGAAACATCAGAAAATAGCAATGAACGACAAAAACTAAACTCGAGTTAGTGCTCAGAAAACTGTGTTCCCATCACTGCACATGAACAAAAAATAGAAGAAAAAAGATGTCAGTGACAAAAAGCGAGAATGAACGATAGAATCAATGGACCATAACAGAAAATGCCAATGAAGTGGTACAATGAACCAAAGAGCGCTCAGAAACTTTTCAGTTTTCATCACAGCGCACAAACGTAGAAAAATGAGAACAACAAAAAGACGTCTAAAAAGAACATCTAAGGCATTATAAAGACAATGGTAAAATATCAACAATGAAATGACGCGCTCAGAAGTTATCAGTGAATAAGACAAAACATCAAAGCAAACACCAAAGCAAGAGCAAAAGTAAAAACGGAGATGGATTTTGAGCATGACAGGAGCCGCTCCCGAAAAAACAGCGCACCAGAAAAGGAACCAAGACATTAAAAAAACAAATATTTGAACCAAATATCGAAGCAAGAAAAAAACAAACCCAAGCACAAAACGAGTGAACAACAAATTGAGCACCAATTTGAATAGGCACAGAAAACGAATGTAATGAAAGGGAAGGGAAGCGCTCAGAAATTATCTGTGAATTAAAACCCGGGTAAAATCCAATAAGAAACGAGTAAAGTACAAAATTGAATCGAAAGAAAAACCAATAGAACAACGCAAAACAGAACCAACGGACATAAAGACAAAAACCGCTTTCAAATGACCTGTTAAAATCAACGCTGCCCATTTTCTAAAGCAGGAGACAAACAAAATCAACAAGGAACACATCTAAATAGCAATATCGATTCTCAACAAGACAAAAAACAGACCAGATACAACTAGATTATAAAACAAAAATAATTAAATGACTCTATATGCAGTGCAGGCCCAAGGTAATCATAGGAAGCAACCAGCAGCTCCAAACTCATCACAGCGCGTCATAAACAGTCGAAAAAACTTATCAAAAAGTAGTTTAAACAACAGACTTTGGAGATGAAATAAGATACAAACAAAAAAGCACAAGGGTTTGAAAATCACAACAATAAAAAGGAACGCCAAAAAACGTAACGATATAACGAGAAAAACAACCATATTGAATAGACGCAAAGAAAGAAAGAAATGAAAGTGAAAGGACGCGTGCAGAAATTATCTGTGAATCCAAAATAAAAACAGGACAAGAACAAAAACGAGAAACGAGTAAAGAAAAGCACAAACTTGAATTGAAAGAACGAATCAAAAACGACACAATGAAAAGCAAAACGAACTAAATATACGATCACAACAAACAAGTCAAAGCAATAACATAAAAAAACAAAACAGAACCAATTGACTCAAGGACCAAGAACACGCTTCCAAAATGAGCAGCTAAAAATCACCACTGCCCAATTTCGAAAGCAGGAAGTCAACAAAATCAAAGAACACAATCTAAATAGCAATATCGATTCTTCACAAGACAAAAACAGACCAGAGACTACTAGATTCTAATAAAGCAATAACCAAATAAAAGCCTCTAAATGCAGTGCAGGCGCAGGTTAATCTTAGGAAGCAATAATCAGCTCCAACAAACTCATCACAGCGCGTCATAAACAATCAAAATCAACAAACAAAAAAAAGCACAAAAGACTTGAATTGAAAATCAAAAACAATAAAAACGAACACTGACAAACATAACAATATTACGAAAAATATATGACCACCACAAACAAAAAAGCAAAGAACTACTATACCAACACAAAACAGAATCAATGGAATCAAGGACAAAGAAGCTTCCAAATGAGCAGTTAAAAATCACCACTGCCCAATTTGAAAAGCAGGAAACCAAAAAACTCAACAAAGACCACAAAATTAACAGCAAAATCAGGACAGAAAGACCAGAAACAAAGATATTGTGAAAAAGCAACCAGCAACTAAATGGCGTTATATTCGGAACAGGGCAAAAACAAATAAAGCTAAAAGCTGCTCTAATAAACTCATCACAGCGCGTCATAGACAGTAGAAAAAAAAATTATTATATAGCAAACTAAACAAGAGACTCAAGAGAATGAAATAAGAAATCAAAAGCTTGCAAACATGCCAGAGGATTTATCACAGCATATTTGATCAACAACTAGATCAAACTAAATCGAGGCTAAAGATCAAGTATTTTCATCACAGCGCGTCATACATACTGATTCGGACAAACAGCTATATTTTAACAACACACAAATCTGGAATTTATGCAAGTTACAAAGAATTGAGAATTCAAAAATCCTTTTCAATCAAGGAATCAAAACAAGCTCTTCAATAAAAACGCGAAGGCAGGAGACAGTTAAATCAAACAATATCACTTTGCAGATTAGCAACTTATCACCAATAAATTAGAGGCACAAAAATCAAGTTTATAAAAAAGAAAAAGGCCAATTCTACAATTAACCTTAACGAAAACAATAAATCTTAAGGAAGAAGACTAATTCTACAATTAGTCTTGCATCGGAAAACAGAAATACAGGGAGCTAAAAAATAAATTAACTCAACCAGGAACTCATTGACACAGAAGCACTTATTTAAAGACTCTAGTACAAATAAGCCGATTCAACGAAGCAAGAAAGTCTAGTTTTCCATCATTAGTGAGATGGCACGGTTCACTTAGCTTAAAATGCTTGGGTTTTAGTTTTGGAACAACGTAGTTTTTTCCCAGAATCTCATGCAACATAGCATTAACGGTCTCTATGGCAACAGGGCTCATATCTCTGCGTTTCCACAATCCTATCACGAAAACTTGCGTGCCGTCCCACGCGGTACCGTTCGCAAAACTAGCAAGATTAAGCGCAACTTCTTTGGGGGGTTTCGCAGGAATGTTAAAGAAATCAGCTAAGTCATTGTTTCCAACAGCCACCACAACGGTATTATATTGCCTTGCGGCTAGGCTAACGCAAGGGCCAAGCTCGTTGGATCTCATGCCGCTCATTGCCAGAACATCGATTTGGAATTTCGATAGCAACGAATCGTAATATATGTCTTCTTTCTAATGTCTTGTATTTGAGTCTCCGATGACCAGAATTGAACTAAACAAAATTGTAACAAAAGACAACAAGAAACATAAAGCAGATAAACAGAAACAGATAGCTTAGACAGTAACTTGACAATAATATTCAAACTTTCAAAGAACCTTTCAATTGATTAGAAGCTGTTCCAAATTTCGATGGAAAAATTTTGTTTGATAAGATCACTTACCATTTAACACGCCATTGTTGAGTTCGCCTTTTAGGAGCCCATAAACAGTCTATGCAGTATCTTGAGTTCTTTGATATATAAGATTAGCGAGAAAACAAATAAAAGAACGCCAAAAAATCCGACAAAAAGATAACTTAAAAATTGAATGCTATTGTTTCTACAATCAATAGATCAAAAAAGGCATATTGATTTCAGGCTAATTATGTTCAAATCCCTCCTTCATGACGCTGATTTTTAAACCATCACAAATGGGAAGAGCAACCACTTTATAGCATAAGTTAGCAACAGAGGACAACTCTAGGGGTCCCAAGTTTTTTACTTCGTAGCAAAATTCACAAAAATTTGTTACACTTTCCGGGAGAATATTGAGTTTTGAAATATTTGTATAATACCTTACGACGGCATATATATCGTCTTCAATTTTCGCAAAACATTGAATCTGAACAAAATTTTTGTCTTTCAAGTGAACAACACTTTCACTAACATTTTCGTTTAGTCTAGTATAAGGGAGCGAACAAAATTTTTTTCCAACATCGTTCACGTACCGAGCAAAAGTTTTTGTAGCATTTTTTTCTTCACAGTAAATTTTTATTTCGCCAGCTAATTTCCTAAAACTTTCAATGCACGAAACTTTTAAACTAGTTATTATATCTAACTCATCTAAAGAATTTCGGTGCTTTAAAAACCGATCGACCATTTTTTCTGGGTTCTTTATTGTTCGGGAGAGGGCAGATAGTAATTGCTGCTTTGCTGATTCAAAACAAAAAGCGGAAAAAAGCCAAAGGGGACCATTTTGTCGGACCTGCTCAACTAAATGACGCATTGTGTGAAAATTGTAGGATTGGGATTCGAGTCCATGCAAGTCAAGGAAATTTTCAAAGAACGAATTAATCAAAGCATCGGCAGGCTGAAGATATTCAACATCAAAACTTTCATCAGACAACAGCCTAATTGCAAAACTTAACTTGCAAAAGCTCTCAAAATAAATGTTTGAGACGTTTAAATTATCAAACACTGAGGGGTCAATATGGAAAAAGAAGAGCTTAAAGTCGAATGCCTTCCAAAATGTAAGATCTTTCAACTTTTGGTGCGGTGCAATATATCAAAGGGAATTTTACAATTAGAGACAAGATTTTCCATCTCTTTTAGAGTACCTCCTTTTGCTAGGGAAATCAGAAACTTAGATAAAATTTTTGCAGTACCTTGATGCATAGGTTCTATAACACAATCCCATGGTAAATAAAAAAACTTACTCAGTGGAGTGATCGATTTTACACCGTTGACAGCAATTCGTCTTTTTTCAGCAAGCTCGCCACAAGCTTGAAACGTGTTTTTTTCTCGAAAAATGAATGGGTTAGACACTTTGAAAAGCAATCTATTATTTTTATGAAAACCATTTATGAAACAGTGAGCACAACTATTATATCCCATATGTTGCTTCATGCATAAAACGTACGCTCTTGCTGGTGCGTCACAAACAATACTCCGATATCTTAAAAAAACACGACCAATGGACTCAAATAAAACACCATTCGAAAAACTTTCTAACTCAAGACATACTTTTTGTAGCATGTCATCAAAATCGGGCTTCGACTCGCCATACCAAAGCGCCAAAAGACAGATATTTGAGTAATAAGATCGTAAAACCAGAGGCAAGTTAAAAATCTGAACCCAGATAGGCCACACAGAAAGTTTACTTGACTTGAAAATCGGAGCTCCATCTGTATTGAAAACTAGCTGCAGTTCAGACTTGCAAAATGCGTCAATAGGGGTTTCCCAGTTACACAGATTCGACCAGGACTGCTGGATATAGGAAATATTTTTCTTGACAATACGATTAAGTTGCGGAATGAGATCAATCATAAGCAACTTTGACGAACCAAAAGATGTACTTGTTACCAACGGAAGGTTTGTGGCGGGAATATCAGCAAAGATCTTATTGGGGTAGGGCAAAATGCTTGCAAAAAACTTAAGAAAATCACTTTTTACAACATCCGGGAATTTATGCTTATTTGAGAGGCTAGAAAACTTTTGAATGAACTCATCGTGCGTAACGCTGGCTCCTTCGTATAAGTTAAAATCTAAGGAAATGGGGGCGGGTGGATTTTCATCAATTTTATCACAAAAATTTCCCTCTTCAAAGGTTTGGAGGTTAACAGGCGATGAACAACGGAAAACTTCCACTTGATTTTGGACCAGAAACGAGGGTGAGACTTTATCATCTGTTAATTCATCATCCGATTCAGTTTGGTTTTGAAAAGTTTCCTCAACTAGAGTTAAAGTCGACTGTTCCAAACCTCTACTGTCGTCAGACGAAGCAAAAAATGACTCATAAGTTATTAAATTCAGATTTTCGCCTACTCGTTCCTCGGGAAAAAACATTTTTAGGCGAGAAGGAAAATCTTGCCGAGAAAAACGATTTATCGGGTTTGCTCTCAAATCATTTCCTTTATTCTTTTTAACTTTTCTGCGCTTTACAGCTAATTCCGGAAAAGGGTTTCCATGTAAATTTTTGTAGGGACAAAGACAAAATTCGTTGTTCTGCCCAAAAAAATGGTTTTGATAGGATATGGTAAGCTCTTCGCCTGCTTTTATTTCGCGCAATGGTACACAAACCATCAAATTTTTCACATTCACGTAAGCTACATTAGGACGGCCTGATGCATTTACGAATGAAATTGGACCAAGCATTAACCATAGAACGCCCACTCTTGAACTTTCAATTACTGAAAAATCATTAAAACCTGGAAATATTTTATCCTCTTTTATATCAACAAGATACCCTTTCAAGCCTGGAATCTCCAATTTAGAGTTTATATCGCATTTCGCAAACACGACTAATTGAGAGAAACTTACATCTTTTAAGTAGTCAACACAGCTGTACCTGTAAAACTTCAGACATTTGCCATACTCTAAATCCAGGAAAGCCTCAACATCTTTAAGGTAGTCTGGCATGTATTCGAGAGTCAAACAAACGTTGTGAGCCTCAATTTCACCAAAGTTCACCCATTTCTTTGTTAATTTAGCATCTATGAAAGCTAGCTCACTCCAGGTAATAGGAAGTTTGACTGGTTGCTGATCTACTGGAAGGTATAGCTTATACTTTTTGAAATCGAGAATAGACATTTCATCTGGAAACAAGACATATGTTAGTAGATCGCAACCCAAAATGCAAAAGCAAAGACAGTTTAGAGTGCAAGGAAAACCAGGAATTTTACTAAAAAACAATTCAGCAAAGATTTTGTTTATTTATTTCAGCCTTTTCATGACGCCCTAGAGAATTTGCTGCGGCTTTTGCTCGTCGAAGAGCGTAGAGACTGTCTCCGCAGATTAACTTGACAGCTTCTGAAACAAAAAAAACAGTAAAGAAGAAAACATAGCTCCAAAAAAAGCTGCAAAAAAACCTTTAAAACATTTTTCATCGTCGGCGGATGCTAATTTTCTTGCACAGTGCTTCAAGTTGTTTCTTTGGACGAACCAACAAATCTCCAAACGTTCCTCTTTTGAATGAATTGAGCGTGCAAAAAACCTTCCAACTGCAGCATAGTCATGACGAAAGCCATCATAACTCAACAAATCGACTCCTTTATAGACCAGTTTCTGATCAACTGCAGCCCTCTGAGCTCTCACACCTCTATAGTTCTATTCAAAAGTCAAATCTTTAAAAATGTTGGTTGCTACCAGCCAATTAAAATTGTAGAAAAGCCAGTAAATCAAAACTTGTGCAATACTTACGAAATCTTTCAGTCCATTCCAGACTTCGAGCATTCGGTTACGTGCTTCAACTTCCAGAGCATTGCTTCGACGCAAGGAACCTTCAATAGTTTCTATGCCACTTAGAACACTTCTCAAATCTTCAAAGTGGTAGCTCATTTCAAGTAACTGAAAATATGCTTAGCTTAGCAATAAGGAATTTCCAAATAAAAATTAAGTCACTTAAGCCAAAAAAGAACATTAAAGACTCGGAGGGACTTATCACGAAGGCTGAATTTTGGAAAGGAAAGAAAATTTCAACATCCGCAAAACTTTAGGAAAACTTTTGTAACATTTCATAATCAAAACCAATATTCGTAGGAGTCAATCAAAGCTAACATCGTCTTTTTTCAACAAATTTACACTTTCATCAACCAGAAGCATCCTATATATATATATATATATATATATATATATATATATATATATATATATATACACAAAGTGCGAAAATATTACAAAAAGTAATGCAGCTCGAAAAAATTTTCCACATCAAAGAATAGTTCCCTCCAACCAGAACTACTTCTGGCTATCAGAACCGAGAACACCTGATGATCTTTTTTTCACGTAGTCGCTGATTAACCAATTTCAGCGTATCGCGATATAGTTTATTATTATACTGGTGTCCGAAAACAAATTGGATGGCTCTTTGGTAGAGCTCAGTCCTCTCCTGGTCAGAAGCAACACGACCGTTCTTGGGATCTAAAACCTTTTTGGGGTCAATACAGAGTGTTCGTCGCTCATCGTCATTCCACAGAACCTTAACAATGTTGAAGGCCTTTTCGACGAAAGAAATGCCACCTTGATTGTAAAGATTCAGACCGTTAAACATCACTTCTGGCTGGTCGAGCTCCTCTTCCGTCCCATTATCTTTATCAACCATGTTCCGTGAAAGCGCAACGGGAGTTTCGGAGATCCGATATATCTCGTCCAAAGCTCGCCTCGAAAATTTGGTCAGATCATCTAAGAGACGGTCACTTCTGTCCATTCTGGACTCTAGTCTGCTAATAACTCGATCGAATCGTTTCACTAAATCGCCCTAAAAACAATTATTCAATCTGGTTGCTACCAATCATTTTTGCCCCTTTTACTCTTACCCCAAATTTTGTTCTGAATTATAATCAAACTTTTGCCTACTTTTTGCTGTTGGATCTAATTAAAGGTATCAAGCTCCAATTTTGAGAATAAACACTAAGCAGATTTGATGATTAAGGTTAGCAGCCCAAAACTTAAAAAAACTTAAAGGAAAAAAGAACTGGAAGTCTAGTTTTAACTTTTCCTTCGTCTATCAAAACATCTTATCATATTTACCACTTGTTCTGCAGTTACGCTCTGCACAGTGCCAATGTTCTTAACACATTTAGCCTTTTGAACTTCTAGGTCAGGCATGTCTGGCTCGTCAGCATCATCAGTCGAATCATCAGCTATCACAACTTTCAAAAGGTTCCTCGATAACTTCATCACTTCTGACCTGACTTGATGTCTTCTTTTCAATTTCAAAATCAACGTATGCCTGTGGAAACACCTGAGCAACAATCATGTCCCTAGGTTCTACACCTTCCGATAGCAAAACATTTATTTTGTTTTCAACGCG
This sequence comes from Convolutriloba macropyga, assembly GCF_964194025.1. NCBI lineage: Eukaryota > Metazoa > Xenacoelomorpha > Acoela > Convolutidae > Convolutriloba > Convolutriloba macropyga. Next base: position 56,906,836 of record NC_134475.1, on the reverse strand, counting down.
AGTCAGAATCTCTTCGGGACCATTCGTTACGACAAAACCTTTCACAAAAATTTTTGGATTCTTATTCGATTTGAAAGGCACGTCCTCGTATCTCATCGACAACTTAACTGAGCTGCTCATATGTTTTGGCCAACTGGTATGATTTGGCTTTACGATATCGAACTTTCCATCACATTCGAAATAGACAAGAAAGCGGTGATCGGGTGGAAAAGCAAAATCACTCTCTTTGTTTCTCGAAGGCTTTGCACTCAAGGGGACCTTGTTGCTATTTCCCTTTGAGGTATCGGGTTTGTTTGACCGCTGGAGGCTCATTTGTTTGACCGCTGTTCTGAATTATAATCGAACTTTTGCCTACTTTTTGCTGTTGGATCTAATTAAAGGTATCAAGCTCCAATTTTGAGAATAAACACAACAGAATTGATGATTAAGGTTAGCAGCCCAAAACTTAAAAAAAACTTAAATGAAAAAAGAATTAGAAGTATAGTTTTAACTTTTCCTTCGTCTATCGAAACATCTTATCATATTTACCACTTGTTCTGCAGTTACGCTCTGCACAGTGCCAATGTTCTTAACGCATTTAGCCTTTTGAACTTCTAGGTCAGGCATGTCTGGCTCGTCAGCATCATCAGTCGAATCATCGCTATCACAACTTTCAAAAGGTTCCTCGATAACTTCATCACTTCTGACCTCACTTGATGTCTTCCTTTCAATTTCAATATCCTCGTATGCCTGTTGAAACACCTGAGTAACAATCATGTCCCTAGGTTCTACACCTTCCGATAGCAAAACATTCATTTTGTTTCCAACGCGAGTCAGAATCTCTTCGGGACCATTCGTTACGACAAGACCGTTCACAAACTTTCTGGATTCTTATTCGATTTGAAAGGCACGTCCTCGTATCTCATCGACAACTTAACTGAGCTGCTCATATGTTTTGGCCAACTGGTATGATTTGGCTTTACGATATCGAACTTTCCATCACAATCGAAATAGACAAGAAGGCGGTGATCGTGTGGAAAAGCAAAAGGGGACCTTGTTGCTATTTCCCCTTGAGGTATCGGTTTTGTTTGACCACTGGAGGCTCATTTTCTTACTAAACAAAAACGCCTAGAGCAATACCTGTATAAGCAAATAGAAAACAAAAGTGTTTAGAGAGTAAAAATTTCGGGAAGTGAAAACAGTTGTGCCCTGGATAGAATCGACTTGGCAGATAGGAACCTATAGAGTTCTGGTGCAGCCCTTAGATATGGGATAACGCTCAGAAAGATTATCTGCAATAAATTGGGTTAGCAGCAGAATTAAAAAAGTTTCGAAGAATTTAACTGACTGTTTGAAACTGTATGCTTTCACGTATGCATCCTTATCCTAATTTTTGGAAAACAGGAGAAAAAACTCGTTCCTGTTAGGGAGATCAGTATAGATATCAGTCACCCAAAAAGTGGGCCAAAAAAAACAATTGCGAAAAAATTTCGTAATAGCTATCCTAGAAAAAAAATTTTGAGAACTGATGTCAGAGCAAGTTCAAAAGTAATATTGCATCATTTTAATGACTCGACAAGAAACATCCCTAGCATACAGAACGGCAGGGCTCCGTATTTGAAAATACAGTCCAAATTTTGGCGTTGATAAAAAACAGCTAAAAAATGGCAAAAATTTTAGAGGATTCCGACAGAAACATATTTTTTTTGCGCATTTATAGTTATAAAACCATTCTCTTCTTTTCTCGAAGACTTTTCACACAAGGGGCCCTTGTTGCTATTTCCCTTTGAGGTATTGGGTTTGTTTGACCGCTGGAGGCTCATTTACTTACTAAACAAAAACGCCTAAAGCAATACCTGTATAAGCAAATAAAAAAAAGACTTTAGAGAGTAAAAATTTCGGGAAGTGAAAACAGGTGTGCCCTGGAGAGAATGGAATTGGCAGATAAGAGCCTATACAGTTCTGGCGTAGCCCTTAGATTTGGGATAACGCTCAGAAAGGTTATCTGCAATGATTTGGGTTGGCAGCAGAATTAAAAAAAGTTTCGAAGAGTTTAAATGACTGGTAGAAACTGTATGCTTTCACGTATGCATTCTTATCCTAATGTTTTGGAAAATAGGAGAAAGAACTCGTTCCTGTTAGCTGTTAGGGAGATCAGTATAGATATCAGTCACGCAAAAGCGTGGGCCAAAAAAAAACAATTGCAAAAAAATTTCGTAATAGCTGTCCTAGAGAAAAAAATTATGAGAACTGATGTCAGAGCAAGTTCAAAAGTATTTATGCCTTACTACAATGACTCGACAAGAAACAACCCTAGCGTACAGAACAGCAGGGGCCCGCATTTGAAAATACAGTCCAAAGTTTGGCGTTGATAAAAAAAACAGCTGAAAAAAAATGACAAAAATTTTAGAGGCTTCTCACAAAATTATTTCATTTTTGCGCAGTTATAGTGGCATAGACTGTCTAAGCTACCTTAAGTAGTCATTTTGAACAAAATAAAGCAGAGAAATACACCTCATGGTGGTCGGGCTAAATACAAAGACAACTTAAATTACAAATGTCAGCATTAAACCCATATGGAGGCAACCACTACAAGCACATACACACCCAGACAAACTTTTCTACAACAATACCGAGGCTACCCCCGGTTGATTCCTTTCAAAAAGACTATTATATAATACTACCTGGTGTTTCTATTTAATTTTCAGATAACACACAGATGGCAATTTGTTTCTAAGATTGCTACACCAAGCAAAATTACAGCTACACAACTGTGGTCTCAATTCTACAACTGAACCACTAACACATTTTTTGGAACACCTACGACACGGCTAGCATGAAAATGACAGTACTGCAACTTACTGTATTGGTTGTGAAGATAATGTTGATCTGTGTAGTCGATAATGCAAAGTGCAAATGCCAAAGTTCAAGAATTTCAAGATTCAAAATCTGAAATAGGGCATTTCTATAACAAAATCACTGTTATAAAGTAATGCTGACACCAGCAACGACATTGACAGACCTGTATGAGTCATAGTGCACTAATATCAACCTAAAGGTGGCCATTAGATACCATTTCGATGAAAATTCAATGAATAACTTTCAATTTTCGGGTCAAAAAATGGGTCAAAATGGGCCAAATGGGAGGGTCTTTCGGTACCAATTTCTCAAAGACGGCTGAATCAAATGAGACGAGCCTTATACCAAAAGAAACGTCAGTTTATTGTCCGTTGAACGCACCAAACAAAAATAAAATTGAACAACTACACTAGGAGTTATTAAGGGTTATAGGTACTGTACCAAAGCCCATATTTGATGGGCTAAATGACGGGTATGTCTAGGCCAATAACTCCAAGATGCCTGGGCCAAAATAAACGAACCATATATCAAACTAAACCTCAGTTCAAGCCCTCTTAAACGCACGAAACAGAATTGAAATCGAACAATTCATTCACGAGTTATTAAAGATCAAATGTACCGTACTAGGGCCCATTTCATGGGTACATCGGGGGGGGGGGGGTCATGTCCAGGCCGATAACTCCAAGATGCCTGGACGAAAATGAATGAACCTTATATCAAAATAAACCTCAGTTCAAGACCTGTTAAACGCACCAACCAGATTTGAAATCGGACCATTAGCGCAAGAGTTATTAAGGGTCAAAGAATAACTCAACGGTGAACGCATCAAAATTAGCGGGACCTATATCAAATTCAACCTCGGTTCAGGACCTATTTAGATCACCAAACAGAATTAAAATGGAATAACCATACAGAGAGATATTAGAGATTTAAGGTCTGTACCAAAACCTACATATATATGGCATTTGACCCATAATTAGACCAAAATTATAACCTAAACCTGGGTTATGAAAATGACACTTTGTGGAAACTTTACCCATGTCATCCCAATACTATGGGGACTATAAATATCGCAAACAGAAGTCGGGAACGTTGTTTCATAAGCAGAAACAGCTAAAATAGGTCAAATTCAGGTCAAATCAGGCTCGACCTGTCATGGACTATCTTTTCGTAACCGCTGGACGAAACATCACAAACCGTATAGCAAACAAAACTAGAGCTCAAGAAAAGACAAGTTCAACGAGCCATCACAGACTAAAATCATTCAAGTTTTCGTGGAGATATTGCAAAATTAACGTTTGGTGCCAGGTCAAAAAATCCACCTGGTTTGTGACCTGGATCGTCAAAATTTTCAATGTCAACATTGAAATACTTGTACACTCTACATTACACTTCCATCAGTACATAATACTGGGTGTCATAGACTATTATTTGACACCAAAACACCAATTTTCCAACATTTTATCAACCTCTGCATTAAAGGCACGTTTTTGTGAAAAATGGGGGTACGGCAAGTGCAGAGTGAAAATTGAAACCCTAAACTCCAGAAAAGTACATAGGAAACCATACGAAACGGACTCCAAGCATAAGGACGAAGCTAAAGAACCATTATCTGTGGCTTAAATCACTCATTTTGAAGTTTCGAAAATCGGCCGCTCCGATAAGTACCCAAAATAGGGTAATTTCCGTTTAACCGCTAAAAATTCTCATCAACCTCGCCGACCTACAGCCGCAACCACTATCAATCGGCGGAACGGTTTCATGCCCAAGAAAACAAGCCTACGTTCGCTTAAATCGGTTCAGTATTCACAGAGATATTTCAATATTACCGAGACGTACAGCGTTTTTTCATGCCACAGCTAGGACTGTTCCTGCGTGAAAAAAACGCTCTACGAAAAAGAAACGCTAACGCAATACAAATCGGGACGCATTGTAGTCTCTCCTTGATGTTCTTGCTGGGTATGCTTTGCTAACATGGTTTTCGTATTATTTTCAAACGCATGTTTCATGTAGAAACTTTGTAAATACGTTTTTTGAAAAATATCACATTCGAGTACTGGTAGTTTGACGAAATACCTAAACAATGAAAAAAATGCCGAAAATACAAAACAGTAGTCATTTGAATTCCTTAAAATTGAAGGATATTCGCAAGCGGGTGCCTGAAATAGGGTACCGGCAACAATAACAATTGCAGGACGTAGATGCAGCATAGTTTTGTTCAAACACCTTTTTTACATTTCTTTTGCACTCAATAAAGCAACACCATACAAAAGTTTTTTTGAAATCTAGTGCCGTGCAAGCACAAAAAAGAACAACATGCCAACGTGACACGTTTCATATGGTTATTGTCGATAATGCTTCAAGAATTATTGTAAAAATGCAAGAAGTCAACGACATTTAATTTTTGGTTTTGTGTCAGCTTTCAATAAATTGCTTACCATTTTTTATACTTGAAAGCTAAATGAACAGCCTGTTTTCCAACAAACACCGCAATTGTTTGTTAACGGGATAATTGCGGCGTTCTACGGCCTTTAAACTGTCCAAAAAGCAGCTCCTTCTAAAAATTAAAGGAAGCTGATTTCACGTAAGAGAGCAATTGTCCACTTCTTTTGTTGCTCATAGACAAAACATTTTTGTTTATTTTGAAACCAATATCCAATTGGCCTAATTAGGTTGTTTGAACTGAAGAAGGATCAAATGAGTGTAGTAAACGTTAAAAAAGCTTTTCCCATTTGTTGTGACAGAAAAAAACAAAAACAGAAAAATTTTAAAAATCATATTTCATAACTCTTGCAAACCCCTGAATCGTAGTTTTGTGTCCCAAAAGAACCTTTGATAATTCAATTTAGTACTTATTTTGGTAAAGACAATTATAGAGCCTTATGAAAAACACAACGAAAGTCTCAATTACAGAACAAAAACTCGATTAAAACATTTTTTATCACAAAGTGGAACGCTCTGGATGTTTTTTGTATGGCATTTTTTCACTTCTTACCAAGTGATTCACACCTGGTTGGAACCAAGAGAGCCCTTGAAAGGATCATTGACCTTTTTGTTGAAACGAGTATTTTAGAACACGTTATCGGAGTTAAAGTTGATATGAAACTTTCCGATTAGGCCCGAGAGAAAAATAATTTTACGCCGAAAACAATTTGGACCCTATTTTTCTTCCTTAAACTGTGTGACAGTTTCACTAGTATTGCAGTTGTGCTTTAGGATGACTTTACAAGGGGTTGGAAGGTTGAGAAAAGCGACCGTTTACGTTTTTCGCCAGGTACATGTTTAATCATTGAAAAACGTAATATTATCGTAACACAAAACGTATGATTGACTACTTTGGGAAGACTATCTGTTTTTTCTCTCTCACTTGATTACTGAACTTTGGTTTTTGTGTATTTGCTACCTATAAATGATTCAAAGTGAATGGACTCACACAAAAGTCTCATTTACAGAACAAAAAGTCGATTATAACATTATATATCATAAGCAGGAACGCTCTGGATGCTTTTTTATGACCCTTTTTAGTGCTTACCAAGTGATTCACACTTGGTGCAAACAGAATGAACCATTGAAACGATCATTGAACCTTTTTTGTGGAAACGAGTATTTCAAACACGTTATCGACGGTAAAGTTAATATGAAACTTTCCGATTAGGCCCGAGAGAAAAATAATTTTAAGGCTAAAAAATTTTCGACCATAATTTTCTTCCCCAAACAGTGTGTTAGTTTCGGTAGGAGTGCCTTTATGCTATAGGATGACTTTACAAGAGATTGGAAGGTTGAGAAAAGTGACCGTTTACGTTTTTCGCCAGGTACATGTTTAATCATTGACAAACGTTATATTATCGTAACACAAAACGTATGATTGACTATATTGAGGAGGCTGTCTGTTTTTTCTCTTTAACTTGATTACTGACAATTGGTTTTTTGTGTATTTGCTACCTATAAATGATTCAAAACGAATGGACTCACACAAAAGTCTCATTTACAGAACAAAAAGTCGATTATAACATTATATATCATAAGCAGGAACGCTCTGGACGCTTTTTTATGACCCTTTTTAGTGCTTACCAAGTGATTCACACTTGGTGCAAACAGAAGGAACCATTGAAACGATCATTGAACTTTTTTTGTGGAAACAAGTATTTCAAACACGTTATCGACGGTAAAGTTGATATGAAGCTTTCCGATTAGGCCCGAGAGAAAAATACTTTTGAGGCGAAAAAATTTTCGACCCTAATTTTCTTCCCTAAACAGATTGTTAGTTTCAGTAGGAGTGCGATTATGCTATAGGACGACTTTACAAGAGATTGGAAGGTTGAGAAAAGTGACCGTTTCCGTTTCGCCATGTACATGATTAATCATTGAAAAACGTTATAATATCGTAACACAAAACGTATGATTGACTATATTGGGGAGACTTTTTGTTTTTTCTCTCTCAGTTGAATACTGACATTTGGGTTTTTGTGTCCTTGCTACCTATTAAAGATTCAAAGTGAATGGAATCACAGAAAAGTCTCATTTACAGAACAAAAAGTCGATTATAACATTATATATCATAAGCAGGAACGCTCTGGATGCTTTTTTATGACCCTTTTTAGTGCTTACCAAGTGATTCACACTTGATGCAAACAGAAGGAACCATTGAAACGAACATTGAACTTTTTTTGTGGAAACAGGGAATTTCAAACACGTTATCGACGGTAAAGATGATATGAAACTTTCCGATTAGGCCCGAGAGAAAAATAATTTTAAGGCGAAAAAATTTTCGACCCAAAACTTCTTCCTTCAACAGTGTGTTAGTTTCATTAGGAGTGCCATTATGCTATAGGATGACTTTACAAGAGATTGGAAGGTTGAGAAAAGTGACCGTTTCCGTTTTTCGCCATGTACATGATTAATCATTGAAAAACGTTATAATATCGTAACACAAAACGTATGATTGACTATATTGGGCGGATTATCTGTTTTTTCCCTCTCAATTGATTACTGACATTTGATTTTTTTGTGTATTTGCTAACTATAAATGATTCAAAGTGAATGGACTCACACAAAATTCTCATTTACAGAACAAAAAGTCGATTATAACATTATATATCATAAGCAGGAACGCTCTGGATGCTTTTTATGACCCTTTTTAGTGCTTACTAAGTGATTCACACTTGGTGCAAACAGAAGGAACCACTGAAACGATCATTGAACTTTTTTTGTGGAAACGAGTATTTCAAACACGTTATCGACGGTAAAGTTGATATGAAACTTTCCGATTAGGCCCGAGAGAACAATAACTTTAAGGCGAAAAAATTTTCGACCCTAATTTTCTTCCTTAAACAGTGTGTTAGTTTCAATAGGAGTGCCATTATGCTATAGGATGACTTTAAAAGAGATTGGAAGGTTGAGAAAAGTGACTTTTTCCGTTTTTCGCCATGTACATGATTAATCATTGAAAAACGTTATAATATCGTAACACAAAACGTATGATTGACTATATTGGGGGACTATCTGTTTTTTCTCTCTCAATTGATTACTGACATTTGGTTTTTTGTGTATTTGCTACCTATAAATGATTCAAAGTGAATGGACTCACACAAAAGTCTCATTTACAGAACAAAAAGTCGATTACAACATATATCATAAACAGGAACGCTCTGGATGCTTTTTTATGACCCTTTTTAGTGCTTACCAAGTGATTCACACTTGGTGCAAACAGAAGGAACCATTGAAACGATCATTGAACTTTTTTTGTGGAAACAAGTATTTCAAACACGTTATCGACGGTAAAGTTGATATGAAGCTTTCCGATTAGGCCCGAGAGAAAAATAATTTTGAGGCGCAAAAATTTTCGACCCTAGTTTTCTTCCCTAAACAGTTTGTTGGTTTCAGTAGGAGTGCCATTATGCTATAGGACGACTTTACAAGAGATTGGAAGGTTGAGAAAAGTGACCGTTTCCGTTTCGCCATGTACATGATTAATCATTGAAAAACGTTATAATATCGTAACACAAAACGTATGATTGACTATATTGGGGAGACTATTTGTTTTTTCTCTCTCATTTTAATACTGACATTTGGGTTTTTGTGTCCTTGCTACCTATTAAAGATTCAAAGTGAATGGAATCACAGAAAAGTCTCATTTACAGAACAAAAAGTCGATTATAACATTATATATCATAAGCAGGAACGCTCTGGATGCTTTTTTATGACCCTTTTTAGTGCTTACCAAGTGATTCACACTTGGTGCGAACAGAAAGAGCCATTGAAACGAACATTGAACTTTTTTTTGTGGAAACAGGGAATTTCAAACACGTTATCGACGGTAAAGATGATATGAAACTTTCCGATTAGGCCCGAGAGAAAAATAATTTTAAGGCGAAAAAATTTTCGACCCAAAACTTCTTCCTTAAACAGTGTGTTAGTTTCATTAGGAGTGCCATTATGCTATAGGATGACTTTACAAGAGATTGGAAGGTTGAGAAAAGTGACCGTTTCCGTTTTTCGCCATGTACATGATTAATCATTGAAAAACGTTATAATATCGTAACACAAAACGTATGATTGACTATATTGGGCGGATTATCTGTTTTTTCTCTCTCAATTCATTACTGACGTTTGATTTTTTGTGTATTTGCTAACTATAAATGATTCAAAGTGAATGGACTCACACAAAATTCTCATTTACAGAACAAAAAGTCGATTATAACATTATAGATCATAAGCAGGAACGCTCTGGATGCTTTTTTATGACCCCTTTTAGTGCTTACCAAGTGACTCACAGTTGTTGTTAACAGAAGGAACCATTGATACGATCATTGAACTTTTTTTGTGAAAACGAGTTTTTCAAACACATTATCGACGGTAAAGTTGATATGAAACTTTCCTATTAGGCCCGAGAGAAAAAAATTTTTGAGGCGAAAAAAATTGGACCCTATTTTTCTTCCTTTAACTGTGTGACAGTTTCAGAAGGAGTGCAGTTGTGCTATAGGATGACTTTACAAGGGATTGGAAGGTTGAGAAAAGTGACCGTTTCCGTTTTTCGCCATGTACATGATTAATCATTGAAAAACGTTATAGTATCGTAACACAAAACGTATGATTGACTATATTGGGCGGATTATCTGTTTTTTCTCTCTCAATTGATTACTGACATTTGATTTTTTGTGTATTTGCTACCTATAAATGATTCAAAGTGAATGGACTCACACAAAATTCTCATTTACAGAACAAAAAGTCGATTATAACATTATAGATCATAAGCAGGAACGCTCTGGATGCTTTTTTATGACCCCTTTTAGTGCTTACCAAGTGACTCACAGTTGTTGTTAACAGAAGGAACCATTGATACGATCATTGAACTTTTTTTGTGAAAACGAATTTTTCAAACACATTATCGACGGTAAAGTTGATATGAAACTTTCCGATTAGGCCCGAGAGAAAAAAATTTTCGAGGCGAAAAAAATTGGACCCTATTTTTCTTCCTTTAACTGTGTGACAGTTTCAGAAGGAGTGCAGTTGTGCTATAGGATGACTTTACAAGGGATTGGAAGGTTGAGAAAAGTGACCGTTTCCGTTTTTCGCCATGTACATGATTAATCATTGAAAAACGTTATAGTATCGTAACACAAAACGTATGATTGACTATATTGGGCGGATTATCTGTTTTTCCTCTCTCAATTGATTACTGACATTTGATTTTTTTGTGTATTTGCTACCTATAAATGATTCAAAGTGAATGGACTCACACAAAAGTCTCATTTACAGAACAAAAAGTCGATTATAACATTATATATCATAAGCAGGAACGCTCTGGATGCTTTTTTATGACCCCTTTTAGTGCTTACCAAGTGACTCACAGTTGTTGCGAACAGAAGGAACCACTGAAACGATCATTGAACTTTTTTTGTGGAAACGAGTATTTCAAACACGTTATCGACGGTAAAGTTGAAATGAAGCTTTCCGATTAGGCCTGAGAGAAAAATAATTTTAAGGCGAAAAAAATTTGGACCCTATTTTTCTTCCTTTAACTGTGTGACAGTTTCAGAAGGAGTGCAGTTATGCTATAGGATGACTTTACAAGGGATTGGAAGGTTGAGAAAAGTGACCGTTTCCGTTTTTCGCCATGTACATGATTAATCATTGAAAAACGTTATAGTATCGTAACACAAAACGTATGATTGACCATATTGGGCGGATTATCTGTTTTTTCTCTCTCAATTGATTACTGACATTTGATTTTTTTGTGTACTTGCTACCTATAAATGATTCAAAGTGAATGGACTCACACAAAAATCTCAATTACAGAACAAAAAGTCGATTATAACATTATATATCATAAGGAGGAACGCTCTGGATGCTTTTTTATGACCCCTTTTAGTGCTTACCAAGTGACTCACAGTTGTTGCGAACAGAGGGAACCATTGATACGATCAATGAACTTTTTTTGTGGAAACGAGTTTTTCAAACACATTATCGACGGTAAAGTTGATATGAAACTTTCCGATTAGGCCCGAGAAAAATAATTTTAATGCGAAAAAGTTTTCGACCTAATTTTCTGCCTTAAACATTGTGTTAGTTTCAGTAGGAGTGCTATTATGCTATAGGATGACTTTACAAGAGATTGGAAGGTTGAGAAAAGTGACTTTCCGTTTTTCTCCGTGTACATGATTAATCATTGAAAAACGTTATAATATCGTAGCACAAAACGTATGATTGACTATATTGGGGAGATTATCTGATTTTTCTCTCTCAATTGATTACCGACATTTGATTTTTTGTGTATTTGCTACCTATAAATGATTCAAAGCGAATGGACTCACACAAAAGTCTCATTTAGAGAACAAAAATCCGATTATAACATTATATATCATAAGCAGGAACGCTCTGGATGCATTGTTATGATCAATTTTAGTGCTTACCAAGTGATTCGCAATGGTGCGAACAGAAGGAACCATTGATACGATCATTGAACTTTTTTTGTGGAAACGAGTATTTCAAACACGTTATCGACGGTAAAGTTGATATGAAACTTTCCGATTAGGCCCGAGAAAAATAATTTTAAGGCGAAAAAAATTTGGACCCTAGTTTTCTTCCTTAAACTGTGTGACAGTTTCTGTAGCAGTGCAGTTATGCCATAGGATGACTTTTCAAGGGATTGGAAGGTTGAGAAAAGTGACCGTTTCCGTTTTTCGCCATGTACATGATTAATCATTGAAAAACGTTATATTATCGTAACACAAAACGAATGATTGACTATATTGGGGAGACTATTTGTTTTTTCTCTGTCAGTTGAATACTGACATTTGGTTTCTTGTGTCCTTGCTACCTATTAAAGATTCAAAGTGAATGGACTCACAGAAAAGTCTCATTTACAGAACAAAAAGTCGATTATAACATTATATATCATAAGCAGGAACGCTCTGGATGCTTTTTTATGATCCTTTTTAGTGCTTACCAAGTGATTCACACTTGGTGCAAGCAGAATGAACCATTGAAACGATCATTGAACATTTTTTGTGGAAACGAGTATTTCAAACACGTTATCGACGGTAAAGTTGATATGAAACTTTCCGATTAGGCCCGAGAAAAATAATTTTAATGCGAAAAAGTTTTCGACCTAATTTTCTGCCTTAAACATTGCGTTCGTTTCAGTAGGAGTGCCATTATGCTATAGGATGACTTTACAAGAGATTGGAAGGTTGAGAAAAGTGACTTTCCGTTTTTCTCCGTGTACATGATTAATCATTGAAAAACGTTATAATATCGTAGCACAAAACGTATAATTGACTATATTGGGGAGATTATCTGTTTTTTCTCTCTCAATTGATTAGCGACATTTGGTTTTTTGTGTCCTTGCTACCTATTAAAGATTCAAAGTGAATGGACTCACAGAAAAGTCTCATTTACAGAACAAAAAGTCGATTATAACATTATATATCATAAGCAGGAACGCTCTGGATGCTTTTTTATGATCCTTTTTAGTGCTTACCAAGTGATTCACACTTGGTGCAAGCAGAATGAACCATTGAAACGATCATTGAACATTTTTTGTGGAAACGAGTATTTCAAACACGTTATCGACGGTAAAGTTGATATGAAACTTTCCGATTAGGCCCGAGAAAAATAATTTTAAGGCGAAAAAATTTTCGACCCTAATTTTCTTCCTTAAACAGTGTGTTAGTTTCAGTAGGAGTGCCATTATGCTATAGGATGACTTTACAAGAGATTTGAAGGTTGAGAAAAGTGACCGTTTCCGTTTTTCGCCGTGTACATGATTAATCATTGAAAAACGTTATACTATCGTAACACAAATTGTATGATTGACTATATTGGGGGGATTATCTATTTTTTCTCTCTCAATTGATTACCGACATTTGGTTTTTTGTGTATTTGCTACCTATAAATGATTCAAAGTGAATGGACTCACACAAATGTCTCATTTAGAGAACAAAAATCCGATTATAACATTACATATCATAAGCAGGAACGCTCTGGATGCTTTTTATTACCCTTTTTGGTGCCTACCAAGTGATTCACACTTGGTGCGAACAGAAGGAACCATTGAAACGACCATTGAACTTTTTTTGTGGAAACGAGTTTTTCAAACACGTTATCGAGGGTAAAGTTGATATGAAACTTTCCGATTAGGCCCGAGAAAAATAATTTTAAGACAAAAAAAATTTGGTCCCTATTTTTCTTCTTTAAACTGTGTGACAGTTTCAGTAGGGGTGCAGTTATGCTATAGTATGCCTTTATAAGGGATTGGAAGGTTGAGAAAAGTGACCGTTTACGTTTTTCGCCAGGTACATGTTTAATCATTGAAAAACGTTATATTATCGTAACACAAAACGAATGATTGACTATATTGGGGAGACTATCTGCTTTTTCTCTCTCAATTGATTACTGACATTTGGTTTTTAGGGTTCTTGCTGCCTATTAATGATTCAAAGTGAATGGACTCACAGAAAAGTCTCATTTAGAGAACAAAAAGTCGATTATAACGTTATATATCATAAGCAGGAACGCTTTGGATGCTTTTTTATGATCCTTTTTAGTGCTTACCAAGTGATTTACACTTGGTGCAAACAGAATCAACCATTGAAACGATCATTGAACTTTTTTTGTGGAAACGAGTATTTCAAACACCTTATCGACGGTAAAGTTGATATGAAACTTTCCGATTAGGCCCGAGAGAAAAAATTATTTCAAGGCAAAAAAAAATTTGGACCCTATTTTTCTTCCTTAAACTGTGTGAAAGTTTCAGTGGGAGTGCAGTTATGCTATAGTATGACTTTAAAAGGGATTGGAAGGTTGAGAAAAGTGACCGTTTCGGTTCTTCGCCATGTACATGATTAATCATTGAAAAACGTTATATTATCGTAACACAAAACGTATGATTGAATATATTGGGGGAACTATCTGTTTTTTCTCTTTCAATTAATTACTGACATTTGGTTTTTGTGTCCTTGCTGCCTATTAATGATTCAAAGTGAATGGACTCACAGAAAAGTCTCATTTACAGAACAAAAAGTCGATTATAACATTATATATCATAAGCAGGAACGCTCTGGATGCTTTTTTATGACCTTTTTTAGTGCTTACTAAGTGATTCACACTTGGTGCGAACAGAAGGAACCATTGAAACGATCATTGAACTTTTTTTGTGGAAACGAGTATTTCAAACACGTTATCGAGGGTAAAGTTGATATGAAACTTTCCGATTAGGCCCGAGAAAAATAATTTTAGGGCAAAAAAAATTTAGTCCCTATTTTTCTTCTTTAAACTGTGTGACAGTTTCAGTAGGGGTGCAGTTATGCTATAGTATGCCTTTATAAGGGATTGGAAGGTTGAGAAAAGTGACCGTTTACGTTTTTCGCCAGGTACATGTTTAATCATTGAAAAACGTTATATTATCGTAACACAAAACGAATGATTGACTATATTGGGGAGACTATCTGTTTTTTCTCTCTCAATTGATTACTGACATTTCGTTTTTAGGGTTCTTGCTGCCTATTAATGATTCAAAGTGAATGGACTCACAGAAAAGTCTCATTTAGAGAACAAAAAGTCGATTATAACGTTATATATCATAAGCATGAAGACTTTGGATGCTTTTTTATGATCCTTTTTAGTGCTTACCACGTGATTCACACTTGGTGCGAACTGAAGGAACCATTGAAACGATCATTGAACGTTTTTTTGTGGAAACGAGTATTTCAAACACGTTATCGAGGGTAAAGTTGATATGAAACTTTCCGATTAGGCCCGAGAAAAATAATTTTAAGGCAAAAAAAATTTAGTCCCTATGTTTCTTCTTTAAACTGTGTGACAGTTTCAGTAGGGGTGCAGTTTTGCTATAGCATGCCTTTATAAGGGATTGGAAGTTTGAGAAAAGTGACCGTTTACGTTTTTCGCCAGGTACATGTTTAATCATTGAAAAACGTTATATTATCGTAAAACAAAACGAATGATTGACTATATTGGGGAGACTATCTGTTTTTTCTCTCTCAATTGATTACTGACATTTCGTTTTTAGGGTTCTTGCTGCCTATTAATGATTCAAAGTGAATGGACTCACAGAAAAGTCTCATTTAGAGAACAAAAAGTCGATTATAACGTTATATATCATAAGCAGGAACGCTTTGGATGCTTTTTTATGATCATTTTTAGTGCTTACCAAGTGATTCACACTTGGTGCAAACAGAATGAACCATTGAAACGATCATTGAACTTTTTTTGTGGAAACGAGTATTTCAAACACGTTATCGACGGTAAAGTTGATATGAAACTTTCCGATTAGGCCCGAGAGAAAAAATAGTTTTAAGGCAAAAAAAATTTGGACCCTATTTTTCTTCCTTAAACTGTGTGAAAGTTTCAGTGGGAGTGCAGTTATGCTATAGTATGACTTTACAAGGGATTGGAAGGTTGAGAAAACTGACCGTTTCCGTTTTTCGCCATGTACATGATTAATCATTGAAAAACGTTATATTATCGTAACACAAAACGTATGATTGAATATATTGGGTGAACTATCTGTTTTTTCCTTCTCAATTGATTACTGACATTTGGTTTTTTTGTGTCCTTGCTACCTATTAATGATTCAAAGTGAATGGACTCACAGAAAAGTCTCATTTACAGAACAAAAAGTCGATTATAACATTATATATCATAAGCAGGAACGCTCTGGATGCTTTTTTATGACCCTTTTTAGTGCTTACTAAGTGATTCACACTTGGTGCAAACAGAATGAACCATTGAAACGATCATTGAACTTTTTTTGTGGAAACGAGTATTTCAAACACGTTATCGACGGTAAAGTTGATATGAAACTTTCCGATTAGGCCCGAAAGAAAAATAATTTTCAGGCGAAAAAATTTTGGACCCTATTTTTCTTCCTTAAACAGTGTGACAGTTTCAGTAGGAGTGCAGTTATGCTATAGTATGACTTTACAAGGGATTGGAAGGTTGAGAAAAGTGACCGTTTACGTTTTTCGCCAGGTACATGATTAATCATTGAGAAACGTTATATTATCGTAACACAAAACATATTATTGACTATATTGGGGGGATTATCTGTTTTTTCTCTCTCAATTGATTACTGACATTTGGTTTTTTGTGTCCTTGCTACCTATTAATGATTCAAAGTGAATGGACTCACAGAAAAGTCTCATTTACAGAACAAAAAGTCGATTATAACATTATATATCATAAGCAGGAACGCTCTGGATGCTTTTTTATGACCCTTTTTAGTGCTTACTAAGTGATTCACATTTGGTGCAAACAGAATGAACCATTGAAACGATCATTGAACTGTTTTTGTGGAAACGGGTATACCCGTTTTTCGCCAGGTACATGATTAATCATTGAAAAACGTTATATTATCGTAACACAAAACGTATGATTGACTATATTAGGGGGACTATCTGTTTTTTCTCTCTCAATTGATTACTGACATTTGGTTTTTTGTGTCCTTGCTACCTATTAATGATTCAAAATGAATGGACTCACAGAAAAGTCTCATTTACAGAACAAAAAGTCGATTATAACATTATATATCATAAGCAGGAACGCTCTGGATGCTTTTTTATGACCCTTTTTAGTGCTTACTAAGTGATTCACACTTGGTGCAAACAGAATGAACCATTGAAACGATCATTGAACATTTTTGTGGAAACGAGTATTTCAAACACGTTATCGACGGTAAAGTTGATATGAAACTTTCCGATTAGGCCCGAGAGGAAAATAATTTTCAGGCGAAAAAAATTTGGACCCTATTTTTCTTCCTTAAACAGTGTGACAGTTTTTGTAGGAGTGAAGTTATGCTATAGTATGACTTTACAAGGGATTGGAAGGTTGAGAAAAGTGACCGTTTACGTTTTTCGCCAGGTACATGATTAATCATTGAAAAACGTTATGTTATCGTAACACAAAACGAATGATTGACTATATTGGGGAGACTATCTGTTTTTTTTCTCTCTCAGTTGATTACTGACATTTGGTTTTTTGTCTCCTTGTTACCTATTAAGGATTCAAAGTGAATGGACTCACAGAAAAGTCTTATTTACAGAACAAAAAGTCGATTATAACATTATATATCATAAGCAGGAACGCTCTGGATGCTTTTTTATGACCCTTTTTAGTGCTTACCAGGTGATTCACATTTGGATTAAACAGAATGAACCATTGAAACGATCATTGAACTTTTTTGTGGAAACGAGTATTTCAAACACGTTATCGACGGTAAAGTTGATATGAAACTTTCCGATTAGGCCCGAGAAAAATAATTTTAAGGCGAAAAAAATATGGACCCTAGTTTTCTTCCTTAAACTGTGTGACAGTTTCTGTAGCAGTGCAGTTATGCTATAGGATGACTTTACAAGGGATTGGATGGTTGAGAAAAGTGACCGTTTCCGTTTTTCGCCATGTACATGATTAATCATTGAAAAACGTTATAATATCGTAACACAAAACGTATGATTGACTATATTGGGTGGATTATCTGTTTTTTCTCTTTCAATTGATTACTGACATTTGGTTTTTTGTGTATTTGCTACCTATAAATGATTCAAAGTGAATGGACTCACAGAAAAGTCTCATTTACAGAACAAAAATTCGATTATAACCTTATATATCATAAGCAGGAACGCTCTGGATGCTTTTTTATGACCCTTTTTAGTGCTTACCAAGTGATTCACACTTGGTGCGAACAGAATGAACCATTGAAACGATCATTGAACTTTTTTTGTGGAAACGAGTATTTCAAACAATTTATCGACGCTAAAGTTGATATGAAACTTTCCGATTAGGCCCGAGAGAAAAATAATTTTAAGGCGAAAAAATTTTCGACCCTAATTTTCTTCCTTAAACAGTGTGTTAGTTTCAGTAGGAGTGCCATTATGCTATAGGATGACTTTACAAGAGATTGGAAGGTTGAGAAAAGTGTCCGTTTCCGTTTTTCGCCATGTACATGATTAATCATTGAAAAACGTTATAATATCGTAACACAAAACATATTATTGACTATATTGGGGGGATTTCGATTAGGCCCGAGAAAAATAATTTTAAGGCGAAAAAATTTTCGACCCTAATTTTCTTCCTTAAACAGTGTGTTAGTTTCAGTAGGAGTGCCATTATGCTATAGGATGACTTTACAAGAGATTGGAAGGTTGAGAAAAGTGACCGTTTCCGTTTTTCTCCATGTACATGATTAATCATTGAAAAACGTTATAATATCGTAACACAAAACATATTATTGACTATATTGGGGGGATTATCTGTTTTTTCTCTCTCAATTGATTACTGACATTTGGTTTTTTGTGTATTTGCTACCTATAAATGATTCAAAGTGAATGGACTCACACAAAAGTCTCATTTACAGAACAAAAAGTCGATTATAACATTATTTATCATGAGCAGGAACGCTCTGGATGCTTTTTAATGACCTTTTTTAGTGCTTACCAAGTGATTCACACTTGGTGAGAACAGAAGGAACCATTGAAACGACCATTGAATTTTTTTGTGGAAACGAGTATTTCAAACACGTTATCGACGGTAAAGTTGATTTGAAACTTTCCGATTAGGCCCGCCAAAAATAATTTTAAGGCGAAAAAATTTTCGACCCTACTTTTCTTCCTTAAACAGTGTTTTAGTTTCAGTAGGAGCGCCATTATACTATAGGATGACTTTACAAGAGATTGGAAGGTTGAGAATGGTGACCGTTTCCGTTTTTCGCCATGTACATGATTATTCATTGAAAAACGTTTTAATATCGTAACACAAAACGTATGACTGACTATATTGGGGGGATTTCGATTAGGCCCGAGAAAAATAATTTTAAGGCGAAAAAATTTACGACCCTAATTTTCTTCCTTAAACAGTGTGTTAGTTTCAGTAGGAGTGCCATTATGCTATAGGATGACTTTACAAGAGATTGGAAGGTTGAGAAAAGTGACCGTTTCCGTTTTTCTCCATGTACATGATTAATCATTGAAAAACGTTATAATATCGTAACACAAAACATATTATTGACTATATTGGGGGGATTATCTGTTTTTTCTCTCTCAATTGATTACTGACATTTGGTTTTTTGTGTATTTGCTACCTATAAATGATTCAAAGTGAATGGACTCACACAAAAGTCTCATTTACAGAACAAAAAGTCGATTATAACATTATTTATCATGAGCAGGAACGCTCTGGATGCTTTTTAATGACCTTTTTTAGTGCTTACCAAGTGATTCACACTTGGTGAGAACAGAAGGAACCATTGAAACGACCATTGAACTTTTTTTGTGGAAACGAGTATTTCAAACACGTTATCGACGGTAAAGTTGATTTGAAACTTTCCGATTAGGCCCGCCAAAAATAATTTTAAGGCGAAAAAATTTTCGACCCTACTTTTCTTCCTTAAACAGTGTTTTAGTTTCAGTAGGAGCGCCATTATACTATAGGATGACTTTACAAGAGATTGGAAGGTTGAGAATGGTGACCGTTTCCGTTTTTCGCCATGTAAATGATTAATCATTGAAAAACGTTATAATATCGTAACACAAAACGTATGATTGACTATATTGGGGGGACTACCTGTTTTTTCTCTCAATTGATTACTGACATTTGGTTTTTTTGAGTATTTGCTACCTATAAATGATTCAAAGTGAATGGACTCACACAAAAGTCTCATTTACAGAACAAAAAGTCGATTATAACATTATATATCATAAGCAGGAACGCTCTGGATGTTTTTTATGACCCTTTTTAGTGCTTACCAAGTGATTCACGCGTGGTGCGAACAGAAGGAACCATTGAAACGATCATTGAACTTTTTTCTGGAAACGATTATTTCAAACACGTTATCGACGGTAAAGTTGAAATGAAACTTTCCGATTAGGCCCGAGAGAAAAATAATTTTAAGGCGAAAAAATTTTCGACCCTAATTTTCTTCCTTAAGCGGTGTGTTAGTTTCAGTAGGAGTGCCCTTATGCTATAGGATGACATTACAAGAGATTGGAAGGTTGAGAAAAGTGACCGTTTCCGTTTTTCGCCATGTACTTGATTAATCATTGAAAAACGTTATAATATCGTAACACAAAACGTATTAATGACTATATTGGGGGGACTACCTGTTTTTTCTCTCTCAACTGATTACTGACATTTGGTTTTTTTGTGTATTTGCTACCTATAAATGATTCAAAGTGAATGGACTCACACAAAAGTCTCATTTACAGAACAAAAAGTCGATTATAACATTATATATCATAAGCAGGAACGCTCTGGATGCTTTTTTATGACCCTTTTTAGTGCTTACCAAATGATTCACACTTGGTGCGAACAGAACGAGCCATTGAAACGATCATTGAACTTTTTTTGTGGAAACGAGTATTTCAAACACGTTATCGACGGTAAAGTTGATATGAAATTTTCCGATTAGGCCCGAGAGAAAAATAATTTTAAGGCGAAAAAAATTTCAACGCTAACTTTCTTCCCTAAACAGTGTGTTAGTTTCAGTAGGAGTGCCATTATGCTATAGGACGACTTTACAAGAGATTGGAAAGTTGAGAAAAGTGACCGATTCCGTTTTTCGCCATGTACATGATTAATCATTGAAAAACGTTATAATATTGTAACACAAAACGTATGATTGACTATATTGGGGGGATTATCTGTTTTTTCTCTTTCAATTGATTACTGACATTTGGTTTTTTGTGTATTTGCTACCTATAAATGATTCAAAGTGAATGGACTCACACAAAATCTCATTTACAGAACAAAAAGTCGATTATAACCTTATATATCATAAGCAGGAACGCTCTGGATGCTTTTTTATGACCCTTTTTAGTGCTCACCAAGTGATTCACACTTGGTGCGAACAGAAGGAACCATTGAAACGATCATTGAACTTTTTTTGTGGAAACGAGTATTTCAAACACGTTATCAACGCTAAAGTTGATATGAAACTTTCCGATTAGGCCCGAGAGAAAAATAATTTTAAGGCGAAAAAATTTTCGACCCTAATTTTCTTCCTTAAACAGTGTGTTAGTTTCAGTAGGAGTGCCATTATGCTATAGGATGACTTTACAAGAGATTGGAAGGTTGAGAAAAGTGTCCGATTCCGTTTTTCGCCATGTACATGATTATTCATTGAAAAATGTTATAATATCGTAACACAAAACGTATGATTGACTACACTGGGGGGATTTCGATTAGGCCCGAGAAAAATAATTTTAAGGCGAAAAAATTTTCGACCCTAATTTTCTTCCTTAAACAGTGTGTTAGTTTCAGTAGGAGTGCCATTATGCTATAGGATGACTTTACAAAAGATTGGAAGGTTGAGAAAAGCGACTGTTTCCGTTTTTCTCCATGTACATGATTAATCATTGAAAAACGTTATAATATCGTAACACAAAACATATTATTGACTATATTGGGGGGATTATCTGTTTTTTCTCTCTCAATTGATTACTGACATTTGGTTTTTTGTGTATTTGCTACCTATAAATGATTCAAAGTGAATGGACTCACACGAAAGTCTCATTCACAGAACAAAAAGTCGATTATAACATTATATATCATGAGCAGGAACGCTCTGGATGCTTTTTTATGACCTTTTTTGGTGCTTACCAAGTGATTCACACTTGGTGAGAACAGAAGGAACCATTGAAACGACCATTGAACTTTTTTTGTGGAAACGAGTATTTCAAACACGTTATCGACGGTAAAGTTGATATGAAACTTTCCGATTAGGCCCGCGAAAAAAAATTTTAAGGCGAAAAAATTTTCGATTCTAATTTTCTTCCTTAAGCGGTGTGTTAGTTTCAGTAGGAGTGCCCTTATGCTATAGGATGACATTACAAGAGATTGGAAGGTTGAGAAAAGTGACCGTTTCCGTTTTTCGCCATGTACTTGATTAATCATTGAAAAACGTTATAATATCGTAACACAAAACGTATAATTGACTATATTGGGGGGACTACCTGTTTTTTCTCTCAATTGATTACTGACATTTGGTTTTTTGTGTATTTGCTACCTATAAATGATTCAAAGTGAATGGACTCACACAAAAGTCTCATTTACAGAACAAAAAGTCGATTATAACATTATATATCATAAGCAGGAACGCTCTGGATGCTTTTTCATGACCCTTTTTAGTGCTTACCAAGTGATTCACGCGTGGTGCGAACAGAAGGAACCATTGAAACGATCATTGAACTTTTTTCTGGAAACGATTATTTCAAACACGTTATCGACGGTAAAGTTGATATGAAACTTTCCGATTAGGCCAGAGAGAAAAATAATTTTAAGGCGAAAAAATTTTCGATTCTAATTTTCTTCCTTAAGCGGTGTGTTAGTTTCAGTAGGAGTGCCCTTATGCTATAGGATGACATTACAAGAGATTGGAAGGTTGAGAAAAGTGACCGTTTCCGTTTTTCGCCATGTACTTGATTAATCATTGAAAAACGTTATAATATCGTAACACAAAACGTATTATTGACTATATTGGGGGACTACCTGTTTCTTCTCTCTCAACTGATTACTGACATTTGGTTTTTTTGTGTATTTGCTACCTATAAATGATTCAAAGTAAAAGGACTCACACAAAAGTCTCATTTACAGAACAAAAAGTCGATTATAACATTATATATCATAAGCAGGAACGCTCTGGATGCTTTTTTATGACCCTTTTTAGTGCTTACCAAGTGATTCACACTTGGTGCGAACAGAAAGAGCCATTGAAACGATCATTGAACTTTTTTGTGGAAACGAGTATTTCAAACACGTTATCGACGGTAAAGTTGATATGAAATTTTCCGATTAGGCCCGAGAGAAAAATAATTTTAAGGCGAAAAAATTTTCAACGCTAACTTTCTTCCCTAAACAGTGTGTTAGTTTCAGTATGAGTGCCATTATGCTATAGGACGACTTTACAAGAGATTGGAAGGTTGAGAAAAGTGACCGTTTCCGTTTTTCGCCATGTACATGATTAATCATAGAAAAACGTTATAATATCGTAACACAAAACGTATGATTGACTATATAGGGTGGACTATCTGTTTTTTTCTCTCTCAATTGATTACTGACATTTGGTTTTTTGTGTATTTGCTACCTATAAATGATTCAAAGTGAATGGACTCACACAAAAGTCTCATTTACAGAACAAAAAGTCGCTTATAACATATATCATAAACAGGAACGCTCTGGATGCTTTTTTATGACCCTTTTTAGTGCTTACCAAGTGATTCACACTTGGTGCAAACAGAAAGAGCCATTGAAACGATCATTGAACTTTTTTGTGGAAACGAGTATTTCAAACACGTTATCGACGGTAAAGTTGATATGAAATTTTCCGATTAGGCCCGAGAGAAAAATAATTTTAAGGCGAAAAAATTTTCAACGCTAACTTTCTTCCCTAAACAGTGTGTTAGTTTCAGTATGAGTGCCATTATGCTATAGGACGACTTTACAAGAGATTGGAAGGTTGAGAAAAGTGACCGTTTCCGTTTTTCGCCATGTACATGATTAATCATTGAAAAACGTTATAATATCGTAACACAAAACGTATGATTGACTATATAGGGTGGACTATCTGTTTTTTTCTCTCTCAATTGATTACTGACATTTGGTTTTTTGTGTATTTGCTACCTATAAATGATTCAAAGTGAATGGACTCACACAAAAGTCTCATTTACAGAACAAAAAGTCGCTTATAACATTATATATCATAAGCAGGAACGCTCTGGATGCTTTTTTATGACCCTTTTTAGTGCATACCAAGTGATTCACACTTGGTGTGAACAGAAGGAACCATTGAAACGATCATTGAACTTTTTTTGTGGAAACGAGTATTTCAAACACGTTATCGACGGTAAAGTTGATATGAAACTTTCCGATTAGGACCGAGAAAAATATTTTTAAGGCGAAAACATATTCGACCCTAATTTTCTTCCTTAAACAGTGTGTTAAATTCAGTAGGAGTGCCATAATGCTATAGGATGACTTTACAAGAGATTGGAAGGTTGAGAAAGGTGCCGTTTCCGTTTCTCGCCATGTACATGATTAATCATTGTTTAATATCGTTTAACATCGTTTTAATATCGTAACACAAAACGTATGATTGACTATATTGGGGGGACTATCTGTTTTTTCTCTCTCAATTGATTAATGACATTTGGTTTTTTGTGTCCTCGCTACTTATTAATGATTCATAGTGAATGGACTCACACAAAAGTCTCATTTACAGAACAAAAAGTCGATTATAACATTATATATCATAAGCAGGAACGCTCTGGATGCTTTTTTATGACCCTTTTTAGTCCTTACCAAGTGATTCACACTTGGTGCGACCAGAAGGAACCATTGAAACGATCATTGAACTTTTTTTGTGGAAACGAGTATTTCAAACACGTTATCGACGGTAAAGATGATATGAAACTTTCCGATTAGGCCCGAGAGAAAAATACTTTTGTGGCGAAAAAATTTTCGATCCTAATTTTCTTCCTTAAACAATGTGTTAGTTTCAGTAGGAGTGCCATTATGCTATAGGATGACTTTACAAGATATTGGAAGGTTGAGAAAAGTGACCGTTTCCGTTTTTCGCCATGTACATGATTAACCATTGAAAAACGTTATATTATCGTAACACAAAACGTATGATTGACTATATTGGGGGGACTATCTGTTTTATCTCTCTCAATTGATTAATGACATTTGGTTTTTTGTGTCCTCGCTACCTATTAATGATTCAAAGTGAATGGACTCACACAAAAGTCTCATTTACGGAACAAAAAGTCGATTATAACATTATATGTCTTAAGCAGGAACGCTCTGAATGCTTTTTATGACCCTTTAGTGCTTACCAAGTGATTCACACTTGGTGCGAACAGAAGGAACCATTGAAACGATCATTGAAAAATATTTCCTGAAGTTAGATTTTCAAATATTTTGTTGAAGGCAGAAGTGATATGAAAGTTTCTCTGTTTTGAACAGAGAGCTCCTTTTGACGTCTGAACTCATAAGAGAAAAGGATCTTTGAGTTAATAGGACTTTAAAATTCAATTTTTTTCTTGAACATTTTTCGACGTCTATCTTGCAAGATCTTGCAAGGTTCTTGCAAGATAGGCGTCGGGATCTTGCATCTTGCAAGATAAGCGTCATTTGCAAGAATCTTGCAAGATCTTGCAAGATAAGCGTCATTTGCAAGAATCGTGCAAGACCTTGCATGATAAGCGTCGGAGTTCGACTAGGGTGAGTTTGATAACTGGTCTGATTAATGAGATCGGCTAAGACACAAGAAAACTTTATCATAATTGATCTCGAGATCACAAAAATATGTTGTGTGGCCACACAAAATACTGATCAGAGGTGTCAGATATAAATTAATTAATCAATTCCTTGTTTTGATTCCTTAATAAAAAATGCAAAAACAAATAAGATAAGAAAACATGCGACAGATAAGACACTACAATCGGATTTCATACGGGCTGTTCAAGTTCTTTTCAACAAAACCCATTATAGGAGGTTAAAACTGTCTCGAAAAAGTGAAAGATGATGCAATTGTAACTATCCCAGGTCGAGGTTATCGTTTGTGCTCGTTTATGACGCAGACCGTTTTTGAACGCACACAGGGGGTATGGTGCGTTCAAACATACACAGACGAGGAATTTTTTTGAACGAGCAACATAAACGCACCAAGTTTGACTATATTGGGGAGACTATCTGTTTTTTCTCTCTCAATTGATTACTGACATTTCGTTTTTAGGGTTCTTGCTGCCTATTAATGATTCAAAGTGAATGGACTCACAGAAAAGTCTCATTTAGAGAACAAAAAGTCGATTATAACGTTATATATCATAAGCATGAACGCTTTGGATGCTTTTTTATGATCCTTTTTAGTGCTTACCACGTGATTCACACTTGGTGCGAAAAGAAGGAACCATTGAAACGATCATTGAACGTTTTTTGTGGAAACGAGTATTTCAAACACGTTATCGAGGGTAAAGTTGATATGAAACTTTCCGATTAGGCCCGAGAAAAATAATTTTAAGGCAAAAAAAATTTAGTCCCTATGTTTCTTCTTTAAACTGTGTGACAGTTTCAGTAGGAGTGCCATTATGCTATAGGATGACTTTACAAGAGATTGGAAGTTTGAGAAAAGTGACCGTTTACGTTTTTCGCCACGTACATGTTTAATCATTGAAAAACGTTATATTGTCGTAACACAAAACGAATGATTGACTATATTGGGGAGACTATCTGTTTTTTCTCTCTCAATTGATTACTGACATTTCGTTTTTAGGGTTCTTGCTGCCTATTAATGATTCAAAGTGAATGGACTCACAGAAAAGTCTCATTTAGAGAACAAAAAGTCGATTATAACGTTATATATCATAAGCATGAACGCTTTGGATGCTTTTTTATGATCCTTTTTAGTGCTTACCACGTGATTCACACTTGGTGCGAAAAGAAGGAACCATTGAAACGATCATTGAACGTTTTTTGTGGAAACGAGTATTTCAAACACGTTATCGAGGGTAAAGTTGATATGAAACTTTCCGATTAGGCCCGAGAAAAATAATTTTAAGGCAAAAAAAATTTAGTCCCTATGTTTCTTCTTTAAACTGTGTGACAGTTTCAGTAGGAGTGCCATTATGCTATAGGATGACTTTACAAGAGATTGGAAGTTTGAGAAAAGTGACCGTTTACGTTTTTCGCCACGTACATGTTTAATCATTGAAAAACGTTATATTGTCGTAACACAAAACGAATGATTGACTATATTGGGGAGACTATCTGTTTTTTCTCTCTCAATTGATTACTGACATTTCGTTTTTAGGGTTCTTGCTGCCTATTAATGATTCAAAGTGAATGGACTCACAGAAAAGTCTCATTTAGAGAACAAAAAGTCGATTATAACGTTATATATCATAAGCATGAACGCTTTGGATGCTTTTTTATGATCCTTTTTAGTGCTTACCACGTGATTCACACTTGGTGCGAACACAAGGAACCATTGAAACGATCATTGAACGTTTCTTGTGGAAACGAGTATTTCAAACACGTTATCGAGGGTAAAGTTGATATGAAACTTTCCGATTAGGCCCGAGAAAAATAATTACTGACATTTCGTTTTTAGGGTTCTTGCTGCCTATTAATGATTCAAAGTGAATGGACTCACAGAAAAGTCTCATTTAGAGAACAAAAAGTCGATTATAACGTTATATATCATAAGCAGGAACGCTTTGGATGCTTTTTTATGATCCTTTTTAGTGCTTACCAAGTGATTCACACTTGGTGCAAACAGAATGAACCATTGAAACGATCATTGAACTTTTTTTGTGGAAACGAGTATTTCAAACACGTTATCGACGGTAAAGTTGATATGAAACTTTCCGATTAGGCCCGAGAGAAAAAATAATTTTAAGGCAAAAAAAAATTCGGACCCTATTTTTCTTCCTTAAACTGTGTGAAAGTTTCAGTGGGAGTGCAGTTATGCTATAGTATGACTTTACAAGGGATTGGAAGGTTGAGAAAACTGACCGTTTCCGTTTTTCGCCATGTACATGATTAATCATTGAAAAACGTTATATTATCGTAACACAAAACGTATGATTGAATATATTGGGTGAACTATCTGTTTTTTCTCTCTCAATTGATTACTGACATTTGGTTTTTTTGTGTCCTTGCTACCTATTAATGATTCAAAGTGAATGGACTCACAGAAAAGTCTCATTTACAGAACAAAAAGTCGATTATAACATTATATATCATAAGCAGGAACGCTCTGGATGCTTTTTTATGACCCTTTTTAGTGCTTACTAAGTGATTCACACTTGGTGCAAACAGAATGAACCATTGAAACGATCATTGAACTTTTTTTGTGGAAACGAGTATTTCAAACACGTTATCGACGGTAAAGTTGATATGAAACTTTCCGATTAGGCCCGAGAGAAAATAATTTTCAGGCGAAAAAAATTTGGACCCTATTTTTCTTCCTTAAACAGTGTGACAGTTTTAGTAGGAGTGCAGTTATGCTATAGTATGACTTTACAAGGGATTGGAAGGTTGAGAAAAGTGACCGTTTACGTTTTTCGCCAGGTACATGATTAATCATTGAGAAACGTTATATTATCGTAACACAAAACATATTATTGACTATATTGGGGGGATTATCTGTTTTTTCTCTCTCAATTGATTACTGACATTTGGTTTTTTGTGTCCTTGCTACCTATTAATGATTCAAAGTGAATGGACTCACAGAAAAGTCTCATTTACAGAACAAAAAGTCGATTATAACATTATATATCATAAGCAGGAACGCTCTGGATGCTTTTTTATGACCCTTTTTAGTGCTTACTAAGTGATTCACATTTGGTGCAAACAGAATGAACCATTGAAACGATCATTGAACTGTTTTTGTGGAAACGAGTATTTCAAACACGTTATCGACAGTAAAGTTGATATGAAACTTTCCGATTAGGCCCGAGAGAAAAATAATTTTCAGGCGAAAAAAATTTGGACCCTATTTTTCTTCCTTAAACAGTGTGACAACTTCAGTAGGAGTGCAGTTATGCTATAGTATGACTTTACAAGGGATTGAAAGGTTGAGAAAAGTGACCGTTTACGTTTTTCGCCAGGTACATGATTAATCATTGAAAAACGTTATATTATCGTAACACAAAACGTATGATTGACTATATTAGGGGGACTATCTGTTTTTTCTCTCTCAATTGATTACTGACATTTGGTTTTTTGTGTCCTTGCTACCTATTAATGATTCAAAATGAATGGACTTACAGAAAAGTCTCATTTACAGAACAAAAAGTCGATTATAACATTATATATCATAAGCAGGAACGCTCTGGATGCTTTTTTATGACCCTTTTTAGTGCTTACTAAGTGATTCACACTTGGTGCAAACAGAATGAACCATTGAAACGATCATTGAACATTTTTGTGGAAACGAGTATTTCAAACACGTTATCGACGGTAAAGTTGATATGAAACTTTCCGATTAGGCCCGAGAGGAAAATAATTTTCAGGCGAAAAAAATTTGGACCCTATTTTTCTTCCTTAAACAGTGTGACAGTTTCAGTAGGAGTGCAGTTATGCTATAGTATGACTTTACAAGGGATTGGAAGGTTGAGAAAAGTGACCGTTTACGTTTTTCGCCAGGTACATGTTTAATCAATGAAAAACGTTATGTTATCGTAACACAAAACGAATGATTGACTATATTGGGGAGACCATCTGTTTTTTTTCTCTCTCAGTTGATTACTGACATTTGGTTTTTTGTCTCCTTGTTACCTATTAAGGATTCAAAGTGAATGGACTCACAGAAAAGTCTCATTTACAGAACAAAAAGTCGATTATAACATTATATATCATAAGCAGGAACGCTCTGAATGCTTTTTTATGACCCTTTTTAGTGCTTACCAGGTGATTCACATTTGGATTAAACAGAATGACCCATTGAAACGATCATTGAACTTTTTTGTGGAAACGAGTATTTCAAACACGTTATCGACGGTAAAGTTGATATGAAACTTTCCGATTAGGCCCGAGAAAGATAATTTTAAGGCTAAAAAAATATGGACCCTAGTTTTCTTCCTTAAACTGTGTGACAGTTTCTGTAGCAGTGCAGTTATGCTATAGGATGACTTTACAAGGGATTGGATGGTTGAGAAAAGTGACCGTTTCCGTTTTTCGCCATGTACATGATTAATCATTGAAAAACGTTATAATATCGTAACACAAAACGTATGATTGACTATATTGGGTGGATTATCTGTTTTTTCTCTTTCAATTGATTACTGACATTTGGTTTTTTGTGTATTTGCTACCTATAAATGATTCAAAGTGAATGGACTCACACAAAATCTCATTTACAGAACAAAAATTCGATTATAACCTTATATATCATAAGCAGGAACGCTCTGGATGCTTTTTTATGACCCTTTTTAGTGCTTACCAAGTGATTCACACTTGGTGCGAATTGAGGGAACCATTGAAACGGTCATTGAACTTTTTTGTGGAAACGAGTATTTCAAACAATTTATCGACGCTAAACTTTCCGATTAGGCCCGAGAGAAAAATAATTTTAAGGCGAAAAAATTTTCGACCCTAATTTTCTTCCTTAAACAGTGTGTTAGTTTCAGTAGGAGTGCCATTATGCTATAGGATGACTTTACAAGAGATTGGAAGGTTGAGAAAAGTGTCCGTTTCCGTTTTTCGCCATGTACATGATTATTCATTGAAAAACGTTATAATATCGTAACACAAAACGTATGATTGACTATATTGGGGGGATTATCTGTTTTTTCTCTTTCAATTGATTACTGACATTTGGTTTTTTGTGTATTTGCTACCTATAAATGATTCAAAGTGAATGGACTCACAGAAAAGTCTCATTTACAGAACAAAAAGTCGATTATAACATTATATATCATAAGCAGGAACGCTCTGAATGCTTTTTTATGACCCTTTTTAGTGCTTACCAGGTGATTCACATTTGGATTAAACAGAATGACCCATTGAAACGATCATTGAACTTTTTTGTGGAAACGAGTATTTCAAACACGTTATCGACGGTAAAGTTGATATGAAACTTTCCGATTAGGCCCGAGAAAGATAATTTTAAGGCTAAAAAAATATGGACCCTAGTTTTCTTCCTTAAACTGTGTGACAGTTTCTGTAGCAGTGCAGTTATGCTATAGGATGACTTTACAAGGGATTGGATGGTTGAGAAAAGTGACCGTTTCCGTTTTTCGCCATGTACATGATTAATCATTGAAAAACGTTATAATATCGTAACACAAAACGTATGATTGACTATATTGGGTGGATTATCTGTTTTTTCTCTTTCAATTGATTACTGACATTTGGTTTTTTGTGTATTTGCTACCTATAAATGATTCAAAGTGAATGGACTCACACAAAATCTCATTTACAGAACAAAAATTCGATTATAACCTTATATATCATAAGCAGGAACGCTCTGGATGCTTTTTTATGACCCTTTTTAGTGCTTACCAAGTGATTCACACTTGGTGCGAATTGAGGGAACCATTGAAACGGTCATTGAACTTTTTTGTGGAAACGAGTATTTCAAACAATTTATCGACGCTAAACTTTCCGATTAGGCCCGAGAGAAAAATAATTTTAAGGCGAAAAAATTTTCGACCCTAATTTTCTTCCTTAAACAGTGTGTTAGTTTCAGTAGGAGTGCCATTATGCTATAGGATGACTTTACAAGAGATTGGAAGGTTGAGAAAAGTGTCCGTTTCCGTTTTTCGCCATGTACATGATTATTCATTGAAAAACGTTATAATATCGTAACACAAAACGTATGATTGACTATATTGGGGGGATTTCGATTAGGCCCGAGAAAAATAATTTTAAGGCGAAAAAATTTTCGACCCTAATTTTCTTCCTTAAACAGTGTGCTAGTTTCAGTAGGAGTGCCATTATGCTATAGGATGACTTTACAAGAGATTGGAAGGTTGAGAAAAATGACCGTTTCCGTTTTTCTCCATGTACATGATTAATCATTGAAAAACGTTATAATATCGTAACACAAAACATATTATTGACTATATTGGGGGGATTATCTGTTTTTTCTCTCTCAATTGATTACTGACATTGGGTTTTTTGTGTATTTGCTACCTATAAATGATTCAAAGTGAATGGACTCACACAAAAGTCTCATTTACAGAACAAAAAGTCGATTATAACATTATTTATCATGAGCAGGAACGCTCTGGATGCTTTTTAATGACCTTTTTTAGTGCTTACCAAGTGATTCACAATTGGTGAGAACAGAAGGAACCATTGAAACGACCATTGAACTTTTTTTGTGGAAACGAGTATTTCAAACACGTTATCGACGGTAAAGTTGATTTGAAACTTTCCGATTAGGCCCGCCAGAAATAATTTTAAGGCGAAAAAATTTTCGACGCTACTTTTCTTCCTTAAACAGTGTTTTAGTTTCAGTAGGAGTGCCATTATACTATAGGATGACTTTACAAGAGATTGGAAGGTTGAGAATGGTGACCGTTTCCGTTTTTCGCCATGTAAATGATTAATCATTGAAAAACGTTATAATATCGTAACACAAAACGTATGATTGACTATATTGGGGGGACTACCTGTTTTTTCTCTCAATTGATTACTGACATTTGGTTTTTTGTGTATTTGCTACCTATAAATGATTCAAAGTGAATGGACCCACACAAAAGTCTCATTTACAGAACAAAAAGTCGATTATAACATTATATATCATAAGCAGGAACGCTCTGGATGTTTTTTATGACCCTTTTTAGTGCTTACCAAGTGATTCACGCGTGGTGCGAACAGAAGGAACCATTGAAACGATCATTGAACTTTTTTCTGGAAACGATTATTTCAAACACGTTATCGACGGTAAAGTTGAAATGAAACTTTCCGATTAGGCCCGAGAGAAAAATAATTTTAAGGCGAAAAAATTTTCGACCCTAATTTTCTTCCTTAAGCGGTGTGTTAGTTTCAGTTGGAGTGCCCTTATGCTATAGGATGACATTACAAGAGATTGGAAGGTTGAGAAAAGTGACCGTTTCCGTTTTTCGCCATGTACTTGATTAATCATTGAAAAACGTTATAGTATCGTAACACAAAACGTATTAATGACTATATTGGGGGGACTACCTGTTTTTTCTCTCTCAACTGATTACTGACATTTGGTTTTTTTGTGTATTTGCTACCTATAAATGATTCAAAGTGAATGGACTCACACAAAAGTCTCATTTACAGAACAAAAAGTCGATTATAACATTATATATCATAAGCAGGAACGCTCTGGATGCTTTTTTATGACCCTTTTTTAGTGCTTACCAAGTGATTCACACTTGGTGCGAACAGAAAGAGCCATTGAAACGATCATTGAACTTTTTTGTGGAAACGAGTATTTCAAACACGTTATCGACGGTAAAGTTGATATGAAATTTTCCGATTAGGCCCGAGAGAAAAATAATTTTAAGGCGAAAAAAATTTCAACGCTAACTTTCTTCCCTAAACAGTGTGTTAGTTTCAGTAGGAGTGCCATTATGCTATAGGACGACTTTACAAGAGATTGGAAAGTTGAGAAAAGTGACCGTTTCCGTTTTTCGCCATGTACATGATTAATCATTGAAAAACGTTATAATATTGTAACACAAAACGTATGATTGACTATATTGGGGGGATTATCTGTTTTTTCTCTTTCAATTGATTACTGACATTTGGTTTTTTGTGTATTTGCTACCTATAAATGATTCAAAGTGAATGGACTCACACAAAAGTCTCATTTACAGAACAAAAAGTCGCTTATAACATTATATATCATAAGCAGGAACGCTCTGGATGCTTTTTTATGACCCTTTTTAGTGCTTAACAAGTGATTCACACTTGGTGCGAACAGAAGGAACCATTGAAACGATCATTGAACTTTTTTGTGGAAACGAGTATTTCAAACACGTTATCAACGCTAAAGTTGATATGAAACTTTCCGATTAGGCCCGAGAGAAAAATAATTTTAAGGCGAAAAAATTTTCGACCCTAATTTTCTTCCTTAAACAGTGTGTTAGTTTCAGTATGAGTGCCATTATGCTATAGGATGACTTTACAAGAGATTGGAAGGTTGAGAAAAGTGTCCGATTCCGTTTTTCGCCATGTACATGATTATTCATTGAAAAACGTTATAATATCGTAACACAAAACGTATGATTGACTACATTGGGGGGATTTCGATTAGGCCCGAGAAAAATAATTTTAAGGCGAAAAAATTTTCGACCCTAATTTTCTTCCTTAAACAGTGTGTTAGTTTCAGTAGGAGTGCCATTATGCTATAGGATGACTTTACAAGAGATTGGAAGGTTGAGAAAAGCGACCGTTTCCGTTTTTCTCCATGTACATGATTAATCATTGAAAAACGTTATAATATTGTAACACAAAACGTATGATTGACTATATTGGGGGGATTATCTGTTTTTTCTCTTTCAATTGATTACTGACATTTGGTTTTTTGTGTATTTGCTACCTATAAATGATTCAAAGTGAATGGACTCACACAAAATCTCATTTACAGAACAAAAAGTCGATTATAACCTTATATATCATAAGCAGGAACGCTCTGGATGCTTTTTTATGACCCTTTTAGTGCTTACCAAGTGATTCACACTTGGTGCGAACAGAAGGAACCATTGAAACGATCATTGAACTTTTTTGTGGAAACGAGTATTTCAAACACGTTATCAACGCTAAAGTTGATATGAAACTTTCCGATTAGGCCCGAGAGAAAAATAATTTTAAGGCGAAAAAATTTTCGACCCTAATTTTCTTCCTTAAACAGTGTGTTAGTTTCAGTATGAGTGCCATTATGCTATAGGATGATTTTACAAGAGATTGGAAGGTTGAGAAAAGTGTCCGATTCCGTTTTTCGCCATGTACATGATTATTCATTGAAAAACGTTATAATATCGTAACACAAAACGTATGATTGACTACATTGGGGGGATTTCGATTAGGCCCGAGAAAAATAATTTTAAGGCGAAAAAATTTTCGACCCTAATTTTCTTCCTTAAACAGTGTGTTAGTTTCAGTAGGAGTGCCATTATGCTATAGGATGACTTTACAAGAGATTGGAAGGTTGAGAAAAGCGACCGTTTCCGTTTTTCTCCATGTACATGATTAATCATTGAAAAACGTTATAATATCGTAACACAAAACATATTATTGACTATATTGGGGGGATTATCTGTTTTTTCTCTCTCAATTGATTACTGACATTTGGTTTTTGTGTATTTGCTACCTATAAATGATTCAAAGTGAATGGACTCACACGAAAGTCTCATTTACAGAACAAAAAGTCGATTATAACATTATATATCATGAGCAGGAACGCTCTGGATGCTTTTTTATGACCTTTTTTAGTGCTTACCAAGTGATTCACACTTGGTGAGAACAGAAGGAACCATTGAAACGACCATTGAACTTTTTTTGTGGAAACGAGTATTTCAAACACGTTATCGACGGTAAAATTGATATGAAACTTTCCGATTAGGCCCGCGAAAAAAAATTTTAAGGCGAAAAAATTTTTGACCCTAATTTTCTTCCTTAAACAGTGTTTTAGTTTCAGTAGGAGTGCCATTATACTATAGGATGACTTTACAAGAGATTGGAAGGTTGAGAATGGTGACCGTTTCCGTTTTTCGCCATGTACATGATTAATCATTGAAAAACGTTATAATATCGTAACACAAAACGTATAATTGACTATATTGGGGGGACTAACTGTTTTTTCTCTCAATTGATTACTGACATTTGGTTTTTTGTGTATTTGCTACCTATAAATGATTCAAAGTGAATGGACTCACACAAAAGTCTCATTTACAGAACAAAAAGTCGATTATAACATTATATATCATAAGCAGGAACGCTCTGGATGCTTTTTCATGACCCTTTTTAGTGCTTACCAAGTGATTCACGCGTGGTGCGAACAGAAGGAACCATTGAAACGATCATTGAACTTTTTTCTGGAAACGATTATTTCAAACACGTTATCGACGGTAAAGTTGATATGAAACTTTCCGATTAGGCCAGAGAGAAAAATAATTTTAAGGCGAAAAAATTTTCGACCCTAATTTTCTTCCTTAAGCGGTGTGTTGGTTTCAGTAGGAGTGCCCTTATGCTATAGGATGACATTACAAGAGATTGGAAGGTTGAGAAAAGTGACCGTTTCCGTTTTTCGCCATGTACTTGATTAATCATTGAAAAACGTTATAATATCGTAACACAAAACGTATTATTGACTATATTGGGGGGACTACCTGTTTCTTCTCTCTCAACTGATTACTGACATTTGGTTTTTTTGTGTATTTGCTACCTATAAATGATTCAAAGTGAATGGACTCACACAAAAGTCTCATTTACAGAACAAAAATTCGATTATAACATTATATATCATAAGCAGGAACGCTCTGGATGCTTTTTTATGACCCTTTTTAGTGCTTAACAAGTGATTCACACTTGGTGCGAACAGAAAGAGCCATTGAAACGATCATTGAACTTTTTTGTGGAAACGAGTATTTCAAACACGTTATCGACGGTAAAGTTGATATGAAATTTTCCGATTAGGCCCGAGAGAAAAATAATTTTAAGGCGAAAAAATTTTCAACGCTAACTTTCTTCCCTAAACAGTGTGTTAGTTTCAGTATGAGTGCCATTATGCTATAGGACGACTTTACAAGAGATTGGAAGGTTGAGAAAAGTGACCGTTTCCGTTTTTCGCCATGTACATGATTAATCATTGAAAAACGTTATAATATCGTAACACAAAACGTATGATTGACTATATAGGGTGGACTATCTGTTTTTTTCTCTCTCAATTGATTACTGACATTTGGTTTTTTGTGTATTTGCTACCTATAAATGATTCAAAGTGAATGGACTCACACAAAAGTCTCATTTACAGAACAAAAAGTCGCTTATAACATTATATATCATAAGCAGGAACGCTCTGGATGCTTTTTTATGACCCTTTTTAGTGCTTAACAAGTGATTCACACTTGGTGCGAACAGAAGGAACCATTGAAACGATCATTGAACTTTTTTGTGGAAACGAGTATTTCAAACACGTTATCAACGCTAAAGTTGATATGAAACTTTCCGATTAGGCCCGAGAGAAAAATAATTTTAAGGCGAAAAAATTTTCGACCCTAATTTTCTTCCTTAAACAGTGTGTTAGTTTCAGTAGGAGTGCCATTATGCTATAGGATGACTTTACAAGAGATTGGAAGGTTGAGAAAAGTGACCGTTTCCGTTTTTCGCCATGTACATGATTAATCATTGAAAAACGTTATAATATCGTAACACAAAACGTATGATTGACTATATAGGGTGGACTATCTGTTTTTTTCTCTCTCAATTGATTACTGACATTTGGTTTTTTGTGTATTTGCTACCTATAAATGATTCAAAGTGAATGGACTCACACAAAAGTCTCATTTACAGAACAAAAAGTTGCTTATAACATTATATATCATAAGCAGGAACGCTCTGGATGCTTTTTTATTACCCTTTTTAGTGCATACCAAGTGATTCACACTTGGTGTGAACAGAAGGAACCATTGAAACGATCATTGAACTTTTTTTGTGGAAACGAGTATTTCAAACACGTTATCGACGGTAAAGTTGATATGAAACTTTCCGATTAGGCCCCAGAAAAATAATTTTAAGGCGAAAACATATTCGACCCTAATTTTCTTCCTTAAACAGTGTGTTAAATTCAGTAGGAGTGCCATAATGCTATATGATGACTTTACAAGAGATTGGAAGGTTGAGAAAAGTGCCGTTTCCGTTTCTCGCCATGTACATGATTAATCATTGTTTAATATCGTTTAACATCGTTTTAATATCGTAACACAAAACGTATGATTGACTATATTGGGGGGACTATCTGTTTGTTCTCTCTCAATTGATTACTGACATTTGGTTTTTTGTGTCCTCGCTACTTATTACTGATTCATAGTGAATGGACTCACACAAAAGTCTCATTTACAGAACAAAAAGTCGATTATAACATTATATATCATAAGCAGGAACGCTCTGGATGCTTTTTTATGACCCTTTTTAGTCCTTACCAAGTGATTCACACTTGGTGCGACCAGAAGGAACCATTGAAACGATCATTGAACTTTTTTTGTGGAAACGAGTATTTCAAACACGTTATCGACGGTAAAGATGATATGAGACTTTCCGATTAGGCCCGAGAGAAAAATACTTTTGTGGCGAAAAAATTTTCGATCCTAATTTTCTTCCTTAAACAATGTGTTAGTTTCAGTAGGAGTGCCATTATGCTATAGGATGACTTTACAAGAGATTGGAAGGTTGAGAAAAGTGACCGTTTCCGTTTTTCGCCATGTACATGATTAACCATTGAAAAACGTTATATTATCGTAACACAAAACGTATGATTGACTATATTGGGGGGACTATCTGTTTTATCTCTCTCAATTGATTACTGACATTTGGTTTTTTGTGTCCTCGCTACCTAATAATGATTCAAAGTGAATGGACTCACACAAAAGTCTCATTTACGGAACAAAAAGTCGATTATAACATTATATGTCTTAAGCAGGAACGCTCTGAATGCTTTTTATGACCCTTTTTAGTGCTTACCAAGTGATTCACACTTGGTGCGAACAGAAGGAACCATTGAAACGATCATTGAAAAATATTTCCTGAAGTTAGATTTTCAAATATTTTGTTGAAGGCAGAAGTGATATGAAAGTTTCTCTGTTTTGAACAGAGAGCTCCTTTTGACGTCTGAACTCATAAGAGAAAAGGATCTTTGAGTTAATAGGACTTTAAAATTCAATTTTTTTCTTGAACATTTTTCGACGTCTATCTTGCAAGATCTTGCAAGGTTCTTGCAAGATAGGCGTCCGGATCTTGCATCTTGCAAGATAAGCGTCATTTGCAAGAATCTTGCAAGATCTTGCAAGATAAGCGTCATTTGCAAGAATCGTGCAAGACCTTGCATGATAAGCGTCGGAGTTCGACTAGGGTGAGTTTGATAACTGGTCTGATTAATGAGATCGGCTAAGACACAAGAAAACTTTATCATAATTGATCTCGAGATCACAAAAATATGTTGTGTGGCCACACAAAATACTGATCAGAGGTGTCAGATATAAATTAATTAATCAATTCCTTGTTTTGATTCCTTAATAAAAAATGCAAAAACAAATAAGATAAGAAAACATGCGACAGATAAGACACTACAATCGGATTTCATACGGGCTGTTCAAGTTCTTTTCAACAAAACCCATTATAGGGGGTTAAAACTGTCTCGAAAAAGTGAAAGATGATGCAATTGTAACTATAGTTATCAAAAGAGATCAAAAATCGTTCTGTTGTCAACTACCTATACAGCTAAAAATTGATCTAGGTGAACATCAAGTTCTATTTGGTAACTTTCCGTAAGTCTTTGGTAATCAGACCACTTTCTGTGAGATAATTCTCCGCACGCATTATTTTGATTCTTGGACTGTTTTCCAAGAAAGTTGATTTACAGAGCGGCAATGGTTTTAATCCAATTTTCAAAAAAAAAATTCTGGCACATCCTTTCTCATTTGTAAATAGATTAAGTTTTGATACGATAAAAAAAATCTTGAGTTTCCATAATGTTTCTAATAGTTGCAGCTTGCAACAATTAAAGATGGTTCTAAGATTACTTTACTGAATTGCTTCAATTCCTTTTAGTTGGAGTTTTGCGCAGTTACCATACACAAGATATTCGTTTTCTAGAAATGATTTGATATGAAATTTATAGAACTAAATCAAATTTGGGCGAGAGAAATATTTACGAGCTTGGCACATGGCTCCGTTGAGTTTTGCAAAATTCGTTGAAAAATTTTTTTTCTATAGTAACCCTTAAATATGAGAAGCATTAAACAGTATCAAAAAATTTTCAAACTGGGAGACTTTATAGAACGTGGATGTTCTCCCAGGCGGAAAAAACTTACACTTTGAAGGATTCAAAGTACATTTGTTAGCCTTCCACCATTGCTCTTATTCTAAAATTTTATCTTCAAAAACTGTTTTTTCATTCTCAGGTTTGAACTGATTTAAAATATCATGACCACTCACAAAAAAACTACGTCGCTAGATGTCAATTTTTGCCATATATCAATGAAAAAGAACTGGAAAGTAAATTGGTCCAAGAATTCAGCTTTAAGGCAAAAATTGTGTCCATTTTAAAAAAATCTGAGGCCTTTTCTTTAAAAAAAACAAATTGGGTTCTATCACTTACAATGAATTGTAAGTAACTGTTTGTTCGGACCTCAAAGACAAATTCATAAAGTTTTTCCATAAAATTTTGAATGGCTTATACTATCAAAAGCCCTCTGAATGTCCTCTGAAAAGCCCTCTGAAAAGCCCTCTATAAAACAAGCATGTTTCTTCAAAAAATTGTGTCTTCGAAAACTTGAGCATGGGTTTAAAATGCAATTCCTCAAATATCTTATTCAAAGCCATTAAAAGACCTACTGGTCAATAATTTTTTGGATCTAGGCATTCTCTTTTTTGAAAAACTTCTTATTTTGACTGTTTATTAAAGAACTTCTCAGCTCGTAGCGCGTAGCAATTAGTTTTCTCGCCAGTGGAAAGATCAATTGCAGTATTCTTTGACTTAAAATACCATGAACAACTGAGTTTTTATTTCTTACTTTTTGAAAACTTTGTTAGCAAATAAAACACAAAAACATTTTTGAGATATTTTCAGTAATTTCAAAATTTTAAGGTTCCAATTTTCCGATTTTGAATCGGATCCTGCAACAGTAAATACAATATCAAGATCACATAATAATTTTTCTACGTTAGTAAAATTTGGCCTATAATTGATAAGGGATAATTTCTATTTCACAAAAGTGAGAAAAAAATTGGTTTATTGAGGAAAACCAGGTCATCAGCTGAGAACTCAGTAAAGCTGTCCCAAAAATTTACTGAAGACTTACAACACGATGGTTCCAAGTGAGTGATGTCAAAATTTTATTTCAACTTTCAATTGCAGTAAATTGTGAAATACCTAAAAATGAGAAATGTATAACCCCCTTTTGATATATTTCACCAATTACATTAAATCACAAATATTGGTTAAATATTTTTATTCACTAACAACTTTTTTTTCTTGTAAAAATTTTACCCACGAATGAAGTAACATATTATTCAAAATATGGTGTGAGAGGTTTTCATAAATCGAGTTAACAAATCGTTTCCATAAAAATAATCTAACGGTGCCAGCTGGAAACTATCGAAGTGTAGTTAACGTGGAATGTTTCAAACTCTGGACTATCATTTAAAGTTCGAATTAAACAAAATTTTTGATTGACAGTGATTGTTCTTCTCATTGAATATTCTGAAAATAACATTCTTCTTTAAAGACTGTGAGTCAACAGCCGAACTGTGTAGCACTATTGAGAACTTTTTACTCGATAGAAACTTGAGACAATTATTCTGAAAATGTTGGTCTTATTTTATGCAAATTTTTTTGCTTGACCATATTTGCACTTTTGTTCTGGAACAATTTTTGAATCAAATGACTTTATAATTCTCAAGCAAAACCGTTATAGCTTAGTGTTTAAGTTGTCAAACTGCTATCTTGGATGTCGTGGATTCGAGCCCCTATCCGGTGGGATGTTAAGCGCCCAGAAAATTTTCTTGGCTACAACCCTCAATTAAATCGCGCCCAGCCTATCGTTCGAGAGCAATTCATCGGACGCTAGTCAGTTCATGTTTTGTACAGCTATATTTGTTCTCATTTTCTTCATGGTTACATCTATTAATAAACGTTGCACCAATCGAGGGTCAAAAACTGACTTTCAATTTAAACAAAAACAGTTGGGTGTAAAAAAACTCATATTTTTCGTTGCTAAATGTCTGTTCTACTTCAACTGTCTAAACATGTTTCGTCATTTTTCCACCATTTGCTTGCTTTCTTCGTTTTTGCCAATCTTTTTAGCGATGCTTTACTACCCGTAGATTATCGAAAGCAACATCACATTTTTTAACACGGTTATGGTTGAAAAGAGACTTTCTAATCAGAAAACTACCAATCAAAAACAACCGCAGTCAGAAATGAAAACGAAAACAATGAGCGCCTTCTTAATGCTAGGAGAGATTTTTGCAGAAGTGTCGTGTGTTTACACTCTTTTCTCCACTCTTTTACACTCTTTGCATAGAGTGTGATCTGGAGTGGACTAATGAAAATTACATTCTTACACATTAACGATTAAAAACAATGTGAAACAATGATGCTCGTGGTAGTTAGTGCAAAGGTTAATGAACAAAGTGCACGCATATCGTTCGACAGAGGTAAGATGGTGATCAATCCTCACTACCTTCTTCCACTTTTATTTTACTTTAATTTGCTCTCTTACATACACTCTTCCACCCTTAACTGATCAGAGAAATAGGGGCGTAAATTTGTTTTTTTGAACACTCTTTTCCCCGTTATTTTTGGGGAAAATCCTCGGCCCGGTTTTGGATAATGACTCCCCACGAAGTTATAACCCCTGATTATGGTATATTTATATAGGGGGAGGGGGAGGGTCAGGGGGCAGACGGAAAGTTATGAAAGAAAGTTATGAATGGGAAAAATACAAAGATTTCCTTATTTCAGTTGCGACTGCAAAGCATTGTCTGGACGGCAACTCACACAAACTGATCAGACTTTTAAAAGGCCAGCAATCAAAGGCCCAGCTGAACAAGTTGGAACCTCTTGACATGCGCAGCTACAATATACTCTTCCATCCAAACCCAGACGCTGACATCACACTTATAAAGTTCCAAGTTAGAATTCTTGTCGATGTAACAATTTTGCAATTTTAATTAACAACTTGGCTTGCTTCAAATAACAACATTAGACACACAATTTAAAAGTAAACATTGCCGTAGTAATTAATATTAAAAGATGTTTTTTGAGGTAATTTTTAACTCCAATTATAATTCTAGTTCATAGTCCCGAACACCGAGCATAAACGAGGTGAGTTAACGTCGGTATCCCTGGTTTTAAACATAAGAGAGCTTCGGTCACTTCTGTTTCGTCGGTATAGTCCTTTTTGAACGCAGCTGAAATTCGTTATCGTCGATTTTGGACTCAGGATAGATTCGGTATTGTAGCTTTTGGACGCAAGAGAGAGATTCGGTATTGACATTTTTGGACGCAATTGATGTTGGATATGTTCGGTTTGTAAACGAAAGAGATTGTTGGTATCTTCGGTCTTAGATGTAAGAATGTTTTCTTCCAAACAAAAACAAAATTTCATGTTTATAATGTAGTCAACCGTTTTGATAGCGTTCTTGTAGCAGGCGTTTGAAACATTCTCTTTAGCGAAAAATTCTGAAAAACTTATTGATCAAAATTATTGATAATTCTTCTTTAACTCTTTAAAAATACTAGTTGGACGAATATAAATTTTTTGATTGGTTAGATTTGAAATTTGTAACATACTTGTTGGAAAATGATTGATGTGAATTTTGTTGATTAATTCTCATTCATTGTGTATTGCCGTAATTTTTGTTGAATATAAGCAAAGTTATTGATTGCTCGTGAATGAAGTTCATAGCAATTATTGTAAACGTGTGTGTCTTTTTACGACTCGAAGAGGAGTATTAGTATTCTACAGGTTTTTTTTAGCTGGCGTTTTTTTTCATGAATTTTTGGAAATTAGAGCTCGCATTGTTAATAATTAAATTTAGAGCACGTGTAGTTGTTAATATTTGAGTATGAGTGCGATGACTATTGAAGTACAATAACTACAAATAGTTCTACTATGACGCTTAGCTTGTGGAAAGAGTATTTTGTCCTTTTCTCCGCTGTAAGATGAACTATAGTATCCAATTTTTATCATTAACAGATTAAATGAGATGGGCTAACAGATTATATAGTACAATTGCATTTACAGATAGGTATTTTTAACTAAATGCAAAGACTATTTAGCTCCCATCTCGGTCTTCCTCGCCTTTCTCCTTTTGCGATCCTGATGAACTTTTTCTCGCAGATGAGGCATATCCTTTAAAAATATGGAGCCTGCAATTCGCCGTTTTAATGCTTTGTTTTTATTCCTCTCTTCCAAAATTTTCGTGTAGCTGTCCCGGTCTTTGAAGCGTGCCCATTTTGTCAAATGCTGACATGTCTCTCGGAACAGCTGACGCTTTCTTTGATAACAATCACTTCTCAAGTTACTTCTCCACTCACGGACAGTTGTTTTTGCAGGTAAATAATGCAAACAATGGAAGGCCTCGCTGGATCTGCTGAATTTTTTTACAGCAAACAATGATATATTTTGTTTTACTTTTAAACGAAAGAATGAATACGAGCCATTGGCGAGCGTTTTCCCAGTTTTCCTTACAATGTCAATCAATTTTATTATAGCGTCCTTCTTATTGGCAAAAATGGT
Source organism: Convolutriloba macropyga (assembly GCF_964194025.1). Classification (NCBI taxonomy): domain Eukaryota; kingdom Metazoa; phylum Xenacoelomorpha; order Acoela; family Convolutidae; genus Convolutriloba; species Convolutriloba macropyga. The sequence continues at coordinate 56,862,542 of NC_134475.1, read as the reverse complement.
TTTTTCTTTTAATTTTTTTTAACATAGAGAAATGCTAACTCATAACAGTTGGGTCTATGGGGTGTACATTCAGCCTTTGACTTGTACGGACACTTCTTTATGGGTTTCATCTTTGTTTTACATTGCAGCGCAATAATACTGGGGTCTTGATGAATGACAGATCGTCAGTGAAATGCGTCCTGAAAAATGGGATGAAAAAATTTGTACATTCAACTGAAATTATAAAATATTAGAGGTTACCTTTTTGCGTGCGTACTTGATCTTGCATCTGAGTTTGTCCTTTCTAAATCTAACAGTAATTTTTTACGATTTGTATCCGCCTTCCAATTGCTCTGCGTGTTCGACCATGCTCTGAATTATGTTTTTTGCATAACTGCGCTTGAGGTATCTTGATTTATTTTTTAGTTTTTATGGTAAGCTTGAATTTATAATTTTTTGATTTCATGTCGCGCCTCGAAATCTTATTTCCGAACTTTTTGAACAAACTCTGTTCACGTTCACTTTTGTTCAGTACCTTCTGAAATCATTAATAAGTCATTGTCTTGAGAAGAAGTTTTTTCATTTTGAACTGAAAGATATCGGCATTTGTCAATAAAGGAAAAACGTAGCTGGAATCCCAACCGCAGTCTTCTTTTTGTGCCAGTCTCGTGTACGAGAAAAATATTTTAAGTTCTCTTATCTAAACGTCCTTCAGGTGTATTCTGTAGAACTTTATCTCAATGTAAATTGAGAAAGTAGACTCTCAGTTGTTTTTTTGGAGCACTCAGAAGTAGGGGGTGGGGGTTGGTAGATCTATCCTCCCCGGATGGGTTTTGGTCGTATATTACCTCAGTGTGAATTGAATCAAAATTTTTTTTGAATTCTATTCCGGAGGCGTTAGGATAGCTTTCACGTCTCTCAATGGACTTCAGTTTATTATCCAGTAATAGGGGGAAGTTAATGGTGGTTTAATTTTCGTCAGTAGTACGTTAACTCATCATACGTTGCACTAAAAGATACTTATTATGTTTGTTTTATTGGTCGCTCAGTAGTAGAGAGTGAGTTAGGGTAGCTTTAAAGTTCCTGTACATTGAATAAGGATTAGTTGTACGGAATGGGGGGGGGGGGGGTTTGGGAAGCTTTATGTCCCCTAATGGCTTTCAATTGGATATCCAGTTTTATGGGAGGGATAGGGTGCCTTTAGTTTCCCCCAAGAGTACGTTACCTCAATTTGAACTGGACTAGTAGATAATTAGTTTTCTTTATTGCTCGTTTATTAGTAGGAGAGTTGGGTAGGGTAGCCTACTGTCATTCAATGATTTTCTATGATAAATTACCTCAGTGTACATTGATTAAGCACTTTGCTATTAGGTATCAGGGGAATCGAATAGCTTCATTTTCACTTATTGGCTTTCATTTTGATATCAATTATTAGGGGGAGGGTAAGGCTGCCTTTTTTACCCATTAATAGCTTGTTAACTCAATTTATCCTGGACTAGTAGGTAATAAACTGTTTGCTGTAGTGGTATTCCAGTTTTAGAGGGAGGGGTTTCTTTAATGTCGCTCAGTCGTTTGTCTATCGTATTCAAGGTCCACTGTGTAAAGACTGTGTTATTAGATATCGGGAATGGAAAGCTCGAAATTCGTTGATGTCCGTCTTTGACTTTTAATGCGATTTCCAGTATCCACTCCAAGTTTTCTTTTCGGTCACTCAATTGGGGTGGGTTTCAGTAGATTTATCACCCCTCAATGGTTTTCTGTAGTATATTGCCTCAATGTACATTGAGTCAGCAAATTTTTAATTAACCTTGCATGTCCCTTAATGGCTTTCAATTGGATATACAGTATTATTGTGAGGGTTAGGGTGCCTTTAATATCCATCAATAACAGGTTAAATCAATTTACCTTGGACTAGTAGATAATTAGTTTGCTTTAATGTTCGTTTAGTATTAGGGGAGTTTTGTTGGGTAGCTTACAGTCACTCAATGTTTTTCTACGATATATTACCTCAGTGTGCATTGATTAAGCATTTTGCTACTATATATCAGGGGTCGAATAGCTTTATTGTCTCCTATGGGCTTTCATTTGGATATCAATAATTAGGAGGAGAGTTAGGGTGCCTTTAATACCCATTAACAATATGTTAACTCAATTTACCCTGGACTAGTAGATAATTAGTTTTCTTTATTGCTCGTTTAGTAGTAGGGGAGTTGTGTAGGGTAGCTTAATGTCACTCAATGGTTTTCTACAATACATTACCTCAATGTACATTGATTAAGCACTTTGCTATTAGGTATCAGGGGTTCGCATAGCTTCATCGTCACTTATTGACAATCATTTGCATATCAACTATTAGGAGGAGGATTAGGGTGCCTTTAATACCCATCAATAGAATTTTAACTCAATTTACCCTGGACTAGTAGATAATTAGTTTTCTTTATTGCTCGTTTAGTAGTAGGGGAGTTGTGTAGGGTAGCTTACTGTTACTCAATGGTTCTCTACGTTATATTCCCTAATTGTACACTGATTAAGCACTTTGTTTTTAGGTATCAGGGGGTTCGCATAGCTTCATCGTCACTTATCGGCTTTCATTTGACATCAATTGTTAGGGGGAGTGTTAGGGTGCCTTTAATACCCATTACTAGTATGTTAACTCAATTTACCCTGGACTAGTAGATAATTGGTTTGCTTTATTGTTCGTTCCGTAGTATAGGGTGGGTAAGGGTTTCTTTAATATCCCTCAATCTTTTTCTATGGTACTCAATATACATTGAATAAAGACTTTGTTATTAGGTATCGGGAGTCGGTAGTTGTAATTTTTCTGACGCCCGTCTTTGACTTTCAATGTGATTTCCAGTATCTACTCCAAGTTCTTTTTTTGGTCGCTCAATTAGGGTGGGTTTGAGTATATTTATCACCCCTCAATGGTTTTTTATGGTATTTTGCTTAATATACATTGAATCAGCATGTTGTTAAATTCCTTTGGATGGGAGGGCGGTTAGGGTAGCTTTCACGTCTTTCAATGAAATTCAATTTATTATTCAGTATAAGGGCGAAATTTAGACTGGTCTAATTTTCATCAATGTTACTTTAAATCAGTATACCTGGCACTAGTAGATACTTAGTTTGTTTGTTTTTACTTGTCGCTCAGTTGAAGAGGGTCTGTTAGGGTAGCTTTCATGTTTATTGATTGTTTCCTATACTATATAACCTTAATGTACATTGAACAAAGATTCTCTATTAGGATTCGGGGTTTTGTGTAGCTCTTTGTTTAATAATGGCTTTCAATTGGATATCCGGTTTTGCGAGGAAGGTTAGTGTGCCTTTAGTTTCCCTCAATAGTATGTTACCTCAATTAACACTGGGCTAGCAGATCCCTAATTTTTTTTGTTTAGTAGTAGGGGGTTGTGTAGGGCAGTTTACCGTAACTCAATGATTTTTAATGATTTTTTACATCAGTGTACAATAAAAAAGCACTTTGCTATTAGGAAGCAGTGTTTCGGGTAGCTTATCATCACTTACCGGCTTTCAGTCGGATATCAATTATTAGGGGGCGGGTTAGGGTGCATTTAATACCCATCAATAGTATGTTAACTCAATTTACCCTGGACTAGTAGATAATTAGTTTGCTTAATTGATCGTTCCGTAGTAGAAGGTGGGCTAGGGTCTCTTTGATATCACTCAATCGTTTTCTGTGGTCTTCAATGTACATTGAATAACGAATCGTTCTTACGTAACCGGGTTGGGTAGCTCTAAATTCTCCAATGTCCGTCTTTGACTTTCAATGTGACTTCCAGTATCCACTCCAAGTCTTTTTTTGGTCGCTCAATTAGTGGGTTTGAGTAGAATTATCACCCCTCAATGGTTTCCTATGGTATGTTGCCTCAATTTACATTGATACAAGTTTTTCAAAAGCTTTGCCTGGAGAGGGGGGTAGGGTAGCTTTCAGGTCTCTCAATGGACTTCAATTTACTGAATAATAGGGGAAGTCGGGAAGCTTATCATCACGAATCTTTCATTCGGATATAAATTATTAGGGGGAAGGTTACGGTGCCTTTAATGCCCATCAAGAGTGTGTTAACTCAATTTAACACACTTAAGTGACTTCCAGTATCCACTCCAAGTCTTTTTGGTCGCTCAATTACAAGGGACTGGGTAAAATTATTAACCCTCAATTGTTTTCTATAGTATATTGCCTCAATTTACGTCGATTCAGCAAGTTTTCAAATTCCTTTGCCTGGGGGAGGGCGGGCAGTAGGGTGGCTTTCAAGTCTCTCAATGGACTTCAATTTATCCAATATTAGGGTAAGTTCAGGTTAGTTTTTTTCATGAATGGTGTATTAACTGTTTACCTGAAAATAATAGATACTTAGTTTGTTTTATTGCTCGCTCAGTAGTAGAGGGTGGGTTAGGGTAGCTTTTGTGTTCCTTGATTGTTTCCTATACTATATTACCTCAATGTACATTGAATAAGGATTTTCTATTAGAATTCGCGGTTTTTTGTAGCTCAATGTTTATTAATGGCTTTCAATTGGATATCCGGTTTTATGGTGAAAGTTAGTGTGTCTTTAGTTTCCCTCAATAGTATGTTACCTCAAATTTACACTGGGCTAGTAGATCTTTAGTTTTTTTCGTTTAGTAGTAGAGGAGTTATCTGGGGCAGCTTACACTAATTCAATGGTTTTCTATGATTTTTTGCCTCACTGTACATTGAATACTCACTTTGCTATTAGAGAGCACCGTTTCGGGTAGCTTATCATCAATTACAGGCTTTCAGTCGGTACCAATTATTAGGGGGAGGGTTAGGGTGCCTTTAATACCCATCAATAGTAGGTTAACTCAATTTACCCTGGACTAGTAGGTAATTAGTTTGCTTTGTTGATCGTTTCGTTGTAGAGGTTGGGTTAGGTTTTCTTTAATATCACTCACTCATTTTCTATGGTCTTCAATATACATTGAAAAACGACTTTGTTATTAGGTATCAGGAGTGGGTAGCTCTAAATTCTCTAATATCAGCCTTTGACTTTCAATGTGACTTCCAGTCTCCACTTCAAGTCTTTTTGGTCTCTGAATTAGTTTGGGTAGAATTATAAACCCTCAATGGCTTTCTACGGTATTGTGCCTCAAATTACATTGATTCAGCAAGTTTTCAAAATCCTTTGCTTGGGGTGGGGGGGTAGGGTAGTTTTCAGGTCTCTCAATGAACTTCAATTTATCCATTATTAAGGAGAAGTTAAGGGTGGTTTAATTCTCATGAGAATTGTATTAACAGTTTACCTCTCAATAGTAGATACTTAGTTTGTTTTATTGCTTGCTCAGTAGTAGAGGGTGTGTTAGGGTAGCTTTCGTGTTCCTTGATTGTTTCCTGTACTATATTACTTCAATGTACATTGATTAAGAATTCTTCATTTGGATTCGGGGTTTTGTGTAGCTCTATGTTTAATAATGTCTTTCACTTGGACATCCGGTTTTATGGTGAGGGTTAGTGTGCCTTTAGTTTCCCTCAAAAGTATGTTAACTCAATTTACACTGAGCTAGTAGATCCTTATCTTCTTGTTTAGTAGTATGGGGATTCCGTAGGGCAGCTTACTGTAACTCAATGGTTCTCTATAATTTTTTACCTAACTGTACATTGAATACGCACTTTGCTATTAGGAAGCAGTGTTTCGGGTAGCTTATCATCACTTACCGGCTTTCAGTCGGATATCAATTATTAGGGGGCGGGTTAGGGTGCCTTTAATACCCATCAATAGTATGTTAACTCAATTTACCCTGGACTAGTAGATAATTAGTTTGCTTAATTGATCGTTCCGTAGTAGAGGGTGGGTTAGGGTCTCTTTGATATCACCCAATCGTTTTCTGTGGTCTTCAATGTACATTGAATAACGAATCGTTCTTATGTAACCGGGGTGGGTAGCTCTAAATTCTCCAATGTCCGTCTTTGACTTTCCATGTGACTTCCAGTATCCACTCCAAGTCTTTTCTTGGTCGCTCAATTAGTGGGTTTGAGTAGAATTATCACCCCTCAATTGTTTCCTATGGTATATTTCCTCAATTTATATTGATACAGCAAGTTTTTCAAATGCTTTGCCTGGGGAGGTGGGGTAAGGTAGCTTTCAGGTCTCTCAATGGACTTCAATTTATCGAATATTAGGTGAAGTTCAGTGTGGTGTATTTTTCATGAATAGTAAATTAACTGTTTACCTGGCAATAGTAGATACTTAGTTTGTTTTATTGCTCAATCAGTAGTAGAGGGTGGTTTATGGTAGCTTTTGTGTTCCTTGATTGTTTCTTATACTATATTACCTAAAAGTACATTGAATAAGAATTCTTTATTAGGAATCGGGGTTTTGGATAGCTCTATGTTTCTTAACGGCATTCAATTGGATGTCCAGTTTTATGGGGAGGGTTAGTGTGCCTTTAGTTTCCCTCAATATTTTGTTACCTCAAATTACACTTGACTAGTAGATCCTTAGTTTGTTTATTTTTCGTTTAGTAGTAGGGGTTGTAGGGTAGCTTACTATAATTCGTTGTTTTTTGTGATATATTAACTCAGTGTACATTGATTAAGCACATTGCTATAGGTAGCAGGGTAGCTTCACCGTCACTTATCGCCTTTCGTCCCGATATCAATTATTAGGGGGAGGGTTAGGCTGCCTTTATTACCCATCAATAGAATATACCTAGACTTACTCTGGACTAGTAGATAATTAGTTTTCTTTATTTGTTATTCAGTAGTAGACGGTGGGCAAGGGTTTCTTTAATATCCCTCAATTGTTTTTTATGGTATTCAATGTACGTTGAATAAACACATTGTTATTAGGTATAAGTAGTAAGTAGCTCTAAATTCTCTGATGTCCATCTTTGAATTTCAATGTGACATCCAGTATCCACTCCAAGTTTTTTTGTCACTCAAATAGAGTGGGTTTTGGTGGATTTATCACCCCAGCATTTTTCTTAATTCCTTTGCCTTTGACGATGGTAGGGTAACTTTCACGTCTCTCAATGGACTTCAATGTTTTATCCAGAATAAGCAGGAAAATTACTCTGGTCTAATTTCCATCAAAAGTACAATAACTCAGTATACCTGGAACAAGTAGATAACTAAATTATTTTTTTTATTGGTCGCTCAGTAGTAAAGGGTGTGTTAGGGTAGCTTTAATGTTCCTTGATTGTTTCTTGTACTATATTACCTCAATGTACATTGAATGACGATTCTTTATTAGTAATTGGTTGGTTTGGGTAGCTTTATGTCCCTTAATGGCTTTCAATTGGATATCAAGTACTATGGGGAGGATTTAGGTGCCTTAAGTTTCCCTCAATAGTATGTTACCTGAATTTGAACTGGACTAGTAGATCTTTATTTTGTTTTTTTTTTTTGCTCATATAGTAGTAGGGGGTTGTGTATGTTAGCTTACTGTCACTCAATGGCATTTTACGATATATTACGTCAGTATGCAGTGATTAAGCACTTCGCCATAATGTGTCGGGAGATTCGCACAGCTTCATTGTCACCTCCTGGCATACATTTGGGCATCAACTTTTAGGAGGAGGGTTAGGTTACCTTTAATACCCATTACTAGTATGTTGCCTCAATTTACATTGGACTAGTAGGTAATTAGTTTGCTTTGTTCATCGTTTCGTTGTAGAGGTTGGGTTGGGTTTTCTTTAATATCACTCACTCATTTTCTATGGTCTTCAATATACATTGAAAAACGACTTTGTTATTAGATATCAGGAGTGGGTAGCTCTAAATTCTCTAATATCCGTCTTTGACTTTCAATGTGATTTCTCGTATCAACTCCAGGTTTTCTTTTCGATCACTCAATTAGGGTGGTTTTCAGTAGATGTATCACCCCTCAATGGTTTTCTGTAGTATGTTGCCTCAATGTACATTGAACCAGCAAATTTTTAATTTCACTTGCATGTGCCTTAATGGCTTTCAATTGAATATACAGTATTATGGTGAGGGTTAGGGTGCCTTTAATATCCATCAATAACATGTTAACTCAATTCGACCTGGACTAGTAGATAAATACTTTGCTTTATTGGGTTTTCAGTATTAGAGGAGAGTAAGGGTTTCCCTAATGTCCCTCAATAGGTTTTCATTGTACTCAATGTACATTGAATTAGAATTTTGTTATTAGGTATCGGGAGTGAGTAGCTCTAAATTCTCTAATTTCCGTCTTTGACTTTCCTTTTGATTTTGTATCAACTCCACGTTTTTTGAACACTAAAATAGGGTGGTTTGGGTAGATTTATCACCCCTCAATGGTTTTCTATGCTCTGTTACCTCAATGTACATTGAATCAGAAATTTTTTAAATACCACTGCATTGAAGAGTTTTAGGGTAGCTTTCACGTCTTTCAATAGAATTCTGTTTATCGTCCAGTACAAAGGGGAAATTTTGGGTGGTTCAAATTTCATCATTAGTAAATTAACTCCGTCTACTTGGCACTAGTAGATACTTAGTTTGTTTTTTTATTGCTCGCTCAGTAGTAGATGGTTGGTTAGGGTAGCTTTAATGTTGATTGATTTTTTCCCCATGCTATTTTTTATCAAGGTGCATTGATAAAGTATTCTTTATTAGCAATTGGGGGTTTTGTGTAGCTTTATGTCCATTAATGGCTTTCAATTTGCTTTAAACTGGAGGTTAGGGTATGTTTGGCTTGCCTTTAGTTTCCCTAAAGATTATGTAATCTCAATTTACACTGGAGTAGTAGATCTTAGATTGTTCTATTTTTCGTTTAGTAGTAAGTGATTTGTGTTGGGTAGCTTACTGTCTATCAATGGTTTTCTACGATATATTACTCAGGGTGTCGGGTAGCTTCATCGTCACTTATCCGCTTTCATTTGATATCAATTATTAGGGAGAGGGTTAGGGTGCCTTTAATACCCAATAATAGAACGTACATCAATTTACCCTGGACTAGTAGATAATTGGTTTGCTTTATTGGTAGTTCCGTAGTAGAGGGTGTGTAAGGTTTTCTTTAATATCCCTCACTCGTTTTCTATGGTATTCATTGTACATTGAATAAAGACTTTGTTATTAGGTATCGGGAGTGGGTAGCTCTAAATTCTCTGATGTCCGTCTTCGACTTTCAATGTGATTTCCCTCAAGGTACATGGAGTATGCACTTTGTAGTTAGGTAGCACAGATTGGCCTAGTTTTAATGTCAATGATTGATTTTGAGTTGTGTGTCTGCTTTAGGGGGACGGCTGGGGTGCCTTTAATAGCCATCAATCATCTGCCAGCTCAATATACTTTAGACTAGTAGATAACTAGTTTGCATTATTTATCTGTCATTAGTAGAGTGTGATTTAGGTTTGCTTTAATATCGTTCAGTCGTTTATTATAGTATATTACCTCACTGTATCTTGAACAAAGACATTGTTTTCAGGTTTCCCGGTTGGGGTAGCTTTAAAGTCTCAGATGACTGTAATTATTAGTGGCTGAGATTTTTTTCAGTAATATTTTTATTGATACTTCTTTGGGTAGTGGATCCAACGCTTCTCAAGACTTTGTTCACTGTGTGACGCTACCAAATATAGACCGCAATGGTTTGTGCTCTATTGAGTTTATGGTGCAATTAGAGAACAGGTTTGTTAAAGCAATTTGCACAGATGTGACGGAATAAGACTTTTTATTGGAGTCAAACTTTCAAAGCAATCTGTACATTTCAGCGAACAGGTACTTGAGAGGTTTTTCACTTCAAATCGCATGAACAATTTGACCCTTTGCGTTGTCTTGTGGGCCTGGAATCCATGTCCCAGTTCCAGTGAAGCATCAAATTCATCCCTAATTCACATCTCTTACTGGTGATGTAGGTTTGAGCTCTCTTTTGGAAGTGAGAGGCATGTACCGTGAGCTACTAAAATCCGAGTTCAATGCAGACCGCGAGATTGCACATTACAGGATTGATGAAAATGAGATGATAGCCAAAAGGTGGAATCCAAAGTCAGTGCCTGATTTTGACCGGAATCACAAAATATCTGGACGTGTTGGATGACATGCAAACCAGATCTATTTTTTGGTATTTGTCTCTCAAAAATTTTACTTTTTAGTTTTTTTCAGTTGAATATTTTTTTGTCTTATATTGATTCCTATCTAAAGTTTACTCGCACTTATATGACAATTTAGAGAACTGTTTACATAATAGTTTATCACACGTTTTTCCTTTATAAATACATTGTAGCAGCAACAAACACTTTTTTCATATTAGTTGAACTCTGAAAATCATCTCTAACCTAACATTAGTTATTTACCTTTTTAATATGTCCATTTCTCTGTGAAAAAAGTTTTGCATCATATTTTTTCGTTTTCGTCTCCAAATTTGTTCAACTATGCAAATGTTTAGGCTCAATCCCTCTATTTCGCATATGAGATTCTTGATATGAAAAATATGGTCCTCGACGATATCTGATCTGCTCTGTGCTTGCTGTCCAAGTGTGTGTTGCGTTGCATTGATCAAAGATTCCGAGAATCTTGAGGACAAAGTGAGATTCAGTGCTTGTGATTTTTCCGATGTTTTGAAGATCCTAAAGGGATGTGGACTAAAATTTTGACGAACAAGGTGGCTATTGACGGTAAAAAAAATTGCTATCCAATGAACTGCTTCCCATCAAAAGTGATATCCATCAGTATTTAGTTGAGCATCTGTTCGATGTTTTAATCAGTGAAGACCTTATCATTAGTATAATCAAGTCCTCTTATTTTCTTTTGCCGTGTATACAAATAGATACCTCTTACTGAGTGAAATCTAATTGCCATGACAAAAATTATTTTCATGAAAATTTTTTCTCTTCTAATGTTTTCGTCGTAAGATAGATCAACATTGGTCAAATTCTGAGCTATTTGAATGTTTTTCAATATACAATACAATCAGTTGTAATGTTCAGCGCATTTCTGTCACCGCTTTTTTTATGCCAGAATGAAACCAAAAAATACCGAACTAGAACGCCCTGGACTAGTTCATCATGTTTCCTCTTAAACTCTTAAATAGAGGAGCCTCTCAAATTTGTTGTGCAAACAAGAAGTGGTTGGGTAAAAGCGGCTTGTTTAAACAAAATGATCTTCGTAATTTCAAAAGACGCGGAGGCGACGCAACAAATTGTGAACTTTGGCAAAACTATTGATTCCAAGTTTCAAAATTTGTACCGCAATTTACAACTCTCTATATCTGACTCTCCTGAAATAAATTGGGAACGATGTCCCATCCTCCCTGATTTCGCTGAGGTGAGTTTTCTGGACGTCTACACTGGGAAAGCTGCTGAGGGGGCAGCTGTTGAGATAAATGCAACCCTTCAAAGCCAGCTCTCCTCTATTTTTCAGGGTTCAAAATAAGTCGCGAAGTATAGCTTCGAAGACAGCTCAAGTTTTGAACTAGTTGTGAAGAAGTGGCTTCCCGAAAAACAGCTTTAATTAGGTTCCCGATATCGAGCCCGTGGAAAAGTTGGATGGTTCCAGAACAAAGCCTACTTCATGGTGAAATTTTTTTTATTTATAGTTTTGTAAAAAAAAATAGCATGCGTGATTACAAAAAAAACCTCTGGAATATATCGTCATGCCATTTTTTTAAGAAAAAGAAATTGCTACTCTCTTTAATGAGGTCAAGGAACATTTCATTAGCGTTTTGTCAGTTTTAATAATAAATTTAATACTTATCTGAAATTTTAGCTCCTTTAAGTCCTCAAGATTGAGAAGACGGGTGCTGTTGAACACTTGTCCAACGTTTCTGTTGACGATGTCTCATGCTTCGAAAAACTGAGCTGTCCAAATGCGTGCTGTGGATCTGTTAGTGATGGCAGGCAAAAAGTGATTTGCCCAGCTTGCAATTTTTGCGGAAAGCCTGAAACTGTGAAGAAATGTGACACAAAACAAGTGATATATCATGTGAAAATCAGCGGAAGTCTAGTCTGCTTCCTGAAAACGTGGAAAATTGTCGCTATATTCAAACCAACTGCTTTGACATAATTGTTCATAAAAACGTTATTCAAATGATAACCGCAAACACTAAGAGATGTTTGTTGCATTCAAAATACAGTTCTATGAAGTTCTAACGAAGCATTTTTACATAACTTGGTTACTAGTTCTGTTTGTTTTGTTTGAATTTTGTGCTGATTGTTGATAAACTCTTATACCTTTAATTATTTTCATCTTTTGGCGACATCTATTGCAATCGTGAGACGTAATTAGAGTTTTCTTTGCATATTTCAACAGGTGTGATAGAAAGGCGCTGTATACATTATTTAAGATGAGTTCATTGGGTTTTTGGAAACAATAACGTACCATTCTGCTTTAAAGGGCTCTAACCTATTTCATCAGAATCACTTTCGGCTAATTGTGTATTGACAAGCTTTGATTTTTGACCAGTGACGCCTGATTGCCTTTTGAAGTCAATTTTGAGAATGTACGTCTTCCAATATTATATTTTGTTACATGAGCTTTAAGAATTTAACAGCAATGGCTTTTGGAGATTTGCATTACTTTCTGGAACCTTAAACTGTCAATGAACGAGTTTTGAAGAAGTACTGTCCAAAGCAATTCTTACGGTAGTTGAATTTGTGCACAAAAGGCATCTTTTTGTGTTGCTGGAACACATCAAACAACTATGTTGTTTTGTAGACGTTTCTGTACACTAGGTTGCAAAAATCTGTGTTTTACTTTCCAGTTTTTGCATATGTCGAGCATGATTGATGGAGGAGAACATTCAAGCACTCCCAATTGAATTGCCTGCTGGTTCTGGAGATCGTTTCAAACCATCATCTCCGTGAATTTTGAACATCTGTCAAGACAACGGTTTTTAACGATGTCACTTTGCTTGGAGCTCGCAGTACGTAACTTTCCTTGACCTATCGAATCTCAGCAACAGCAATTAACGCTTCAAAATGTTCTAGGAGATGGAAACTGTTTTTTTTTTTTACCTCTCTGTTAATTTTAATTTCTGGAGCAATAAACAATGATGAACGACTTCGTTCGATTATATGTAATCAACTTGGTAGTTTGGCATGGCTTCCGGAAAAACTTCTGCGTGCGCTTAATAATGTAGAACAATAGCTGTGAAAGAGTGGAATGTGGAATAATGCCGTTGAAATTTTTTTATTTGCAAATCTTTTCAGTTGCACGGTTTTCGGTTACACATTTTGCGGTTGGACAAAATTTTTGCCTTTTATTAGGGACTCGCGCTTCTCTTTTTACATTTGTCATCAGAGTGAACACTTCACTCCAAGTTCATCCTGATTGTGATCCAAACATATGGCGAGCTTGTCCTATTCAAACAAGTAAGACGTCACATTGCTCAAAAATCTTTACAATAGTACCAAAAAGTCAAACTTGGTGTGGCCACAGATCAGACTGAAGTTGACTTTGTGAATCACCAAAAATAGTTAGGAGTTCAATTTTACTGGAATTGTGCATTGCGACAATATTGGAATTCTTTGAACCAACAAGCTTAAATTTTCAACAGGTTGTTTGTGAACATTATGCTCATGACTTCAATTTCTATCCCCTCTTGTCTTAACTCTGTTCACTAATTTCTTCCACCATGTTTTTGCAAAAATTTATAAGTGAAGATACTATCGATGGTGACATCTCACTTTTTCAATCAATCGCTCTCCTTCCTGATGTGAAACACGACTGCCAATGCAATGAAGATCAAATTTCTGGTCTCTACTCATATGGAGAGTGGAGTCGTGGTTTAGATAAATGTCGTCTTTTCTCTTCCTCCTGTTCATCAAGTTATGACAACCAAAATTGTTGATCTATGTGGGTTGGTGATACTATTTAACAGCAATATGTTCGTGCACTTGAGCTATGGATGTATAAAAAGGCGCCTGTAAAGCAAACTCGGCATCATAATCTGTATATGTTTAAGGAGCGCTCTATTTTCAAACCTATTACTCAGATTTATACTGCCAAAGACCTTAAAAGACGTCCACAGACAGGAGAAAACGACGTGGACAAACTTGCCACAAAACGCAGCGATGATAGACGCGCATACAGCTCAATTTAGTTAAAAAAAAAGAGTACAGGACCCTGAGATAAAACAGAAAAACTTGGAAGGCAGCAGAAAACAACGACTGAGCCCGGAGTCCAAAAAGAGAATTTGGAAAACGTTTAAAAGCGTCAATTAGACCCCGAGGTTCGAAAACGAAACCTTCAGACTGTGAAGGATAAGCAAAAAGATCACAAGGTGAAGCAGGGAAACAGAAAAACAGAGAAAAGGTGAAAACAAACCTGGGAAATTTTTCTGTGATGGCATTTCAATTTAATCAATATATTAATGATAACTGTTTAGAGTTCGTTCGCACTTCATATAACCATTTTTTACAGAGATCAGGTCAACAAATTGAGCTGTCTTTTAAAAACCCTGATTGAGCAGACGCCAATTTTGAATGAGATGCAGTTTCTTCTGGATGTCGATGGTTTTGTTTTCATTTGTCATCTTTGTAGAACGCATTTGAAAACCAAGAAAGTGCCACTTGAAAGTGCCATCAATGGTTTTCGTGCGGTTGGGTTACCTTCAGAACTAAAGCATTTCAAAGTTCTTGAAGAAAATTTTTTGACCATAAATATTCCTTTTATACATATTCTTGAGAACGTCTCCGTAGGACAATTTGCTTGCAAGGGAGGGATTTTTAATGTTCCCAACAATTTTGTGCATGCAATTGATGCAATACCAGGAAATTGGGCCCCAACAGATCTTCTGTGCGTTGCCTTCAAGAGACGTCTACAGGACAAGTATCCATATTTAAACTCGTATGTCCGGTCCTAACTTGTTCACAGAGCTGCTGTCTTCTTGTTATTGACATCCGAATACAAACGTAGAGGAATTGAATTGTAGAGGTCCCTTTCAGCATAGTTTGCAAAGCCGAGCTTAAATAAGTCAATAGGCGTTTTTCACGTCATAGATATAACAAGTTTTAAAAGTTAACAAGTTGCCAATTTTGCAAATGTCTCAGTAAGCTTCCGTTGCGTTGAGAAAGAGATACTTGAAAGATTGCTCAGCAAAAGAAGTCAAGAGTTGAGATCTTGAACAGTTCATTTTAGCAGACATAGGTTTTTCATTCCTTTCAACCCGGAGACTTTCTAAGGCCTACTTCAAGTCTTTAGAAAGGAACTATCTGGTATGGGTGCGGCAACTTGGATCTCCGGCACTTTCTTTCTTACTTTTAACATGCCCGAGACTCATTGGCCTGATTTACTCAAGATATTGTATCAATCAAAATATCTTAATCTTCCAGTATCGTCTG
This sequence comes from Convolutriloba macropyga, assembly GCF_964194025.1. Lineage (NCBI taxonomy): Eukaryota > Metazoa > Xenacoelomorpha > Acoela > Convolutidae > Convolutriloba > Convolutriloba macropyga. The sequence goes on along the minus strand of NC_134475.1, from coordinate 56,847,311 downwards.
AGATCGAATTTGCAGATATCCTTCTCTGAAAAACCTTAGCAAATACAAGAATACCCAGTCTCCATTGTGTTCAACTTCCATAAAAAGTTGAACTTTTTGCTGCAAAATGCTTCGCAGAACAGCAATGGACCGATCGGTGATGTTGTTGATTACATCGGCTCTGTTGAATCGCATTTCGGAGGATGAGCTCACGTATATCTTCGCGCCTATGTTAAAAGCTCACCAATTTTTTACGAACACAGTGACGCAGTAATTGAAGACTTTGTTGACAGGTGTTGCAAAGTATTGCTTTATTTGCTTGAACGAATTTCATTGACCAATGTGGATTGGAATTTACCGGCTCAATTGTAGCAACATCGTCAAAAACAAACTTGTTTTAAAGGTACCAGAGGTAACTGTCGATTTGAATTGTCTGTACCAACCATGAGAAAAACTACAATCAATAGTAATTTAAATCAATTTACACTGGACTAGTAGATAATTAGCTTTTTTATTGCTCATTTAGTAGTAGGGGAGTTGTTTAGGGTAGCTTACTGTCACTCAATGGTTTTCTACGCTACATTACCTCAATGTACATTGAGTAAACACTTTGATATTAGGTATCATGGGGTTCGCATAGCTTCATTGTCACTTATTGACAATTATTTGGATATCAACTATTAGGGTGAGGGTTAGGGTGCCTTTAATAGCCATTAATAGTATGTTAACTCAATTTACCTTGGCCTAGTAGATAATTGATTTGCTTTATTGGTTGTTCCGTAGTGGAGGGTGGGTAAGGGTTTCTTTAATATCCCTCAATCTTTTTCTATGATATTCAATATACATTGAATAAAGACTTTGTTATTAGGTATCGGGAGTCGGTAGTTGTAATTTTTCTGGCGCCCGTCTTTGACTTTCAATGTGATTTCCAGTATCTACTCCAAGTTCTCTTTTTTGGTCATTCAATTAGGGTGGGTTTGGGTAGATTTATCACCCCTCAATGGTTTTTTATGGTATTTTGCTCAATATACATTGAATCAGCAAGTTGTTAAATTCCTTTGGATGGGAGGGGGGTTCGAATAGCTTTCACGTCTTTCAATGAAATTCAATTTATTTTTCAGTATAAGGGCGCAATTTAGACTGGTCTAATTTTTATCAATGTTACTTTAAATCAGTATACCTGGCACTATTAGATACTTAGTTTGTTTGTTTTAATTGTCGCTCAGTTGAAGAGGGTCTGTTAGGGTAGCTTTCATGTTTATTGATTGTTTCCTATACTATATAACCTTAATGTACATTGAACAAAGATTCTCTATTAGGATTCGGGGTTTTGTGTAGCTCTTTGTTTAATAATGGCTTTCAATTGGATATCCGGTTTTGCGAGGAAGGTTAGTGTGCCTTTAGTTTCCCTCAATAGTATGTTACCTCAATTAACACTGGGCTAGTAGGTCCTTAATTTTTTTGTTTAGTATTAGGGGGTTGTGTAGGGCAGCTTACTGTATTTCAATGGTTTTCAAGGATTTTTTACATCAGTGTACATTGAATAAGCACTTTGCTATTAGGAAGCAGGGTGTCGGGACGCTTATCATCACGGATATAAATTATTAGGGGGAAAGCTACGGTGTCTTTAATACCCATCAAGAGTATTTTAACTCAATTTTCGCAGGACTAGTAGATAATTAGTTTGCTTTATCGATCGTTCTGTAGTAGAGGGTGGGTTACGGTTTCTTTGATATCACTCAATCGTTTTCAATGGTCTTAAATGTACATTGAATAAGAACTTTGTTATTAGGTATAGGGAGTGGCTAGCTCTAAATTCTCTAATGTCCGTCTTTGACTTTCAAGGTGACTTCCAGTATCCACTCCAAGTCTTTTTGGTCGCTCAATTAGTGGGACTGGGTAGAATTATTACCCCTCAATGGTTTTCTATAGTATATTGCCTCAATTTACATTGATTCAGAAAGTTTTCAAAAGCCTTTGCCTGGGGAGGCCGGGGGGTAGGGTGGCTTTCAGGTCTCTCAATGGACTTCAATTTATCCAATATTAGGGTAAGTTCAGGTTGGTTTATTTTTCATGAATAGTGTATTAACTGTTTACCTGGAAATAGAAGATACTTAGTTTGTTTTATTGCTCGCTCAGTAGTAGAAGGTGGGTTAGGGTAGCTTTTGTGTTCCTTGATTGTTTCCTATACTATATTACCCCAATGTACATCGAATAAGGATTCTTTATTAGGATTCGGGGTTTTGTGTAGCTCTATGTTTATTAATGGCTTTCAATTGAATATCCGGTTTTATGGTGAGGATTAGTGTGTCTTTAGTTTCCCTCAATAGTATGTTACCTCAAATTTACACTGGGCTAATAGCTCCTCAGTTTTTTCTCTTTTAGCAGTAGGGGAGTTATTTAGGGCAGTTCACTGTAACTCAATGGTTTTCTATGATTTTTTTTACCTCACTGTACACTGAATACTCACTTTGCTATTAGGAAGCAGGGTTTCGGGAAGCTTATCATCATTTACAGGCTTTCAGTGGGGTATCAGTTATTAGGGGAGGGACAGGGTGCCTTCAATACCCATCAATAGTAGGTTAACTCAATTTACCCTGGACTAATAGGTAATTAGTTTGCTTTGTTGATCGTTTTGTTGTAGAGGTTGGGTTAGGTTTTCTTTAATATCACTCACTCATTTACTATGGTCTTCAATATACATTGAAAAACGACTTTGTTATTAGGTATCAGGAGTGGGTAGCTCTAAATTCTCTAATATCCGCCTTTGACTTTCAATGTGACTTCCAGTATCCACTTCAAGTCTTTTTGGTCTCTCAATTAGTTTGGGTAGAATTATAAACCCCCAATGGCTTTCTGCGGTATATTGCCTCAAATTACATTGATTCAGCAAGTTTTCAAAATCCTTTGCTTGGGATAGGGGGGTAGGGTAGATTTCAGGTCTCTCAATGAACTTCAATTTATCCATTATTAAGGAGAAGTTAAGGGTGGTTTAATTCCATGAATATTGTATTAACAGTTTACCTGTAAATAGTAGATACTTAGTTTGTTTTATTGCTTGCTCAGTAGTAGAGGGTGGGTTAGGGTAGCTTTTGTGTTCCTTGATTGTTTCCTGTACCATATTATTTCAATGTACATTGAATAAGGATTCTTTATTAGGATTCGGGGTTTCGTGTAGCTCTAGGTTTATTAATGGCTTTCAATTGGATATCCGGTTTTATGGTGAGGGTTAGTGTGTCTTTAGTTTCCATCAATAGTATGTTACCTCAAATTTACACTGGGCTAGTAGATCCTTAGTTTTTTTCGTTTAGTAGTAGGGGAGTTATGTAAGGCAGCTTACCGTAACTCAATGGTTTTCTATGATTTTTACATCACTGTACACTGAATACTCACTTTGCTATAAGCAAGCAGGGTTTCGGGTAGCTTATCATCATTTACAGGCTTTCAGTCGGGTATCAGCTATTAGGGGGAGGGTTAGGGTGCCTTCAATACCCATCAATAGTAGGTTAACTCAATTTACCCTGGACTAGTAGGTAATTAGTTTGCTTTGTTGATCGTTTTGTTGTAGAGGTTGGGTTAGGTTTTCTTTAATATCACTCACTCATTTACTATGGTCTTCAACTTACATTGAAAAGCGATTTTGTTATTAGGTATCAGGAGTGGGTAGCTCTAAATTCTCTAATATCCGCCTTTGACTTTCAATGTGACTTCCAGTATCCACTTCAAGTCTTTTTGGTCTCTCAATTAGTTTGGGTAGAATTATAACCCCTGAATGGCTTTCTACGGTATATTGCCTCAAATTACGTTGATTCAGCACTTTTTCAAAATCCTTTGCTTTGGGTAGGAGGTAGGGCAGATTTCTGGTCTCTCAATGGACTTCAATTTATCCAATATTAAGGAGAAGTTAAGGGGGGTTTAATTCTCATGAATAGTGTATTAACTGTTTACCTGTCAATAGTAGATACTTAGTTTATTTTATTGCTTGCTCAGTAGCAGAGGGTGGCTTAGGGTAGCTTTTGTGTTCTTTGATTGTTTCCTGTAATATATTACTTCAATGTACAATGAATTGGATTCTTTATTTGGATTCGGGGTTTTGTGTAGCTCTATGTCTAATAATGTCTTTCACTTGGACATCCGGTTTATGGTGAGGGTAATGTGCCTTTAGTTTCCCTCAATAGTATGTTAACTCAATTTACACTGGGCTAGTAGATCCTTATTTTATTTGTTTAGTAGTTGGGGGGACTTTGTAGGGCAGCTTACTGTAACTCAATGGTTCTCTATGATTTCTTACCTAAGTGTACAGTGAATACGCACTTTGCTATTAGGAAGCAGTGTTTCGGGTAGCTTATCATCACTTACCGGCTTTCAGTCGGATATCAATTATTAGGGGCCGGGTTAGGGTGCCTTTAATACCCATTAATAGTATGTTAACTCAATTTACACTGGGCTAGTAGATCCTTATTTTTTTTGTTTAGTAGTAGGGGGATTTCGTAGGGCAGCTTACTGTAACTCAATGGTTCTCTATGATTTCTTACCTAACTGTACAGTGAATACGCACTTTTCTATTAGGAAGCAGTGTTTCGGGTAGCTTATCATCACTTACCGGCTTTCAGTCGGATATCAATTATTAGGGGGTGGGTTAGGGTGCCTTTAACGCCCATCAATAGTATGTTAACTCAATTTACCCTGGACTAGTAGATAATTAGTTTGCTTAATTGATCGTTCCGTAGTAGAAGGTGGGCTAGGGTCTCTTTGATATCACTCAATCGTTTTCTGTGGTCTTCAATGTACATTGAATAACGAATCGTTCTTACGTAACCGGGTTGGGTAGCTCTAAATTCTCCAATGTCCGTCTTTGACTTTCAATGTGACTTCCAGTATCCACTCCAAGTCTTTTTTTGGTCGCTCAATTAGTGGGTTTGAGTAGAATTATCACCCCTCAATGGTTTCCTATGGTATGTTGCCTCAATTTACATTGATACAAGTTTTTCAAAAGCTTTGCCTGGAGAGGGGGGTAGGGTAGCTTTCAGGTCTCTCAATGGACTTCAATTTACTGAATAATAGGGGAAGTTCAGTGTGGTGTATTTTTCATGAAAGTAAATCAACTGTTTACCTGGCAATAGTAGATACTTAGTTTGTTTTATTGCTCAATCAGTAGTAGAGGGTGGTTTATGGTAGCTTTTGTGTTCCTTGATTGTTTCTTATACTATATTACCTAAAAGTACATTGAATAAGAATTCTTTATTAGGAATCGGGGTTTTGGATAGCTCTATGTTTCTTAACGGCATTCAATTGGATATCCAGTTTTATGGGGAGGGTTTGTGTGCCTTTAGTTTCCCTCAATATTCTGTTACCTCAAATTACACTTGACTAGTAGATCCTTAGTTTGTTTATTTTTCGTTTAATAGTAGGGGTTGTAGTGTAGCTTACCATACTTCGTTGTTTTTTGTGATATATTTCCTCAGTGTACATTGATTAAGCACATTGCTATAGGTATCAGGGTAGCTTCACCGTCACTTATCGCCTTTCGTCCTGATATCAATTTTTAGGGGGAGGGTTAGGCTGCCTTTATTACCCATCAATAGAAGGTTAACTAGATTTACCCTGGACTAGTAGATAATTAGCTTTCTTTATTTGTTATTCAGTAGTAGACGGTGGGTAAGGGTTTCTTTAATATCCCTCAATTATTTTTTATAGTATTCAATGTACATTGAATAAACACATTGTTATTATGTATAAGTAGTAAGTAGCTCTAAATTCTCTGAAATGAGATAGAGTAGGGTCCGTAGTAGAGGGTGGGTTAGGGTCTCTTTGATATCACTCAATCGTTTTCTGTGATCTTCAATGTACATTGAATAACGAATCGTTCTTAGGTAACAGGAGTGGGTAGCTCTAAATTCTCTAATGTCCGTCTTTGAATTTCAATGTGACATCCAGTATCCACTTCAAGTTTTTTTGTCACTCAATTAGTTTGGGTGGATTTATCACCCCAATGGTTTTCTATGGTAAATTACCTCAACTTAGATTGAGTCAGCAGTTTTCTTAATTCCTCTTCCTTTGATGATTGTAGGGTAACTTTCACGTCGCTCAATGGACTCTGGGCTAGTAGATCCTTATTTTTTTTGTTTAGTAGTTGGGGGGATTTTGTAGGGCAGCTTACTGTAACTCAATGGTTCTCTATGATTTCTTACCTAACTGTACAGTGAATACGCACTTTGCTATTAGCAAGCAGTGTTTCGGGTAGCTTATCATCACTTACCGGCTTTCAGTCGGATATCAATTAATAGGGGGCGGGTTAGGGTGCCTTTAATACCCATCAATAGTATGTTAACTCAATTTACACTGGGCTAGTAGATCCTTATTTTTTTTGTTTAGTAGTAGGGGGATTTCGTAGGGCAGCTTACTGTAACTCAATGGTTCTCTATGATTTCTTACCTAACTGTACAGTGAATACGCACTTTGCTATTAGGAAGCAGTGTTTCGGGTAGCTTATCATCACTTACCGGCTTTCAGTCGGATATCAATTATTAGGGGGCGGGTTAGGGTGCATTTAATACCCATCAATAGTATGTTAACTCAATTTACCCTGGACTAGTAGATAATTAGTTTGCTTAATTGATCGTTCCGTAGTAGAAGGTGGGCTAGGGTCTCTTTGATATCACTCAATCGTTTTCTGTGGTCTTCAATGTACATTGAATAATGAATCGTTCTTTTGTAACCGGGGTGGGTAGCTCTAAATTCTCCTATGTCCGTCTTTGACTTTCAATGTGACTTCCAGTATCCACTCCAAGTCTTTTTTGGTCGCTCAATTAGTGGGTTTGAGTAGAATTATCACCCCTCAATGGTTTCCTATGGTATGTTGCCTCAATTTACATTGATACAGCAAGTTTTTCAAAAGCTTTGACTGGAGAGGGGGGTAGGGTAGCTTTCAGGTCTCTCAATGGACTTCAATTTATCGAATAATAGGGGAAGTTCAGTGTGGTGTGTTTTTCATGAATAGTAAATCAACTGTTTACCTGGCAATAGAAGATACTTAGTTTGTTTTATTGCTCAATCAGTAGTAGAGGGTGGTTTATGGTAGCTTTTGTGTTCCTTGATTGTTTCTTATACTATATTACCTAAAAGTACATTGAATAAGAATTCTTCATTAGGAATCGGGGTTTTGGATAGCTCTATGTTTCTCAACGGCATTCAATTGGATATCCAGTTTCATGGGGAGGGTTAGTGTGCCTTTAGTTTCCCTCAATATTTTGTTACCTCAAATTACACTTGACTAGTAGATCCTTAGTTTGTTTATTTTTCGTTTAATAGTAGGGGTTGTAGGGTAGCTTACTATACTTCGTTGTTTTTTGTGATATATTACCTCAGTGTACATTGATTAAGCACATTGCTATAGGTAGCAGGGTAGCTTCACCGTCACTTATCGCCTTTCGTCCCGATATCAATTTTTAGGGGGAGGGTTAGGCTGCCTTTATTACCCATCAATAGAAGGTTAACTAGATTTACCCTGGACTAGTAGATAATTAGTTTTCTTTATTTGTTGTTCATTAGTAGACGGTGGGTAAGGGTTTCTTTAATATCCCTCAATTATTTTTTATTGTATTCAATGTACATTGAATAAACACATTGTTATTAGGTATAAGTAGTAGGTAGCTCTAAATTCTCTGAATTTAGATAGAGTAGGGTCCGTAGCAGAGGGTGGGTTAGGGTCTCTTTGATATCACTCAATCGTTTTCTGTGATCTTCAATGTACATTGAATAACGAATCGTTCTTAGGTAACAGGAGTGGGTAGCTCTAAATTCTCTAATGTCCGTCTTTGAATTTCAATGTGACATCCAGTATCCACTCCAAGTTTTTTTGTCACTCAATTAGTTTGGGTGGATTTATCACCCCAATGGTTTTCTATGGTAAATTACCTCAACTTAGATTGAGTCAGCAGTTTGCTCAATTCCTTTGCCTTTGATGATGGTAGGGTAACTTTCACGTCTCTCAATGGACTTCAATGTATTATCCAGAAAATTACTCTGGTCTAATTTTCATCAAAAGTACAATAACTCAGTATACCTGGAACAAGTAGATAACTAAATTATTTGTTTTATTGTTCGCTCAGTAGTAGAGGGTGTGTTAGGGTAGCTTTAATGTTCCTTGATTGTTTCCTGTACAATATTACCTAAATGTACATTGAATGACGATTCTTTATTAGTAATTGGTTGGTTTGCGTAGCTTTATGTCCCTTAGTGGCTTTCAATTGGATATCAAGTACTATGGGGAGGATTGAGGTGCCTTAAGTTTCCCTCAATAGTATGTTACCTCAATTTAAACTACACTAGTAGATCTTTATTTTGTTTTCTTTGCACATATAATAGTAGGGGAGTTGTGTAGGGTAGCTGACTGTCACTCAATGGCATTCTACGATATATTACCTCAGTAAGCAGTGATTAAGCACTTTGCTATTATGTATCGGGAGATTCGCATAGCTTCATTGTCACCTCCTGGCTTTAATTTGGGCATCAACTTTTAGGAGGAGGGTTAGGATGCCTTTAATACCCATTACTAGTATGTTGCCTCAATTTACATTGGACTAGTAGACCTTTAGTTTGTTTCAAAGTTCATTTAGTTGTAGGAGAGCTGTGTAGGATAGCTTAATGTCACTCAATGGTTTTCTACGATATATTACCTCAGTGTACATAGATTAAGCACTTTCATATTAGGTATCAGGGGAATCGAATAGCTTCATTTTCACTCATTGGCTTTCATTCTGATACCAATTATTAGGGGGAGAGTTAGGCTGCATTTTTTACCCTTTAATAGCATGTTAACTCAATTTACCCTGAACTAGTAGATAAACTGTTTGCTGTAGTGGTTCTTCAGTTTTAGAGGGTCGGTAGGGGTTTCTTTAATGTCCCTCAGTTGTTTGTCTATTGTATTGAAGGTCCATTGTGTAAAGACTGTGTTATTAGATATCGGGAATGCGTAGCTCAAAAGTCTTTGATGTCCGTCTTTGACTTTTAATGTGATTTCCAGTATCCACTCCAAGTTTTCTTTTTGGTCACTCAATTAGGGTGGGTTTCAGTAGATTTATCACAACTCAATGGTTTTCTGTAATATGTTGCCTCAATGTACATTGACTCAGCAAATTTTCAATTTCCTTTGCATGTCCCCTAATGGCTTTCAATTGGATATCCAGTATTATGGTGAGAGTTAGGGTGCCTTTAATATCCATCAATAACTTGTTAACTCAATTCACCGTGGACTAGTAGATAATTAGTTTGCTTTATTGGGTGTTCAGTAGTAGATGAGAGTAAGGGTTTCCTTAATGTCCCTTAATAGGTTTTTTTGTATTCAATGTACATTGAATTAAAACTTTGTTATTAGGTATCGGGAGTGGGTAGCTCTAAATTCTCTAATTTCCATCTTTGGCTTTCATTGTGATTTCTCGTATCAACTCCAGGTTTTGTTTGGTCACTAAAATAGGGGGCTTTGGGTAGATTTATCACCCCTCAATGGTTTTCTATGCTATGTTACCTCAATGTATATTGAATCAGAAAGTTTTTAAATACCATTGCATGGAAGAGTGTTAGGGTAGCTTTCACGTCTTTAAATGGAATTCAGTTTATTATCCAGTACAAAGGGGAAATTTTGGGTGCTCTAAATTTCATCATTAGTAGATTATTTCAGTATACTTGACATTAGTAGATACTTAGTTTGTTTTTTTTGCTCGCTCAGTAGTAGATGGTTGGTTAGGGTAGCTTTAATGTTCATTAATTTTTTCCTATACTATCAAGGTGCATTGAATAAGTATTCTTTATTAGCAATTGGGAATTTTGTGTAGCTTTATATCCATTAATGGCTTTCAATTGGCTTCAAATTGAAGGTTAGGGTATGTTTGGCTCGCCTTTAGTTTCCCTCAAGATTATGTTACCTCAATTTACACTGGAATGGTAGATCTTAGTTTGTTTTATTGTTCGTTTAGTAGTAGGAGATTTGTGTAGGGTAGCTTACTGTCACTCAATGGTTTTCTACGATATATTACCTCAGTGTACATTGATTAAGCACTTCATATTAGGTATCAGGGGAATCAAATAGCTTCAGTTTCACTTATTGGCTTTCATTCTGATATCAATTATTAGTGGGAGGGTTAGGCTGCCTTTAATACCCAATAGAAGAACGTAACTCAATTTACCCTGGACTAGTAGATAATTGGTTTGCTTTATTGGTCGTTCCGTAGTAGAGGGTGGGTAAGGGTTTCTTTAATATCCCTCACTCGTTTTCTTTGGTATTCATTGTTCATTGAATAAAGACTTTATTAATAGGTATCGGGAGTGGGTGGCTCTAAATTCTCTGATGTCCCCCTTCGACTTCCAATGTGATTTCCCTCAAGGTACATGGAGTATGCACTTTGTAGTTAGGTAGCATAGATTGGCCTAGTTTTAATGTCAATGATTCGTTTTGATTTGTGTGTCTGTTTTTAGGGGACAGTTAGGGTGCCTTCAATAGCCATCAGTCATCTGCCAGCTCAATATCCTTTAGAATAGTAGATAACTAGTTTGCATTATTTATCTGTCATTAGTAGAGTGTGATTTAGGTTTGCTTTAATATCGTTCAGTCGTTTATTATAGTATATTACCTCACTGTATCTTGAACAAAGACATTGTTTTCAGGTTTCCCGGTTGGAGTAGCTTTAAAGCCTCAGATTACTGTAATTATTAGTGGCTCAGATTTTTTTCAGAAATATATTTAGTGATACTTCTTTGAGTGGCGGATTCAGTGTTTCTCAAGACTTTGTTTACTGTGTGACGCTACCAAAAATAGACTGCAATGGTTTGTGCTCTTTTGAGTTTATGGTGCAATTAGAGAACAGTTTTGTGCAAACAATTTGCACAGATTTGACTGAAAAAGACTTTTTATTGGAGTCAAACTTTCAAAGCAATCTGTACATTTCAGCCAACAGGTACTTGAGAGGTTTTTCACTTTTAATCGCATGAGGAACTTGACACTTTGCGTTGTCTTGTGGGCCTTGAGGCCATGTCCCAGTTCCGGTGAAGCATCAAATTCATCCCTAATTCACATATCTTACTGGTGATGTAGGTTTAGGCTCTCTTGTCGAAGTGAGAGGCATGTACCGGGAGCTACTACAATCCGAGTTCAAGGCAGTCCGCGAGATTGCACATTACAGGTTTGAGGAAAATGAGATGATAGTCAAAAGGTGGAATCCAAAGTCAGTGCCTGATTTTGATCGGAAACACAAAATGTCTGGACGTGTTGGATGACATGCAAACCAGATCTAATTTGTGGCATTTGTCTCTCAAAGTTTTTACTTTTTAGTTTTTTCAGTTGAAAATTTTTTTGTCGTGTTTTGATTCCTATCTAAAGTTTACTCGCATTTGTACGACAAAATAGAGAACTGTTTACATAATAGTTTATCACACGTAATTCCTTTATAAATACATTGTTGCAGCAATAAACAGTTTTTTCCAATTAGTAGAACTCTGAAAATCATCTCTAATCTAACATTAGTTATTTACTTTTTTTATTATGTCCATTTATCTGTGAAAAAAGTTTTGCATCATATTTTTTCGTTTTCGTCTGCAAATTTGTTCAACTATTCAAATGTTTAGGCTCAATCCCTCTTTTTCGCAGATGAGATTCTTGATATGAAAAATGTGGTCTTTGACGATATCTGATCTCCTCTGTGCTTGCTGTCCAAGTGTGTGTTGCGTTGCATTGATCAAAGATTCCGAGAATCTTGAGGACAAAATGAGATTCAGGGCTTGTGATTTTTCCGGTGTTTTGAAGATCCTAAAGGGTTGTGGACTAAAATTTTGACGAACAAGGTGGCGATTGACGGTAAAAAAAATTGCTATCCAATGAACTGCTTCCCATCAAAAGTGATATCCATCAGTATTTAGTTGAGCAACTGTTCGATGTTGTAATAAGTGAAGACCTTATCTTGAGTATAATCAAGTCCTCTTTTTTTTCTTTTGCCGTGTAAACAAATCGATACCTCTTACTGAGTGAAATCTAATTGCCATGATAAAAATTACTTTCATGAAAATTTTTTCTCTTCTAATGTTTTCTTCGTAAGATAGATCAACATTGGTCAAATTCTGAGCTACCTGAATGTTTTTCAATATACAATACAATCAGTTGTAATGTTCAGGTCAATTCTGTAACAGCTTTTTTTAGTGCCAGAATGAAATCAAAAAATACCGAACAAGAATGCCCTGGACTATTTCATCATGTTTCCTCTTAAACTCTTAGAAAGAGGAGCCTGTCAAATTTGTTGTGCAAACAAGAAGTGGTTGGGTTAAAGCGGCTTGTTTAAACAAAATGCTCTTCGTAATTTTAAAAGACGCGGAGGCGACGCAACAAGTTGTGAACGTTGGCAAAACTATTGATTCCAAGTTTCAAATTTTGTACTGCAATTTACAACTGTCTATATCTTACTCTCCTGAAATAAATTGGGAACGATGTCCCATCCTCCCTGATTTTGCTGAGGTGAGTTTTCTGGACCTCTACACTGGGAAAGCTGCTGAGGGGGCAGCTGTTGAGATAATTGCAACCCTTCAAAGCCAGCTTTCCTCTGTTTTTCATGGCTTAAAATAAATCGCGAAGTATAGCTTCAAAGACAGCTCAAGTTTTGAACTAGTTGTGAAGAAGTGGCTTCCCGAAACAGCTTTAAATAGGTTCCCGATATCGAGCCCGTGGAAAAGTTGGATGGTTCCAGAACAAAGCCTACTTCATGGTGAATTTTTTTTATTTATAGTGTTGTAAAAAAAATAGCAAACGTGATTACAGAAAAACTCTGGAATATATCGTCATGCCATTTTTTTAAGAAAAACAAATTGCTACTCTCTTTAATGAGATCAGGGAACATTTTATTAGCATTTTGTCAGTATAAATAATAAATTTGTTACTTATCTGAAAATTTAGCTCATTTAAGTCTCCAAGATTGAGAATACGTGTGCTGTTGAACACTTGTCCAACGTTTCTGTTGACGATGTCTCATGCATTGAACACCAAATGTGTGCTGTGGATCTGCGTTGCCAGAAGTTAGTGATGGCAGGCAAAAAGTGAATTGCCCAGCTTGCATTTTTTGCGGAAAGCCTGAAACTGTGAAGAAATGTGACACAAAACAAGTGATCTATCATGTGAAAATCAGCGGAAGGACATTCGAGCTTGATTCCAGTCTGCTGCCTGAAAACGTCGAAAATCGTGGCTATATTCAAACCAACTGCTTTGACATAGTTGTTCATAAACACGTTACTCAAATGATAACCGCAAACACTAAGAGATGTTAGCTGCATTCAAAATACAGTTCTATGAAGTTCTAATGAAGCATTTTTACATAACTTGGTTACTAGTTCTGTTGTTTGAATTTTGTGCTGATTGTTGATAAATTGTTATACCATTAATTATTTTCATCTTTTGGCGACATATATTGCAGTCGTGAGACGTAATTAGAGTTTTCTTTGCTTATTTCAACAGGCTTGTTAGAAACGCGCTGTAGACATTATTTAAGATGAGTTCATTGGGTTTTTAGAAACAATAACGTACCATTCTGCTTTAATGGACTCCAACCTATTTCATCAGAATCACTTTCGGCTAATTGTGTATTGACAAGCTTTAATTTTCGACCAGTGACGGCTGATTGCTTTTTGAAGTCAATTTTGCGAATGTACGTCTTCCAATATTATATTTTGTTACATGAGCTTTAAGAATTTAACAGCAATGGCTTTTGGAGATTTGCATCACTTTCTGGAATCTTAAACTGTCAATGAACGAGTTTTTAAGTAGTACCGTCCAAAGCGATTCTTACGGTAGTTGAATTTGTGCGCAAAAGGCATCTTTTTGTGTTGCTGGAACACATCAAACAACTATGTTGTTTTGTAGACGGCTCTGTACACTACGTTGCAAAAATCTGTGTTTTATTTTCCAGTTTTTGCATATGTCGAGCATGATTGATGGAGGAGAACATTCAAACACTCCAAATTGAATTGCCTGCTGCTTCTGGAGGTCGTTTTAAACCATCATCTCCGTGAATTTTGAACATCTGTCAAGACAATGGTTTTTAACGATGTCACTTTGCTTGGAGCTCGCAGTACGTAACTTTCCTTGACCTATCGATATCTCAGCAACAGCAATTAACGCTTCAAAATGTTCTAGGAGATGGAAACTGTTTGGTTTTACCTCTCTGTTAATTTTAATTTCTGGAGCAATAAACAATGATGAACGACTTCGTTCGATTATATGTAATCAACTTGGTAGTTTGGCATGGCTTCCAGAAAAACTTCTGCGTGCGTTTAATAATGTAGAACAATAGCTGAGAAAGAGCGGAATGTGGAATAATGCCGATGGAACAGACGTTGAAATTTTTTCATTTGCAAATCTTTCCAGTTGCACGGTTTTCGGTTACACATTTTGCAGTTGGACAAAATTTTTGCCTTTTACTGGGGACTCGCGCTTCTCTTTTTACATTTGTCATCAGAGTGAACACTTCACTCCAAGTTCATCCTGCTTGTGATCCAAACATATGGCAAGCTTGTCCTATCGAAACAAGTAAGACGTCACATTGCTCAAAAATCTTTACAAAAGTACCAAAAAGTCAAATTTGGTGTGGCCACAGATCAGACTGAAGTCGACTTTGTGAATTACCAAAAATAGTCAGGGGTTCAATTTTTACTGGAATTGTGCATTGCGGCAATACTGGAGATGATGAATTCTTTGAACCAACAAGCTTAAATTTTCAACAGGTTGTTTGTGAACATTATGCTCAAGACTTCAATTTCTATCCCCTCTTGTCTTAACGCTGTTCACTAATTTCTTCCACCATGTTTTTGCAAAAATTTGAATGTGAAGATGCTATCGATGGTGACAACTCACTTTTTCAATCGCTCTCCTTCCTGTTGTCAAACACGACTGCCAATGCGATGAAGATCAAATTTCTGGTCTCTACTCATATCGAGAGTGGAGTTGTGCTTTAGATAAATGTCATCTTTTCTGTTCCTCCTTTTCATCAATTTATGACAACCAAAATTGTTGATCTATGTGGGTTGGTGATACTATTTAACAGCAATATGTTCGTGCACTTGAGCTATGGATGGTATAAAAAGGCGCCTGTAAAGCAAACTCGGCATCCTAATCTGTATATGTTTAAGGAGCGCTCTATTTTCAAACCTAATACTCAGATTTATACTGCCAATGACCTTAAAAGACGTCCACAGACAGAAGAAAACGACGTGGACAAACTTGCCACAAAACGAAGCGATGATAGACGCGCATACAGCTCAATTTAGTTAAAAAAAGAGTACAGGACCCTGAGATAAAACAGAAAAACTTGGAAGGCAGCAGAAAACAACTACTGAACCCGGAGTCCAAAAAGAGAATTTGGAAAACGTTTAAAAGCGTCAATTAGACCCCGAGGTTCGAAAACGAAACCTTCAGACTGTGAAGGATAAGCAAAATATCACAAGGTGAAGCAGAGAAACAGAGAAACAGAGAAAAGGTGAAAACAAACCTGGAACATTGCTCTGTGATGGCATTTCAATTTAATCAATATATTAATAATAACTGTTTAGAGTTCGTTCGCACTTCATATAACCATTTTTTACAGAGATCAGGTCAAGAAATTGAGCTGTTTTTTGAAAACCCTGACTGAGCAGACGCCAATTTTGAATGAGATGCAGTTTCTTCTGAGTGTAGATGGTTTTGTTTTCATTTGTCATCTTTGAGGAACGCATGTGAAAACAAAGAAAGTGCCACCTGAAACTGCCCTCAATGGTTTTTGCACGGGTTGGGTTACCCTTAGAACTAAAGCAACTCAATGTTCCTGAAGAACATTTTTTGACCATAAATATTCCTTTCATACGTATTCTTGAGAGCGTCTCCGGAGGACAATTTGCTTGCAAGGGAGGGATTGTTAATGTTCCTAACAATTTTGTGCATGCAATTGATGCAGTACCAAGAAATTGGGCCCCAACAGATCTTCCGTGCGTTGACTTCAGGAGACGTCAACAGGACAAGTATCCATATTTAAACTCGTATGTCCGGTCCTAACTTGTTCACAGAGCTGCTGTCTTCTTGTTATTGACATCCGAATACAAACGTAGAGCAATTGATTACAACAAAGATTGGAGCTTAGAAAACTTTCATACTGAGAATGAATTTTTAAAAACTCCAGTTAATTAAGGGATTAATTCACGAAGAAATATGCGATTAAATCTGTGTCTACTTTGAAACTATGGTTAATCAGCTACCGTTGGAGTAACGTTTTGATAGCAAGCCCAGTATTGCGCCAGCAGAGAATAATACTCCTGTTACGATGAGTTCTCTGAAGAAATGGCTTACCCCACTCTCTTTGCTGGTTCGTCGCGTACAGTTGGCAAATACAATAAGGTCCCTTTCAGCAGAGTTTGCAAAGCCGAGCTTCAATTAGTCGATAGGCGTTTTTCACGTCATAGATATAACAAGTTTTCCTAAGTTAACAAGTTGCAAATTTTGCAAACGTCCCATTAAGCTTCCGTTACGTTGAGAAAGAGATACTTGAAAGATTGCTCAGCAAAAGAAGTCAAGTGTTAAGATCTTGAACAGTTCATTTTAGAAGACATAGGTTTTTCATTCCTTTCAACCCGGAGTTTTTCTCTGGCCTACTTCAAGTCTTTACAATGAAAGTATCTGGTATGGGTGCGGCAACTTGGATCTCCGGCGTTCTTTCTTACTCTTAACATGCCCGAGGCCCATTGGCCTGATTTACTCAAGATATTGTATCAATCAAAATATCTTGATCTTCCAGTATCGTCTGAGATCGAATTTGCAGATATCCTTCTCTGAAAAACCTTAGCTAATACAAGAATACCGAGATTGTGCGTAACTTCCATAAAAAGTTGAACTTTTTGCTGCAAAATGCTTCGCAGAACAGCAATGGACCGATCGGTGATGTTGTTGATTACATCGGCTCTGTTGAATCGCATTTCGGAGGATGAGCTCACGTACATCTTCTCGCCTATGTTATAAACTCACCAGTATTTGACAAACGCAGTGACGCAGTAATTGAAGACTTTGTTGACAGGTGTTGCAATGTATCGCTTTATTTGCTTGCACGAATTTTATTGACCAATGTGGATTGGAATTTACCAGCTCAATTGTAGCAACATCGACATAAACAAACTTGCTTTAAAGGTAACAGAGGTAACTGTCGATTTGAATTGCCTGTACCCCCCCATGAGAAAAACTACAGTAGTCCAAGCCCACGCTGTTGACACGCCTGAAGAATATGTTTTAGAAGCAAGGCGGAGCTACACAAGGATTATATAAGTTTTTGAATCCTTCAAGCGTAAGGACGATGTCTCTCTTGACGATTTTCTCCGGAAGTGCGCTCTGAGCAACCAGCAATATGTGAATGCACTGAGGTTCTGTGTAATACAACCAAAAGTGTTTCTTCAGAGGGAGCCTATGTCAAATCATATAATCCTTTTCTGCTTTATCTTTGGCGTGACAATACGGATTTGCAGTTCATCACTTCTGCTTATGTTGCAGCTAAATATAGATGTAGTTACCTTTCAAAACCTAAGATAGGAATGAGCGACTCTGTGAAAACTGCCAACCAAGAGCTAAAGAACCAACCAAACAATCCGACACTTGAACAACTCAGGTCAATAGGATCAATGTTTGTTAGTTCGAACGAGCTTTGCGCACAAGAGGCTTGCATTTTACTTCTTCAGCAACCTCTCCTGTATTCTATGCGAAAAGTCGTGTTTGCGAACACGTCAACACCGGAAAATTGTGCAGTTATGCTTAAATCTCCGGAGCAAATAGCCCAGCTCGCTGATGGTTGCGAAGGTTTTATATGGAGAATTTTCAAATTCGTTAAGCTTATCATCCCGACGTTTTGGAAAGTATCTTTCCAGCAAAGTGGATGTCCGAGTTTACAATGGCCTCAAACCAAAAAATGGTACTGATGTCAGTGATCCTCTTTCAAAAGTTGACAATGATTCAGACGAAGAAGCCCTCCCAACATCAATAATAAACCTGAAAAACAAACAGAAAGCTAGACGAATTCAAAACAGAAAAAATTTTGGGTCACTCGTTTCGTTAATTATTCGGAAAAAGCAAACCCCAAAAAATTCTACCGTGAGCAATCGATGCTCTAAAATGACTTTCGGTTCAAAGATGAGTCAGATATTTTGGGAAATTCTTCACCTACGAAGAGCGTTAATTGAATTTACGTGATCATTTGTTACTGAGATGTTGACATAGAAAGTGCCCCGAAAAAATTGCGCGAACAGCCAGAGGTAACGGAAGGCTCAGCTCTCTCTTGTGTTGCTCCAAATTTTTGGTCAATGGACGATGGTGAAAGTTTTCAAGGAGAAGGGATGCCACAAATACTGTCGATCTAGATGACAACAGATTTATCAAAATGCCAGAGTTTCAAACAGATAATGATTTTATGAAATGGTATTGTTGCTCAACGAGAAATATCAACTGTTCCTTCTTGAAATTCTTTTTTTGCGAATCGAATCGTTTGCTCTGCAATGTTTCTAATTGAGGTTTGTGGTTTTTGACTGGATGTGCTGGACCTGGTAAAAGTTTATTGGTCACGTAACCTTTATAAGTTTTTTCAAGTTTCATTGATGAAATACTCTGAGCGTTTTTGTTTTTTTGTTGTCTAACAAGGTCTCATTCGTCTATTTTGAGATCACTTCATGAATGTACATAAACCTAGTGTTCATTTAAGCGCTTATACGGGAATGGCCGCAAAAGGTATTCAAGGTACCACTTTGCATAGTTTATTGGGTCCTAACTTAGGGACGTCTCTACACGCTGTTCGTAAAAATTCTACATGTACTTTGAACACTTATCGATGTTCTTTGTCTCAGCTCAAAATATTAAAGATTGACGAGATATTTTTTGTTGGTAGCAACTTCTTGAAATGTATCCAAGAGCCTTAGAAGCATAACAACAATAGATCGGCCCTTCGGAGGCTTTACGGTTCTTTGTTTTGGTGATTTACTTCAGTTGGAACCAGTTCGGAATGGAAATTTGTTTTTGAGCCTAGTGGAGGATAGTACTATGACATTGCAGAGAATGTGTGGACAAAAGTCTCAGGTGTTTGAAGTGACGGAAGTTATGCGTCAAAAAGACAATTCCTGGTGTCAGCTGCTGCGGCGGCTACGTGTTGGAGAACTCTTGCCTGAAGACTACACACAATTGAACAATCTACCGAAACGGCCGTTTCCACCAGGTACCCCACAGGTTTGTAGGCTCAACGTCAAAGTAAAAGCGCTTAACGAAAAAGTGCTAGCGGAGCATACGGGTGATGAGTTTTCAATTGAAACTATTGATTGTCTGAAGGGAGAATTCAACAGGAGCAATATTGTGACCACCGAGGCACTTAAGGCAGCTGAAACTATGACTGAGGACAGCTGGTTTACCTTCAAATTTAAAGGTTTCTGTGGGTTTGCCGTATATTGTTACAACTAATATTGACAAAGAGGATGGCTTTGTCAACGGATTAGTTGCTAAACTGATTGATATCATTTTAGAAAAAAACGGCTCAAAAACACTATGGATTTTTTCTGAAGATAATTTAACAGGAGGAAAAGCTCATGAGATGTTCGAAGCTGAGTATCCTAAACAAACTTCTTAGAATTGGACACCTATACAAAAATCTGTACGAACTTTTCGCGTGGTCAACAGAAGGGAGTTCACCAGAAGTCTTTCAATCGAGAGAGTTTAGTTTCCAATTACAAAATTACACAGGCCTCTGCACTTTCAATTCATATATTTCAAGGTAAAGACGTCCACAGTGGAATAGCCTGTGATTTTGAGAGCGAAGGGCCTGTTCCAGCTTTGCATTTTATGGGTCTCAGCAGGAGTCTTTTTGATGAGGGCATTTACATGATTGGTCATCTGTTCGCCAACTTAATCAAAGCAAACGAGAAAGCAATTTTGGAAATGGAACGATTGGTATAAGAAGCACCTCTTCAATTTACTCTGTCATTTCCTAAACGAGATGAGCATTTCCTAAACGTTGTCTTTCATAAGATTCAAAGCCTCTCTATTTTTTTTACTTGTATTACAAGCTCTATGATCTATTCGAAATCTGATATCGTGGTTTTGCAGAAACTCGTTTTATGAGCTGCGATGACAATCCGAACTTCGAGCTTCCTGACTTTACATTGCAACGTTTTGATTGGCCTGCAACAAAACGAGAACCTGCTGGGATTGCAGTTTATTGTTACAAAAACATACAAGTAGAGATCAAGGGGGAACGAGTTGAATCTACACAGTTCATTATGATTGACCGTTTCGAGAGGAAAAAATTCGAAGAAAATTTTATATGCTTACCGGTCTCTTAGTATTAGGGAGCTTAATTGGTTAAGAGGAATCCTGTAAAATAATTAAATTCAAATTCTCTTTTGGCTAGTTTTTGTGTTCATCATTGAAATAGTTGTCATTTGATGCTTAATTTTTGAATTTTGAACGTCTTCAGGATTTCAAATTATTTTTTTTCAGCCAAAAAGTTCCCATTGGGCACCATCGACCAAAAAGGAAACGCAGCAATTAGAAAATCTTCAAAACCGCCATCAGTCGCATCACAGTCTTACAAACAATTATAATGGGCGACTTCAATGTTGACTTAGTGTCAGATAACTGGCTATCGAAATTCCTCCAGACAGCTAGATATTAGCAAAAGACAAACTCTTTTACAACGAGAGCTTTCACGTGTTTAGATGGTGTTTTCGTGAAAAAAAAATGAAGCCTCAGCTGAGGTTCTAGAATCAGCGTTTAGCTTTCATAGGCCTATATTGGCTAGAATTGCAAACTAGAAGCCTATATTGAACAAAACATTTTATGCTCTTTTTGTTTCTTTCTTTCACTAAAATCCTATAAAAGCTAGCGCCAAATCTTACTTTGATTTCAGCCAACAATGATATTGTTTTCCGAATATCTTCGTGTTTAATCTTCTCTTCCTTGCAAAACGAGTTTTCGAACATTGGATTTTAACAAAAGCCTATTTTGCAATGTATAGCAATTGGTTACTGACCAAGTTTTTCAAGGTGAAGAGATCATTTTGACAATTTTGATCCCACTTAATTACCTCTATCCCCCCAAACTACTCCCCCCCCCACTAATCCTCTTCTCCACGCCAACCCCCAACCCCACTCCCCCACTAATCAGCTTTCAGACCTTGTCACATACCTTCTTTGAATTAATGGTTATGCCTGCGTTTATTAAAACACTTCACAGGTCTTTAGGTTAACAGTTTTTGGTTGTTTCTTGTCTTTGGTGATATTGTGATTTTGGTGGAATTACGTTAGAGATTAAATTGCACGACGCTTCGGGTCGTTTCCGGTTTTCTACTGGTTATGTTTTTTAATGCAAATTTTTCGCTTGACAATTTTGAGCTTTTCCTCTAGAACATTCCTTGACATCTCCCATGACTTTTTCACGCTTTCGTTCTTCATTTTTGAGTGATCTCTTTTGTTCCGAAGTAAAGCGTGTTGCTAATATAAAAACGGTTGCAGAATATCAGAGTTAAGTGATTCTTAGCGCAGTGGTTAGTGCGTGTGGTTGTGGATCGGGAGGAGAGGGGTTCGAATCTCGGGAGGGGCTAAGGTTTTGCGCCGATAAAGAAAAATTGATCTAGGCTGCAGCACTTGAATTAAATTGCCTTGCCCATCGTTTAAGAGCAATTCTTCCGACATTTGTCGGTTTATGTTTTACGGTTGGTGTCGTTTGAAACCGAACATTGCGACTGTTTTTGTTCCGCTTTTCTAGGGGATTCTTCCTACAGACCGTGCACCTTACCTGTCGTGGTAAGAAAACCGAGAAATCAATAGTAACGAGTAATTGTTTCAACGAGACGGGATTGTTCTTAAATTCAGAAAAAAATGAAGATAATCAACCTCACGTTTAAAAAACGACGTCAGCAAATTTCTCTCATGCTGAATACCGAAAAAAAAGGCGATACCGACGTAGAAATCTTAAGATTTTTGGACGCAATAGAGGTTTGGTATGCTCGGTATAAAAACGTAAGAGTCTGTTGGTATATTCGGTCTTAGACGTAATTGTTCTTTCTTCTTTTCCGCACAAAAACTTGAGTTTTCTGTTTATAATGTAGTCAAACGTTTCGTTAGTGTTCTTGTCGCGGGACTTTGATAGGTTCCCTTTAGAGAATATTCTGAATATTTTTTGATCAAAATTTTTGAAAATTCTTTTTTAACTCTTTAATAATACTAGTAGGACGAATATAAATTTTTTGGTTAGTTGGATTTGAAATTTGTAACATACTTTTTGAACAATGACTGACGTGAATACTGTATAATAATTTTCTTTCACTAAGTCTTGACATGCTTTTTGTTGAACATGAGCAAAGTTATTAATGGTTGGTTACGTGGGGAGTTTTTGTTACCTATTTATTTCAGCGCCTGACACACATTTTAACGTCATTTACACTCCGTAAATCTCCAATACGGCAATATATTGTTTTATTTTTTCCTCTCATAGCCGCATTTTTTTCCTTTAAGAATGAGCTTAAGCTTAATTTCTTGATTGTTTTTGATGCAATATATTAAACCTATGATTTTAGGTTTGTGATATTAAGTGTTTTGTGGTTTGGCATGTTGATGATAAAATTTTTTTTTATAATTGCAATTAGTTTTCATTAATAGCCACGAAGCAACAACTGAGGCTATTACTGACCTTCCATTGAACTCATAGAGGTGTATTGATTTTCTTAGCCGTTTTCTCACAGGATGTATGATTTGTTCAAACGATAAAATTGCCATATGAATTCATTTTTTGGGCGAGAGAAGTTATATGATCAAGCGCTGCGGTGAGTGAATGATATTTGACATTGAAAAATATTTTTGAAAAAATGGTACATTTAGATGACAACAGGTTTTTAGCCGTGTTTTTGTCTATGGTCCATTTTATATTGTAATTGTTTTTTAAAAATATGTTTTAATCGATGCTGCATGAATATTTAACCCTCTGAAATTGGTTTCACAAAATTTTTGCGCGGCTACTAATTCATTTCAAGCGCAAAATTGGCATGTATTTTTTAAATTTTTGGCCTGTTTTGGGGCTTTTTTCCATCAATTTCTTCATTTTAGAGCTTTGAGATTACTATTTCCATCAGTTCAGTAAGTATGACAATGTCATTTTGATATTTGTGAATTGAAGGCCTCGGTTTGACGTGATATTTTCTTCTGACACATTTTAACGTCATTTACATTCCGTAAACCTCCAATACAGAAATATACTATTTTTTTGCCACTCCTAGCCGCAATTTTTTCCACTAAGAATGAGCTCTAGGCTGACTTTCGTGATTGTTTTTGATACAAATAGTTTAACCTATGATATTAGGTTTGTGAAACTAAGGTTCGTGGTTTTGCATGTTTGTGATATATATTTTGTGTATATTTGAAATTAGTTTTCATTAATAGCCGCAAAGCAACAACTGACGCTATAACTGACTTTCTCTTGAACTCACAGAGGTGTATTGGTTTTCTTAACCGTTTTTTTACCGGAGTTATTAATTGTTCAAATAGTAAAGGTGCCATATGAACTCATTTTTTTAGCAAAAAAAGTTATTTGATTATGCGCTGCTTTGTGTTATTGACTTTATGACTTTGAAAAGTGTTTTTGAGAGATTGGTGCATATAGATGACAACAGGTTTTTAGCCGTGTTTTTGTCTATGGTCCATTTTATATTGTAATTGTTTTTTAAAAATATGTTTTAATCGATGCTGCATGAATATTTAACCCTCTGAAATTGGTTTCACAAAATTTTTGCGCGGCTACTAATTCGTTTCAAGCGCAAAATTGGCACGTATTTTTTTAAATTTTTGACAATTTTGGGGGCTTTTTCCATCAATTTCTTCATTTTAGAGCTTTGAGCTGACTATTTCTATCAGTTCAGTAAACATGACAAAGTCATTTTGATATTTGTGAATTCAAGGCCTCTTTTTGACGTGATAATTTCTTCTGACACATTTTAACGTCATTTACATTCCGTAAACCTCCAATACAGCAGTATACTGTTGTTTTGCCACTCCTAGCCGCAATTTTTTCCACTAAGAATGAGCTCTAGGCTGACTTTCGTGATTGTTTTTGATACAAATTGTTTAACCTCTGACATTAGGTTTGTGAAACTTATGTTCGTGGTTTTGCATGTTTGTGATATGTATTTTGTGTATATTTGAAATAAGTTTTCATTAATAGCCGCGAAGCAACAACTGAGGCTATAACTGACTTTCTCCTGAACTCACAGAGGTGTATTGGTTTTCTTAATGGTTTTTTTACCGGAGTTATTATTTGTTCAAATTGTAAAGGTGCCATATGAACTCATTTTTTAGCAAGAGAAGTTTTTTGATTATGCGCTGCTTTGTGTTATTGACTTTATGACTTTGAAAAGTGTTTTTGAGAGATTGGCGCGAATAGATGACAACAAGTTTTTAGGCGTGTTTTTGTCTATTTGGCCTATTTTTTACTGTAAATTGGTTTTTTTTATAAATATGTTTTAATCGATGCTGCCCAATTTGCAACCTTTTGAAATCGATACTACAATGATTTTGCGCGCCAAATAATTTGTTTCAAGCGCAAAATTGGCACGTATTTTTCAATTTTTTGACAGTTTTTTGGGCTTTTTTCCATCAATTTCTTAATTTTAGAGCTTTGAACTGACTAATTCTATCAGTTCAGTAAACATGACAACGTCTCTTTGATATTTATGAATAAAGGCCTCCTTTTGACGTGACATATTTTTTTTAAAATAGTACACAAATTAATCCAGTTTTGGCGATTTTCGCCAAAGTTTCTTAGTTTTTTGTTTGTATTTTCTAGTTAGTTACCTGAAACTCTTTCAAAAACATTTCACGTGGATCGATCATAAAGGAGTTAAGTTTTTTTACTATTAAGTTAGTAGTTTTGGCAAGCCGTTGAAATTGAGTGAAAAATTTGACCTTGTTTTGACTTTTTTTCAAATTCTTTAGAAATTCGAGCTTGAACTGTTTTCACTTCTTACTGAGACAGGAAGAAAGGTATTCAATTTTTGAGCTTGGATTCTTTAATATTTAAAATACATGCTTTTTTGCTGAAAGATTTTTTTATTGATTTATATTTAGAATTTCCGATTTGGTTTTACTTTTTACTTTTCAAAATTACGATTTAGTTTTCTTACCTTTTCAGAAGTTCTGTGTTCTCCACACTGTAGCATGTATCTATCAGCATTTCCTCCAATTTTGTAGTGCCTTTGACCTTGCTTTTATTAGTTTCAGAATTAAAAATTTGAACTGAAAATTTTGGTCTTGATTCTTTTTTTCAATTTTTGTGTTTGCGGTTTTTAAATACAGTATAGCAGTGCGTTTTTGCTGGATTCAATGTTAAAATTTTTGATTGAATGTTTTCTTTTGGAAATTTTTTTTTTGGGCTAGGTTTTGGTGATATAAAAATTAATGCTTTTGAATAATGATTTCTCCTATAAGTCTTTTTCATGATTATTTCTGACTTGATAAACTTCACTGCATTTCTTACAAAAATTCACCCAAAAACTTCGACCCGGGGAGCTTAAAATATTGACATTCTGACTGATCAAATTGATCTTGTAGTACGAGCAGTTTTAAGTTTTTACCATTATGTAACCGCAAATTAGCACTCCTTGTTTATTAAGTACCCGATGGAGCTTTCGGAGACAGTGTCACCAATTGGTGTTCCCAACGCAATGGAAGACCAGCCGACACAGGGCGACACAGTGACTGCTATTGGGTGGGGGAAAGCATGCGCAGATCCACCACTGTGCAAATCTGAAACTGCGTTTCCTCAAAAACTGCAGGTAATAAAAATTTCCGGATGACTTCCACTTGTACATTGTGCCCCAGGGTCGGGGATGAATATCGTACCGGGGGGGGGGGGGGGGGGGTGTCCATTTAATATCCGGTATTATTGAGGTCCTTAGTGCCTTTTTAAAGGTCGAGCGACAGTCTGAAACGCTCAGTGCACTGCAACTGCCGGAACAATGAAATTCACGGTGCAAAAACCATT